>NW_026705999.1:0-331909 GCF_029867415.1 Vicia villosa | reverse complement strand
AAAGAATATGTGCTGAGTTTGATTCCTTACTTCGAAGAAATCACTTTCGAACACATCCCACGCGAGGAAAATCAACTAGCTGATGCTTTAGCTACCATGTCATCCATGTTCAAAGTCAGGTGGGACAACGAGGCGCCTATGATCACCATTTACAGGCAAGATGAACCATCCTATTGCAATGAGATCAATACCGAAGGAACCGAGGAAAAACCATGGTTCCATGAAGTAAAAAGATATCTCGAAGCTCAGGAGTACCCTGAAGGGGCATCCATTAACGACAGAAAGTTTCTAAGGAGATTTGCTGCCAAATTCTTTCTAAGCAATGGAACCCTATACAAACGCAACCATGACTCGACTTTACTTCGCTGTGTAAACAAGAAGGAAGCAGAACAGATCATGAAAGAAATACACAATGGTGCCTTCGGTACTCATTCCAGTGGACATACAATGGCTAAAAAGATCCTGAGAGAAGGTTATTACTGGTCTACCATGGAAACAGACTGCCATCATCACTCCCGAACATGTCACAAATGCCAGATATACGCTGACAAAGTACATGTACCTCCAGTTCCATTAAGCGTCCTGACGGCTCCTTGGCCTTTTGCAATGTGGGGTATTGATATGATTGGAGAAATCAAACCTACTGCCTCCAACGGACATCGCTTTATCCTGGTCGCTATTGACTACTTCACAAAGTGGGTAAAAGCAGCTTCATTTGCTTCTGTTACCAAGAATGTGGTGGCCCGGTTCATCAAATACAATCTCATTTGTCGGTACGGCATCCCTGAACGGATTATCACGGACAATGGCACAAATCTAAACAACAGAGTGATTACTGAACTTTGCACACAGTTCAAGATCAAGCATCATAATTCCTCTCCATATCGACCAAAGATGAACGGCGCGGTAGAAGCTGCCAACAAGAACATCAAGAAAATCATACAAAAAATGACAGTAACCTACAAAGACTGGCATGAGATGTTGCCTTTTGCTCTTCATGGTTATCGCACATCTGCGCGTACTTCAACAGGGGCAACTCCATTCTCCTTAGTCTATGGTATGGAGGCAGTTCTTCCAATTGAAATTCAGATTCCTTCCCTAAGGATTATGAAAGAAGCCAATCTAGACGAAGACGATTGGATTCAAACACGGTTGGACCAGATAAACTTGATTGATGAGAAAAGGCTCGCAGCTATTTGTCATGGTCAGCTATACCAAAAGCGTATGATCAAAGCCTTCAACAAAAAAGTCAAAAGTCAAGCATACCAAACTGGTGGCTTGGTTGTCAAACGCATCATCTTACCACAAGGTGATCCCAGAGGCAAATGGACTCCCACCTACGAGGGACCATTCATAATCAAGAAAATATTCTCCGGCGGCGCCATGTTGCTTACCACCATGGATGGCGAGGATTTCCCACATCCTGTGAATGCTGACATAGTCAAAAAATATTACGCTTAAAAAGAAAAAAAAAACAGCTCGCTAAGTTGAAAACCTGAAAGGGCATCTTAGGCAAAAATAAGCGTCTCGGTGGATTGAAAACCCGAAAGGGCGGTCCAGGCAAAAGTTAGAGACTAAACAAATACTATCTCGGTAGGCTGAAAACCTGAAAGGGCAGCCTAGGCAAAAGTTAGGGAATGAAGCATACAACTGTGTTCCGTTCAGCTGCCTACTCACCATCAATATTCAACACCTCAAAGACACCGATCAGTCCAATCACTTTCTTCCAACAAGTGAGGGATGAGATGCTCGAAGACAGATTGGCAATAACAGAGTTGAAACTTGACTGGATCGTTTTCACATAGCTATTTATCTCTATAAATATTTTCCAAAACTTTCTGACAGTTTCCTACTTCTAGGATTGTTGTCTCCCTGTGCTAACCAGCCTATCATGGCTCTTTTTCAAAAATCAATGCAGCTTAGGCTCAAAAATCACCATTTTCACTTTTTCTGTTTAAATACGTAAGCGTCCCAATGATAATTTTGAATGAGCATGTGCATTTGAATATGATTGATGTTTACCAGGAAAAACAGGAATGGCATTCAGGAAATGTCCCAATTATCTGGACATCATCCCATCAGAAGAAAACCACCAAGAGAAACGCATTTCTCAGCAAATTCCTCAAAAATATTTTCTCTTCAAAAGAAGTCTTATCCCCCAGTAGGGTTGTTCCAGATTACTATCTTCAGAAGGTGTGATCCCCGCACCCGGACTTGGTCAGATAGTGCATCGGAGGATTATGCATCTTCCTCATTCCCATTTGAAAGGGCATCAGAACTTCCAGCTACCTTTCATTCCCAAGTGATATTCAAAGATCCTTCAACAGGATACCAGGGTTCTCAAAGAATTTCCCCAGCCGAGGGTACTCAAACAAGACAAAAGATCATCAACGATCACAATATAGTCATATCCAGATGACTGGCGGAAATTTATTTTCCCAAATAGAAGCTTGACATCACATTCATACATTCATACATTCATACATTCATACATCATATTCATACATCATGCATCATGCGCATATTCATACACAACATCCCATGCATATTTCTCCGGGAATATCTCACATTTACATGCATCATAAACATTGCATATCATTAACTTGATTTTTCAGGTAGACGGATATCTTCAACAAAGATGTTCTCAATCACATGCAGTGTTCACCTGAATTCCATGAACGGTTCTCTCAGATATAATCAAGCCGAAGATTCATTCTGATCACTTACCAACTCAAAAACAGACATCACAGATCTAAAGCGATACCTCAGACGGTTCCAAAACGATCTAGCATCACAGATCAAAGTCGATACCTCAGACGGTTCCAGAACGATCTAGCATCACAGATCTAAAGCGATACCTCAGACGGTTCCAGAACGATCTAGCATCACAAATCTAAAGCGATACCTCAGATGGTTCCAGAACGATCTAACATTGCAGATCTAAAGCGATACCTCAAACGGTTCCACAATGATCAACTTCCAAAATCTAAATCGGAAAAACTTTGGACAAGTTCCGTAGCAATCATCCTCCAAGACTTAAAGCGGTAACCTTGGACGGTTCCGAAACAGTCAACACAAAGACTTTCAAATCCTTCATCAAGATATAATCAATGGATTCATTCTGATGAACAAACCCTCAACACATTTACCAGGTGGCATCTGAAAGCCCATCTCAGGTAATGTTCCAATCTGCCAACAACATTTCGCAGACGACATTCAAATGCAACTTCCAACATCTCTTCTGATCAAGGTAAGTGCAAATTTTCAGGGCATCTAAATATTCAATCATCTTCTACCTTCAGATTTCAGACAATCTCTTCAGGTTTAAGAAGATTGAATAGGGGCAACTGTTATACCCCAAAATTTGCCCGCATCTTTTTTCAAGAAAAACTCCAATCTGGAAATTAAGAGTCTCATATAATCATGGATTTTTATTTCAACAAATATCCTGACATATGAAATACTTAGTTTTTAGAATTTTTCTTATACAGTAATTTGGCTTGCAGTTGAATTTATTCTTACGCAAACGCCAAATACTGTTTATTACTTCACACATGCTATTTATTTATTTACAGATAAATAGTACTGACACAATTGGTACAGAGTTAAATCTTTTTTTTTGCAGGCGCAGAATCAGGAAACTCAGACTGTACTGGTAACAAGTAGATTATTATTATCTTTTGTTTCCCACTAATTTTGGTACTATATTCCATTATTTTCAAAAATCTTTTCAAATCTCTTTTTCAAAAAATCAAATCTCTTTTTTTCCCAACACTATCTCCACTTTCTTTCAAATCTTACTTCCACTCAAATTTTCCTTTTGTACGGAATCACATCATTCCCCAACGTCTCTATCCTTCTTTCCATTCTATAAATACCTCCCATTTTCTTCCATAAAATCTTACATCAAATTCTAATTCATCTCTCAAATTTCCACTTCATAATCCATCCTTTCTTCTTCCCCGACAAAATGGCGAAGCGGTGGGAAACGTGTTTTCTTATGGTCATCACCATTGCTACGGTGATCATGTCTTTCTTCTGTCTACATAGCCCAGAACACTGTGGACCTGGGATGCTTATGCTCCCAATCATCTACATGTTACTATTTGTAGCATGGCTTATCAATCGTCATTCTTAAAATTTGCCGTATTTCTTATTTCTTAAATGTACCGTTTATTCGTCGTACTGTTCAATATAGTATGTAATATTTGTACTATCAGTATTAAATATTGTACTATTTGTCATAATATTGCTTAATTACTCAGATAATATTTTATGTGTTTTCTGCCAGTCAAATATTCATTTTTCTGTGCATTAAATGATTTTCAGGGTTATTATCGGTAATTTTGCCCGCATACAGTAAATATTAGTTATTTATTATGTTTGTGTTTTTAACAAGTCATGTAAATAAACTTTCATTTTTCACATAAAACATAAAACAAAAACAACAAAAAAGAAAATTAACTTTGACTGTTGATTTTTCACTCTAACTGCTACGTCAATACCTGGACAGTCAGTTGACAGTCAAACTGCTGGCAGTACAATTCTCAGTGTTTTGTACCATCAATCAAATCAATCTTCCACAATTCAAAATTCCAAGATTTTTGTTCTAGAAGTCTTCTGAATATCACGCGATTAGCAGAGACTCAACACTGCACAAAAATCAGGTACGCTTAACTGTCTCCTACACAAACAGTCCCTGACTAGGGTTTTCTTGTTTTTACAGGAGAAACAAGTTTTTGAGAGCTCAAATGGATTTCATACACATCCATATATCTCAAAGTACCATCATACAAATTTTCAAACTTCAATTCACTCAGACGCACCGTCAGCAGCTCAAACAGTCAACAGACGACCCGTTTGACCAAAAAAGTCAACAGACAGTCAAAAATGAAATTTTTTGTCAAAGTCCATATTTTGTCAAAGGATTCATCATTTGATCATTGGATGATCATAATTCATCAAGGAAAGATCAAAAATCAACAAAACCCTAAGATTCAAAATTAGGGTTTTTACCTGAAAAGTCAACTCAACTTTGACTGATCATAACTCTCTCATCCTTCATCCAAAAAATTCAAACCAAAGCTCATTTTTAAGGAAATTCAATTATCTTTCAAATGCAATTGATCCCATGGTCATTGCATTCACCATTTGAAAAATATGACCAAAGACATTACAGGTCATTTTCAAAGTCAACAAAAAGACACTTTTTTCAAAAGGACACACAAGGAGCATCAAAAATCATTTTGACATGAGACCAAAGACATTGGTTAGAGGACTCTTTGAGGTTTCCAAAAAGTGCAAGATCTCCTTCATATGACAAAAATTGAGGGATTTACACCTTGTTAAAGTTGGCTAAATTTTGGAAAATGCATAAAATCAACATTGCTCAAAAATGCATTTTTTCCAAATGGGGCCAAGTTTTCATGGTTCAAACATCTTTGCCATGTTATTATGGGCCTCCCACGACCAAGACTAAGCCCATAACATTTTTCATCCATTTTTGCTTGATTTTTTCTTATTTTAAGATTAAATTAAAAGGAAGAATGAAAGGATAATGGATAGCTTGTATTCCAAGCATGACTCATCAATATGACTCATTCAACTCTGTCTCAAAGCAAAGTACAGCAGAGGGAGAGAAGAAAATCAAGCCATAGTGGCTTAAAGGCCAAGCTACATATGTGGAAAAGTCAAGATTCTAGCAAAAGCACTTATTGCTTTCTAGCTTAGATGTTAAGCACTTCAATGCTTATAAATAGGCTAGCTTACTTCAGTAACAAGAGAGACAAGTTCAGAGACAAAGCCTAGCTCATAACACACTTGTAACCACTTGAAAAATTTCAAAGAAAATTCAAATTCGAATTTTAGTTTCTAACTAGTTTCAGTTCAAACCAAGCATTCAAACATCATCTTTGAACATCAATAAACGTATCCCTATCAATTACAAGCCTTGAAGCTCACTAAATCGAGCTATACAGGTCATAATTTGTTCGAACTTAAATCAAATCGTATCTGGTTATTCACGCATGCTTAACAAGATGTAGACATATATTTGAGTTTGGTTTGATGTGTAGATCATTTCTGGAAACTTAATTGAAGTTTAAATACGTATACACGAAACTACCATTTTAGGGTTCATAGTTTCAAAATTAGGGCTTTCTGAAATAGGTAAAATTAGAGGTTCTAAGTGGTACCATTGAGTTCGTATGGATCAGACGAATTGAATGGAGGGGTCGCGCCAAATTTATTTTTAGGTTTACCCCTATTCGTTATTTTGCAGGTCTGAAGCTCATCAATTACAGCGCTCTTTCATAAAAGCGTTGTAAAAGGCCCTAGCGAGAGGTTGAAGATGATGAGGTGTCCCCACCTCATTGGACAGCAAGCGCGCGTGTTTTTAAAATTTCCTCTAATTCTGTGCTTTGCAGGTGTACTGATCACCACGTGCCTCAATTTCTGGACCATCTGATCTCATTTAATGAACCATCCAACGCCTCAGAATAAATCCTCATACCATGGACTCTCAGATTAACCACACCTGATCAGTATCCTTTTTTATTTTTATTTCTATTTTAATTTCTTTACAAAATTAATTAAAAATAGTTTTAAAAATCCAAAAAATACACAAAAAATATTTTTAGACTTCTAAAATAATATATTATTTTCTGAAATAAAAATATTTTATTTTTCTTCATAATTTCAATATTTTGCATAATTAATTAGTATATATTTATATATTTGCTTTTTAATTATTCTAACCAATCAAAAAATCATAAAAAAAATTGTTCTTTATGTTAAATATTGTTTATATATTATAAACTAATTTTGTACATATTTTGAATAATTTACTCTTTAAGTTTTAATTATTTGTATAATTATTTGCATAATTATGTTTTAATTAACTTAAATCAATTTCAAAAATTCCAAAAAAATTAGTTTTGTTTTAAAATTAATTAACAAATATTTTGTACATATTTTAAACTTAATTTCTAGGTTTAAATCAATTTTCATCTTTTTTCTTCATTTTAATTTAATTAATCATGCATTAATTATAATGAAAATAAATCATAAAAATCCAAAAACATGCCTTTTATTTTTCTTGCAATTTAAATTCCTAGATAAATGTATAGGATGTCAAGTTCATGTAAATAGGCTAGTTTACATTTCCTGCACAATCGATGTAATAGCGTAGATTTACTTTCCGCACTTTACATTTCCGCATTTTAATTTCCAGCAAATATAAACTGCGTGTATGTCAAAGATAAAATTGAACCGTTAGATCACTAACTTCAAAGATAAAATATCTGAATCCAATCACAATCACACTTGCACCTTTTAAGGTAATCCCTTTCTCATTCTTTTCAAAATCAAAGTCAAAATTCTACTATTTTGAGTACAAAATCGAACCTTGCGTTTATATCCGGTGAAAGGATAGATTTTTAAAGGAAATAGGATAAAGACCTTACAACTCAGGGTAGACCTCCTAGTTTGCTTGCTCAAATCAAAACAAACAAAATTCTCATACACTGTTGTTTTTTCAAAACTTTCCAAAAAAGACAATACTTTGTATACATCCAAACACGGATTATTACAAAGTTAACGTTCTTTTCAAAAACATCTTTCGAAAGATAAACAAGCATTTTGTATACATCCGCACACGGATCATTACAAAATTCAATTTACAAAAGTATTTGAAACCACATATGAGCATTCTAAAGCAATTGAAAAGTGATCGAAAAACAAGTGAGCTAAGCAAACTTAAGAGCCCATGGATAACCATGGATACAAAGGGTGCTAACACCTTCCCTTTGTATAACCTACCCCCTTACCCAGAATTTCTTAAAGGTCTTTTTTCTGTTTCTTTTATAAACCTTTCCTTAATTGGATAAAATAAAAGGTCGGTGGCGACTCTGTGAATTTTCAAAAATGCGAAAGCATTAAGCGATAAAAAAGAGTCAGTTCACGTATCTCTACAGAACAGAGGTATGGCCCGGATTAAAAAACGGAGGTCCACAAAGCTGTTCTGGTGGCCTGAAATGAAAAAAGAGATAGCTGAATTTGTTTATGCTTGTTTGACTTGCCAGAAGTCGAAGATTGAGCATCAGAAGCCGTATGGAGCTATGCAACCGTTATTTATTCCTGAGTGGAAGTGGGATAGTATATCTATGGATTTTGTTTCTGGTTTGCCGAGGACGGTGAAGAATTGTGAAGCTATTTGGGTTATTGTGGACCGATTGACGAAGTCTGCTCACTTTATGCCGATGAGAATGGATTATCCGATGGAGAGATTAGCTCAATTGTATATTGAGAAGATAGTAAGTCTGCATGGTATTCCTTCGAGTATCGTGTCAGATAGAGATCCAAGGTTTACATCTCGATTATGGTAAGTTTGGAGAAGGCTTTGGGTACTAAATTGAGGTTGAGTTCTGCTTATCATTCGCAGACTAATGGTCAGACTGAGAGGACAATTCAGTCATTGGAAGATTTATTACGTGCTTGTGTATTGGAAAAAGGTGGTGCATGGGATAGTTATTTGTCGCTGATCGAATTTACCTACAACAATAGTTTTCATTCGAGCATTGGTATGGCTCCATTTGAAGCTTTGTATGGTAGGAGATGTAGAACGCCTTTGTGTTGGTATGAATCGAGTGAGAGTACTGTGATTGGACCAGAAATTGTACAAGAGACCACGGAGAAGATTAAATTAATTCAGGAGAAGATGAAGGCTTCTCAGAGTCGCCAGAAGAGTTACCATGATAAGAGACGAAGGACACTTGAATTTCAAGAAGGAGATCATGTGTTCTTGAGGATGACTCCTACGACTGGTGTTGGTAGAGCGCTGAAATCAAGGAAGTTGACTCCGCGTTTCATTGGTCCGTATCAGATTACAGAGAGAATTGGAGAGGTGGCTTATCGTATTGTGTTGCCACCAACGCTTGTGAATTTGCATGATGTATTCCACGTATCGCAGTTGACGAAATACATTGCGGATCCATCTCATAGGTTCCAAGTAGATGATGTACAGGTGAAGGATAACATGACAGTTGAGGCTTTGCTTATGAGAATTGAAGATCGAAAGCTAAAACAATTGCGTGGCAAAGAGATAGCACAGGTCAGAGTAGCTTGGGGAGGACCAGCAGGTGGGAATGTGACTTGGGAACTGGAAAGTCAGATGAAGGATTCCTACCCGGAACTATTCGCCTAAGGTATGTTTTCGAGGACGAAAACTTTTCTAGTGGGGGAGAGTTGTAACGCCTCATAAAATTATTTATTTAATTTAATTAATTTTTAGATTAAAATATTAGAATTATTGGAGTTAATTGAGAAAAATGGAATGATGAGGTTAATGGGCCAGTGTCGCTTTTAGTAGAAGGGGGTGTCCGTTGTGAAGCCCATTGCTAATGATAAGCTTATTTTCATAAAATAGAAAAGAAGAAGGAATTGTGGAAAAGAGAAACACGTGAAAAGAGAAGAGGAGCAGAGAAGTGCGACAAGAGGAAGAGTAAAGAATCAACCTTCAGGTAAGGGGGGACTCTTCCATTTATTTTCTATTATGGGATTATAGGTAGTAGGATAGAATTGATCATGTTGTTTAGGTCAATCGAGTTATGCTTAGGTTGTAGAAATGTTAGGTTTTGAGAGAATTGATTGATAATGTTGCATTGATCATGTATGGTGTTAATTGGATGGTTGAAATGTATTATAAATGTGTTATAATATGTGGTTGTTTTACTGTATGCAAAATCTGGTAGAAATGGAATTGGTTTGGTAATGATTCGGTGAAAGAAGGGCGACATCGTAGGCTATTTTCTGCGATTCGGAATTCTGGAAATCGCCAGTTCGCGCATCGTCCAGGGATTGGCGCCGCGAACTGCTTAGCAGAAAGTGCAGGAAAAATTGGTGAACTCAGTACGCGCCGCGAACCTTTGTTTGCGCCGCGAAGGCGTAGTTCTTTCTCGCTCCGCGCCGCGAACCTTTGTTTGCGCCGCGAAGGCGTGCTTCCTATTCGTTCCGCGCCGCGAACTGTGTGTGGCGCCGCGTGCTGTAACGGTAGATGTTTTCCTGGAAAGTTTAAAGAAGTGTAACTTTTAAACCGTAAACCGGATTTTGGTGCCTTTTCGAGCATAGTGAAGCTAATCAAATAATTTACATAATAAAATGATGTTTCGAGTCGTGACTAGAAATTATTTTAAAATACTCGATATTATTTGGTTGTGGTGGTTTATACTTACAGGTACACTAATGAATATTCTACCTGCTATGATGTCGTGGTTGTAACCGGTGTTTGTTATACATGTGTTGTTGGTATAAAATATGTGTTTTACTATGGTTGAGAAATAACATGATTGTGTGCGGCTATTGATTGTTGTAGTTGATGATTATGACATTTGGCTGATTTATGTGGGTGATGAGCATGTTATGGTTGATACATGCATTCATAATCATTGTGTGGCTGATCCTTGATGATGGTGGATCAGTTGTAGCTAATTCCCATTGTGTGGAATTAGTGAGTGGGTGTTGTCGTATCCTTGACGATGGTGGATCGGTGAGTTGGGTTATCCCAAATTTTAGTACCACATGCATGTAGTTGCATTGCATTAGGCTACTTGTGTTATTATAACATGAATGGAAGATTGTCCAATGTTATAATATGTGTTGATTGTTTGTTTGTTGTACTGATTGTGTGGTTGTGAATCTGATCGTAACTGTAATTGGGTGAATGACATGTGATTTGATATTTTAGTATCTATACCTTATTGTCGCTACCGCGAAAAATGGAATCAGAGTCGCCACTAATATATTTATCCCATCGCGGGAAAGGAATATCAGAAACCTAACTCAAAACAAGAACAAAGGTCTTTCGACTAGAGAATAGGGTACGGGAGTCGGTTACGCAAGGGGAAGGTATTAGCACCCCTCACGCCCATCGTACTCGATGGTATCCACCTATGTTTGTTTCTATCTAAAGGGTGTATCTATGTCTAAACCTAAATGCGAATGAATGCAAAAGAAATACGGGGAAAAGAAGGAATTATTTACAAGTGTGCTCGCTTAGGCCCCGCGACCCAATGCCTACGTATCCCTTACAAGGAATCAGAGCTACCGTAGTTCGGCTCCATAGTTTCCATTTGTTTTGTATTTTTTAGTTGAATAGAGGTTAAGGTCGCAATCCACGATGCTCGACCTTTGGAGACTTACACGCCTACTTTGGAATGGACTTAACTTGTTCTTAAGCGCCTAACAAGGCAAAAGAATGAACTTGGGTTTGTGTTTTTTATGTAACTACATGATGAACAAAACCCAATATAAGGTTTCGCACCACTTTGTCACTTTGTTTTAATTCGAGCCTTTATTAGATGTTTTAAGTGTTTTTGGTTGGGTATTTTTTAAGGGAATTTACTTTGCGATTAGAATCACATAAAAATGTATAACGATCGAGAAGCAGATTAGGGAATGAATCCCACTCACTTCTATCCCATTATATAATGTTCAAGAAACAGATTAGGGAATGAATCCCACTCATTTCTATCCCATTAATTAATGTTTGAGAAACAGATTAGGGAATGAATCCCACTCATTTCTCTCCCATTAAATAGTGACCGAGAAACAGATTAGGGAATGAATCCCACTCATTTCTATCCCATTAATTAATGTTTGAGAAACAGATTAGGGAATGAATCCCACTCATTTCTCTCCCATTAAATAGTGACCGAGAAACAGATTAGGGAATGAATCCCACTCATTTCTATGCCACTAAGTGATTGAGAAACAGATTAGGGAATGAATCCCACTCATTTCTCTATCACTTTCTTAATGTGATTCGCATATTTATTTATTAGTGTTTTAAAGTTGAAAAGAAAAAGAATGAACAAAAGGGAACTAACCTATTCTCTAATCTAAGTTATTCTAATCTAAGCCTAATGTTAATATGGTGACTAATTTCTAAAAGAAGCATTAAAATGGTATTAACAAAATAGGCCAAAAATATGGCCAAAAACAAGTAACAAAATCACATCACAATCATACAAAAAATAGCATGGAAATTGTACAAAAGAAAATATTCAAGCATTGGTACGAAATTAACCTAAAAAATACTACTATTTTTATGAGTTTTATTGGTGTTAAGGGAATTCTAGTTCAAGTCTAAATTGCACTTAAAGAACCTAAATTCTAATAAGCCTAAACTAGTATTCTTATTGCATTTTTTATGTCATTTTTATTACCTAAAAGTCAAACAAAAATTATGATTCTAAATGTTGTTATCCTCTAAAAATCTAATGAGAAAATATTATTTTTATGCCTTTTATTATCTAAAAAAAAACTATGTCAATACCTAAATTTTAACAAGAACAAAAATGTGAACAGGGGGTACTTGTTGAAGACAGTGGTGCCAAGAGCAGGGCATAGGGGCCCAAAGACTTTGGTGGCCCAAAACAATTTTTTTATTGTCATAATTTCTCTTCAGCAAAACAAAAAAAGGATGTGACTGGGCTTTAGGGGGTGAGTTCTAGCAATTCGGTCAAGGCCCAAGGTTTTCAGATTTTTGTTTTTTTTC
Organism: Vicia villosa; assembly: GCF_029867415.1. Taxonomy (NCBI): domain Eukaryota; kingdom Viridiplantae; phylum Streptophyta; class Magnoliopsida; order Fabales; family Fabaceae; genus Vicia; species Vicia villosa. Next base: position 319,356 of record NW_026705999.1, on the reverse strand, counting down.
AATTAACAATTTTAATTAAAGAAATAAATAATAAAAAAACAGAAAAAAATTAGAAAGAGGAATTAGGGTTCGTATGTGACCTTTCACCTCTCAGACTTCAAACTCCTCTTCTCGCTCTCGTCTTTACCTCTCTTTCTCATGAACGGCGCGCGACGGTGCTGCGACGGAGATCCTTCTCCGGTCGATTCATCTTCTTTCCCTCGTCGTGACTCAACTCTCCGATTAGCTCTCCTCTCAAACGAATCTCTCTCTATTAGCTCTCATTGTGTTCGTTCTGTTGAAGTTGATGTGAAGGTGTCGTTATTGTTGCGTGGTTGCGATGATAATGATGAACAATATGATGATTGCCGAAAGCGATTCGAAGATAACGAACGAAATCGCGTTGAAGATTGCTGGTCGCATTCTTGAAGGTGATGGAGATCGATGTTGATTTGCAGAGATTCAAGGCGGATGCTTGGGTTGAAGTATGAAGATTGGCCGTTGCAGGATTGCGGTTGAAGAGGTATAAACGGTTATTGAAGAAAAGAGAAAGATGAAGATTGGTGGTTAGAGGTGTGAAGAAGATGAAGAGAGAATTGATGGATTCTTTTACGGTTCAGTTAAAGGTTTGTTACCCTTCTTTCTCTCTCAATCTTCTTCTCCTTTTCTGTTATGAACTTCTCTGATCTTTTCTGTATTTTTATTTCCTGGTGATTGAATTGGAGATTTTTGGTGGTGATTGAAGATTGGAAGAAGAAGGTTGAAGATTGAGTGGGATGAAGAGTGTGGAGAAGAGGAAGGAGATGATGAAGTTGCAGAGAGTGAGGATTGATTTGGTGATGGTTAATGGAGAATGGCTGTGAGCAATAGTGGGGAAGTGGTGGAGAAGATGATTGAAGAAGAAGTGAAGAGAAGCTAGAGAGGAGTGAGAAGGGTGAAGATGAATGAAAGGGAAAAAATGGTGGAGGGAACTGAAAAATGGTGGAGGGAATTGATTTATAGTTGGGCGAAGGTTGTTGAGTTGGTTAGAGATTGGGAGATAAGAGCCTTTGGATTGAAAATTAGTTATGAGCAATGGAGGGTGGTTAGAGTTTGTCTGAAAGTTAGTTACAAAGTTGTTATTTCTGTTAGGGATCTGTTACATTCTGTTATGACTGATTTTTGCAACTGTTATGTTAGTTATGAGTGAAGCTGATTTCTGTTTTGGTGGTTATGGTTCTATTATAGGGAATTGGGGGAGAATTTGAAGAAGGTTTAGAAGTTAGTTATGATTTGGTTTTTTGTTATGGCTGTTAGAAATTGGCTTAGTTAGTAATACTGTTTTGCAGTTAGGCTGTTAGTGTCAGTTACCTTGTGAAATTCAGTTAGTAAATGTCTGTTATATGCTCCTTCTGAACCGAGTTAACCGAAGCTGATTTTTGTGTCAGGTTGAAGCCCTTTTTTGATTCAATAGTTTTTTCTCTTTTGCATTGTTTTTTGGGATTTCATCTAAGACCACATCTTCTATTAAAGTGCTGCCATGAACAAGAGCTCTGAGATTAGCTGAAAACTGAAAGGTGCGGTCTCTTATTTCTCTTCTCTGATTTTTCATCAAAATTGTTATGAGAGCCTATTTTTTATCGGTCAACTCATAGTTACATAATTCGCATGTCCCCCTAGAGAACCGCGAATTGGTTCATGAGTACCGGTTCGCGGTACTTTTGTGAACCGGTTCACGACAATTCTTCCAGAATTCAGGAAAAACTTACGTACCAACGAACCACACTTCCTAGAGCCAAAATTTTAAACTATTTTGGTGCTATCAAAGCATGCACTATACTGTCATTATTAATATTATATTATTAATGACTACTTATGCTTGGCCCCACACTTCCCAGGACCTATTGCAACAAAGGATTGTTGTTTGCTTTGCTTGACTGCACTTTTGCAGTCCTTTATTTATAAGCTATTTGTACTGTTTATGCTATCAATATATCCGATGTGGGACTTTCATAAGCTACATTTACTCTACATGCTTTCAATATTTATAAGCTTACTTTTAGTCTCATTTATTGTTTTATACTAATAATTTTTTAATTATGATATGGATTATTACATTTCAACGTATCACGAATTCAAACAACGTTCCACGAACCCAAATAACGTACCAACTATGCATACCCCCCACGTACCGAATTCTTTTAGGGTGGCGAACCGCGTACCCGAATTCGTACCACGAACCGAAGCGAATTGCGAACCGTGTGACTATGGGTCAACTGTTTGAGCATTGCTTGTCCTTAGCATGTGAGTAGTCTGAAACTGATGCGGTGACGGTATGCAGGCTGGTGGAGTGCTTTGATAGGAATTGCGTCGAGTGCGAGGTGGATTCAGCTTTATGAATTACGCAACAAGCTTTGGTTCGGTTTAAGGCTGCTGGTCCGTATTGTTAATGTTGCATGGTTCTGGTTTGCATTGACGCAGGAATGATAACTTTGAAGCGTAGCAAGTTCGGTTCAGTCTTGTATCAAACTGTGCAGTGTATGGCCATTGTGATTTATATTTTTATTCTGTTTTTGAACTGGTACATCGAGCCCATAGCATTAGTAGGGAACATATGGTAATGGCATGATGCTGTAAGATGATTCTCGAACCCTTTATGAATGGTGTATCGTATGGCATGCTGAAAAGAACTTATATAGTGAATTGACTTGCTGTTGATGATTGAAGTGGCCTTTGTATGATTGTATTTGAATTTCTTGTTTTTGTATGTATAGATGTAGGGCTGAATTTTAGTAGGAAATTGGTTTTGTTGAATGCAGGGCTATATGGCTAGTTGGCATGAAGAAATGTTGAAGAAGCTTTGAAGATACATGCTAAAGCCTTTTAGGACCTTCTTTTTGTGTAGTTTTGTAGAGATATTTGAAATGTAATTGAAATGATGTAATGGACTCTGTTTTTTGTGATGCATTTGAATGGAAGTATGGATAGGGAAATGAACTTTGGATATGTAAATTTGTAAAGACTTTTGAATATTTGTAAAAGGCTTTGTATGGGCATTTTAGATTCAAATGATACATCTTTCAAAATCCTTTTCTCTTTTGAATTCACTAGTATGCATGTAATGGATTTGTTGGAATGTGAAGCAATTGAATAGTGCAATGGTTTTGGTTTGTTTTTGATGGTTTTGCGTAATGAACATTCTGTAGTGAATCAGATAATGTTGTAATGGGCATGGTACATGACAAGTCTCCAGCAATCGAAGTTTCTTTCTCTTTTAAATGTAGGTGTAAACTTTCACTTTCTCCAATTTGCATTCAATCTTCCGAATGAATCAAACCAAACTATTAATGGTAGATACCATGAAGCGATGCTTGTAGTAGAAGAACCCGCTTAAATGAATCTAGGCCTCAAACTCAAACAAACTGGGTAACCAGGTATTCCAAGTGTGGAAACCCTAGAGATCACCAGGTGCTTAGAGAAATAAACCCCAGGCCAAGAATTCCATCTGATTAAGTAATCTTCAAATGAATGAGCCATTAACATCATCTGGTCAAGTGCAAGACACGCTCTTCGAAGAAATAAATAACCTTGTACCAACATTTACGCAAGGCCTCAATTTATTCCATGATCCCATGTTTTTAGATGTTAATGATGCATGAGTAATGTTAATGCCCTAATGAAGAGATGCATATGAATGCGAAGTTTAAGCCAGTTAGAAATAAATAGGTGGGCAAATTTTGGGGTGCAACACTTATAACATTAGTTAAATGTGAATGAGACTCACCCTTACTGTTGTTATTTTTCAGATTGAGGAGTAGCCCTTGTACTTGGTGAGGATTAGCTCGTCAAGTAGTTTGTTAGAGTCGGTTGGATCCGTGTCATGCTCTGGTCGTGTAACACTGGGGACGTTGTTTAGAGTTACTTGTTAAACTCTTTTTACTTGGGTGTTTTATTATGGTGGCGTTTTAAGTCTATGACTTTGGATGTTGCATTGCTCAAATGTTAAGATATTTCCGCTGTGTTAACATGATGGTCTGAATAATATTTGGGTTTAACGTTCTCTTTTATGGCATGACATGGGTATTTGTTTGATTAATGGAAGTTGTAATGCACTTTTCATGTTTTACTCCGATTATTGTTTAATATTTATGCGTGGTATTAGAAGGGTGTTACAGATCTTCCTTCTGTACCCATGCAATACACTCTTCCTTTAGCAGTTGGTCGAACATTTCTGGCAGTATTCACGGCTAGCTCTGCCTTTGGGGATTTGTAGTCCTTTGCCACATGTCCTCTTTTGTTGCATTTAAAGTAGATAGGACCCTTATTAGGACAATCGCTCGCATAGTGTCCACCCTTACCACACTGGTAACAACGTACCCCTGGGGAAACTTGAGTTCCTCTTCTTCCCCTAGTGTTATAGTTTTCTGTTCTTTGAGGTCCTCGGTTGTTATAGTGTGGCCGTTGGTATGGTCTTATTTGTTGTTTATTACGTCCTTGATTCTGAAAATTTGAACTGCTAGGTCCTCCAGAGTTCTGGATCGTCCCACGATTTGTCCTCTTATTTTTCATCTCCTCCACCTCTCTGCATTTCTCCACCAATGGTTGGAATGGTTGTATCCCTAATGGTATCACCGAGTCTTGTAGTTCGTACTTGAGTCTTTCTTGGAAACGGTGACACTTGTAAACTTCATCTACTCCTTCCCTAAAGAATCGGAAATACCTAGATAAATTTTCAAATTTGGCGGCATACACACCTAGAGTCATACCCCCTGTCGAAGTTTCAGAAAATCGTCTCCCAATTTGGTCCTTGCACCTATGGGAAAGTATTTGTATAAAAACTTCATTTTAAAGGATTCCCAATTCACTTCTTCATGTGCGCCCTCCATCATCAATCTAGTGCTCCTCCACCAATACTCTGCATCCACTAGTATAGAAATAACATTAGAATTATTGATATAATACCTATTTTATTAAAAAAAAGATATAAAATTTGTATACAATGGCAACTTTGTAATTAAAAATAAAATTCTTTTTTTAATGTTAATCATTAATACCCAATTTTTAGAAAACCTAAGAGGAGATAGGTGGCATACGATACCCTTGCCCCTGGAGGGCAATTGATTACTTCAAAGATCTTTTCAATTTCCTGTAGCCATAAGTCAGCCTTCTCGGGAGTAACATCCCCTTGGAATTTAGGTGGGTCGTGGCGGCGAAAATCGGTTAATCCTCTTGATTCTCCGACCCTTATCTTTCTTTAAAAACAAGGCTACGAGAGTACAAGAGTTTTTCAGCACAAATCTAGAAACACCTTTACGTGGACATTTCTAAAAATGCTTATGTATGTACTGTAAAATAATCTCTTTTGATATTAATTAAATATTAAATATAAATGATACATCCTACATGATACCACCTACATAATACAACTTACATGATATAATTTTACTAAAGTTTAAATCATGCACTAGTGTTTGAATGAAATAGTCTAATTATTATACTTAAATAATATTTTGTATTTATTGTAGAAATTTTATTTATGACTTAACTTCATTTTTATTTAATCACAATTAATTGAACAACAAGGTTGTAAAGAATCTAAAGTATGAGCCTTTTTTATTTATTTATTTAAAATAAGTAATTAATTTTAATTAATTAAATGGTAATAAAATAATACTGGAAATTTATTACAGAAGAAAAAAAACAAAGTTTTAGCAATTATAACTATTTGTGTATAATATATAATAGGTAAAATTTAAAGAGAGAGTGAGGAGGACTTACCTAAATGTGAAGATGAACTAGGAGTGTTATTTTTTTCTCTACTGTGTAAGAAAGTATGAAGAGAGAATAGAGAGTGATCAACTATATATTTCTTTTTCTGGTGTGTAGTACTAACATAATACTACCCTATTTATAGCAAGAGTTCACCTTCTTATGTTGTTTTCCTTCAGCTATATCCGAGGGTTTCTTTATACTTGCCAGCTGATCATCATGACCAATCACTTCTCATTAATACATGTTATGATGAATATTCTCTCATATCTACAAATATCTACCGTTATCTCTTCAGAATTTTTATTTTGTTTTATCTGTATAATTTTCGGTGTTATGTGACACTGATAAAAATGCCTGAAATAATTTTTTGCCGACAATGAAATTCTTTTTCAGGTTATTCTATATTGCGTTATACAAAAATATCGGTCGAGAAAAATAAAATTTATTATTTTTATTATTAACTTTTTATTAATCTACTAAAAATAATTTATGTTTTCATTGATAAAATTTTGTTATGAACAGAGATTATTTTAAAATTTTAAGCTGGTAAAACTACCATTTATTGGAGAGACCGGAAATTAATTTCAAGAGAAACTATTTTTATTTTTTAACACTTTCATAAATAATTTTGTTATTCTATTACTAGAATCTCCTTATCAAACAGGGGTTGTTTTAAAAATTAAGGCGGTTAATTTTACTGAACATTAAAGAGACTGAAACCAAAATTTTTAAGAAACTTATGTCTTGAACTACTAATGAAATAAAAATTCTAAGATTTTATTAGTATAAATACTATTTAACTATATATTTGATCAAAAATATATTATAGAGGTGAGAATATACTATAATTTTAAAATATTAATTTATTTATAAAATTACGGGTCTTACACTTAGTATGTTGAAGCCTACGTGTGATGTTCTTAACGAGATTAAAGAGAGTCAGAAATTTGATTTGCAATTGGGTGACGAGGACGTTGATTAATCAAAGTAAAGGTAATCACTTTCGGATTGACAAGATTAGAGTCATGAAAGGTCGTGATCGAGTTTGCATTTCTGATATTTCGAAGTTGGAAAAGAGAATTTTGAATGAAAGACATCATAATGGTTTGAGTATACATCATAATGCTACTAAAATGTATCAAGCTTTGAGGAAAATGTTTAGTGGTAAAGTATGAAGAGGGATATAGCGGAATTGTGTAATTGAGTTGGACTTGTCAGAAACCGTTTAGTTGGTGCAACATTTATCCTATTAGAGTGGAAGTGAGATAGTATCTCTATGGATTTTCTTTCGGGTTGCTAAAAATATCAAGTAGTTGTGAAGTGATTCAAGTTACTGTAATCCGGTGAACTGACTTTTTATCAAAATGTTGCGGATAGCAAGAGTCGCCACCGACTTTTGTTTTATCCAATTGGGAAAGGCTAAAAGAACAGGAAAGACCTTTGAAAGATTTTGAGTTCGGGGGGTAGGTTATACAAAGGGAAGGTGTAAGGCACCCTTTGCATCCATGGTTATCCATGGGCTCTTAATTGCTTAGCTCACTTGTTTGTTTGAATTGTTTGAAAAGTGTCGTGTGTGAATAGTAAAAAGATTTCGTTAAGGACTTTAGCTTGTAAATAAGCGTAGCCTTGTTTTGAAAGTATTTGAAAAGAGAGTGTGAAAAGTAATTTGAAAGTTGAATTGAATGTGAACAAGCATTTAAGAACTACCTACCCTAAGTTCGTCTTTCTTGTTCTTTAAGTCTTTCGGGCGAAAGGGTCTATCCATACCATGAGAAGGCAGGAAGTCTTTCAATTGGATGTTGAAAGGGTCATCGAGTAATCGTTCGCCATAATACTGTCCCTTGCCATAAAGAGGGCAGGTAGTATAAGGGAAGGACATAATAGTCTTTTTAGGCAACATGTAAAGACTCCTTAGCATTCGAAGGGACGATCATCATTTATCGAGGCAACATCGAGGGACGAGATCATATGTATCGTAGGCAACTCGAAGGGAATATGATCTTTATATCGAGGGACTATGATGATTTTATCGAAGGCAACAGGCTAAGGAGTCCCTACGCTCGAAGGGACTTGACTATTTTATCGAGAAGGCATCATAAGAGGGTGTTACCTTAAAGGTGAGTGTGTGCAGCAATCACGTGGATTAGATTCATATATTTATCTTGTATTAGGTGAATTAAGTCCAATTAATTAGTTGTCACTCCCTAAATTACTAACCACGCAGTTAATATCATGCAGAAAATAAATTGCGGAAAATAAATATCTTATGCTATTACAAGGCTTTGGGATTAGGGGGTACATAACCAAAACCGGGAGATGCGGAAAGTAAATGTGAGGAAATAAAATTCTAATTAACCATTACATCCAAAAATGTGCAACCTATACACATTCTAGAATTTAAATGACGGAATTTAAATAATTAAATAAATAGTAGAATTTAAATAAAATCATAATTAAAAAGGAGCATAATTTAATAAAAGCGTAATTTAATAAAAGCATAATTAAATAGCGAATAATCATACATGCGACATTCAAGGGATTTTGAGATGAGAAGAGAGTCGCGAGGAAATCAAAGTTGGGAAAAATCGGGGTTAAAGGAGATTGATTGAAAGCCTAAGTCAATTCAACTATTATTCTTAATTCTACTTACTAAAAAAACTAGAGCTAATTTATCATAATTAAAATTATCAACTAATTTAATTATTAAATTTAAAAATAAATAATTCTATTAATTAAAGGAATACAAATTGTTAAAAAAAAGTTTTAAGAGTTTTTGTATAAAGACCTAAAAAAAACTGTATTTAAAAAAACTATATTGGTTTATTAAAAGGGGAAAAGAAAAGATAGTATACATAAAAAAAATTTAGAAAAAGAAAAACCTGGTGCTGAAGGCGTTGGGATCTGGTGCGGAGAAGTCCTGGAGGAACACCACGGGGTTGCAGCTTTGCGCCATTGGATTGGTCATGGTGGGGTTCCGACGGTGGAGATCTGAGGATGTAACACGCGCGTATGGAGGAGCGAAGCACTGGATCTGCATTTAAATGACTTGAAAAAATACAATGTCGATCCTGGGGTTCGAACCTGGGACCCCTTGGCTATCAACATGATTCCTTAAACATTCCTGCTACAATTGTTAGTTGTTATAATATTATCAAATAAGAAATAAATATAAAACCTTTTAAAACTAATGGGATTTCAAAGCAGTCAACAAGTGGACCCCAGTATTTGGCGTGGTCCAATGAAAAAAAGAGAGAAGATCTTTTGACACTTTGACTGGCCAATGATGTAGGGCCACGCGCCTTGGGCAAATGAGAGAGAGTATTGTGAGTTTGACGGACCAATGAGATTCTGGGACGCATCCACGCGTGCAAGTCCAAGAAGATGTGTTACTGTTCTTCATCATCTTCCTCGGCACCTGCGATATTTGCTGCAGAAATGCCTATGTATTTTCCTGCGGAATTTCCTTCGACCTTCATAGAAAAATTCTACACATGATGAAACTAAAAAAATACACGTAAAAGAAACTAGAAAAGCGCCCAAATCATCTTAAAGGCTTGCCACAGACTTATTAGTGTCATTGTTTTGGACGAATAAGTCGTGGAACGTGGAAACGAAAGCTTCCATCTTTGAAGCCCTAAGAATGGTGAATCCTCATCCTTTTGCCAAAGCTTTGAAACAATGACTCTAAACCGTCCTAAACACTGTTACAAACACGTTAAAAGCAACAACACTCATGGAAACGCGTTAGATAACTAAATTCGACGATCACCACTTTGAATAAACATGAAGGACATATAACATGGTACTTACATGACGTGTTGATGCTGTATGAATACTTACTCACTCAGAATTACCTAAGGAGAAGGAATATAGCATTAGTTTCGTTTGAGAGTAGCTGCTACCAAAAATATCCTTTGCCCTAGTATTCTTTGAATTTTTGTAACTCGTGAACCCTAGTTCTTCTCCCTTTTTTTTCGTCCTTCAGCATTTGGTATCCTTGCATATATATAGTATATTGAATTAGGTTAAGAATTATGCCAAGAATATATTGCATTGATGGAGAAAATATTTGATTGGAAATCAAATGCAATCTTTCCCAAAATTGGCCAGTCTCCTATCAATCAGACCTTGTGAGTTTTTTCCAGTTTTCATGGACTTCCTTGGCTCTCAATATACATGAAAAACAAGCCCACACGCCCTTAAACTTTTTCTTTGTATTTTATTTTAGTTAAAAATGAATTTAAATGATTTAATTCAAAAATAAATTAAATAAATAGAAGGAGGGCGTGTAGTTGGACTTAGAGACTATGGATAATGTTAGGAACTAGTTTGGATCATAAAAATATGGGCCCATTTGAAAAAGTTTCAAGTTTAGTGCTTATTTGCCTCATGCATTTTCTCAAAATTTGACCAACTTCGACAAGGCATATCTCCCTCATTATTTATCATATGACCATGTTCTAGGACTTTTTAGAAAGCCCAATATGTCCTCTTCAAGCCACTTTGGAAGCCTTTTTCGATTTAAGGATGTTATCTTGATGATATGGCTCCTGGAAGAAAACAACTTTTTGCGAGTTTCTAGAAGGATTGTAATGTATTGGCTCATATCTCTTAAATGAAGCATTTTTAGACTTGACTTGTGAGATGCAAAATTGTAGGGAATTCAATTTCCTTCAAAATGATCAATGGATGGAAAATTTCTGATGTTCCATGTAGGAGTTATGGCTGGTCAAAGTTCAGTTGACTTTCTCCTATGAAAACCCTAATTTAGAAACTTTTGGAATTGTTGAATTCTGATCTTTCCTTGATGAACCATGATCAATTCTTAATTAAATGGTGAATGATACTTCAAAATAAAGATGTTTGACAAAAAATCAGGAGTTTTGACTATGGTTTGACCATAGTTTGACTTTTAGGTCAACTAGTCGATTATTGATCTTTTGGGCCATTGAGTGAGCAATCTTTTGAATCAGAGCTTGAAACTTGTCACGAGGATCCTTTGAAGCATGTGAGAGGCCATGAAGTCCACTTGAGGTATCAGAAGTTGATTTTTCTTGGAGAGAAACAAAACCCTAGTTTTGGTCCTTATTGCTTAGGAGAGTGTGCATCCATTTAGATCTTGAGCTGTTGATATTTGGATGAGCTTGGGTATAAAAATGTGATGGGAAAATTTTGGGGTATGACAGCTACTATGGATAAGTGGACGAGATGCACTTATTTTATTTCAATGAGGATGGATTATAGGATGAAGAGACTTGCTAAGTTTTACGTTGAGAGAGCTATGTGTTGCATGGTATTCCATTCGGGTAATGGAGTGGTATCTTTTACAACCTTGTATAGTTGAAGACGTGGAACGTTTTGCTTTGGTGTGAATCTGGAGGGAGCAAATGTGGTTTCGGTATTGAGATGGTTGTATCGACTGAATTTTTGAGGACGAAAAATCTTTTAAGTGGGGGAGAGTTGTAACAGCCTGATTTTATTAGTATTTTTATTAATTATATTAGTAATTATGGTATTTGGTGTTTTTAATAATTATTTATTTAAGTAGTTATTATGTGATATAATAATTATTTGAATATTTAAATATATGTGTTTTGTGCTAATTTGATTTATTGGACAATTAGTGAATATTAGGAGATAAGTTGTTGGGCCTAATTAGTAATAAGTGTTGGGTAATAATTGGGTTAATCCCAAATTAGAGGGGAAGATAGTGAGAGAGTTAGGTCATTTGTCATAATTTTGTAAAAGAGAGAAAAATAGAAAGAAGAGAAAGATAGAGAAAAAGAAGAAGAACATGGAAGAGAGAAGAGGGGTTGTAGAATCATCAAGAGGGTGGACTAAGAGATAAGGTAAGGGTTTGAATCCAAGTTATTATAGAATCTATGATTGGGTAAATGTTTGTTTGTGTATGTGAATCTCTTCATCTCTCAATTTCATAGTTTTGGAAATGTTATGGTTTGTGTAACTTTTGCTCATTTTATGAATCTCTTGTTGTTATGTTATTATATGGTGATAAATGAAGTTATTGTTGCATGAATTGGATGTTTAATGAGTTGAATTGATGATTCTAAATGCTTATGTTCGTTTGGGTTGGATTGGGTATGATTTGAAATGTGTTTTGCTGTCAAAACTATTGATTTTTATGTTACTGTTATGTGGGAACCAGTTCCCAGATGTGCCAACCCGGTTTCCCATAGTAAAAACCAGAAACGAGCTTTTTAGAAAGTCATAACCCGGTTCTCACATGGGGAGGAACCGAGTTCCACTGTGTACTTTGGAAAAATATTTGTAACTTAGAATTAGCATAACTTTTGATCCGTAAGTCCTTTTTATGTGTCGTTTGAAGCATGATGAAGCTTAAATAATTGTCTATATGATAGAGTAGGATTAGTTGGCAATTGTTTAATTTAATTATCATGTTAATTGGGAATAACATGTAATTATATGTGTATGTTATGGATGAATTGTGCATGATCAATGTTCAAATGATGCATTATGTGATATGATAACCGTGAATTATGTGATTGGTTGCTAAATGCTAATTGATGCTTGAGATTGAGTTGAATGTCATGTTGTGTAATGTTGTGCAAAGTTGTAAAGATGTGGCTGTGTAGTTTAAGAAATAGAGAGATCGTCTTAAATGCACGAGTCTTGTTTTGTTGCACACGTACACAAGCATGAGTCTTTGAAAGTGGAAATGTTGGGTAATCTCAAGAGGATTATTTACTTGTCCCAAATCTAACTCCGAATGGGATTTGAAAGCTTAACGCCGAATGGAGCTTTGAGATGGTTATCTTGTCTATAGAGAGTGGCAATCGGTTTACCGTAATGATAACAAGCAGGGATCCACATTCATGTTGCATAGAGTCACACTTGAGTCGCACGTGTCGGTGTGAATGTGTTGTGCGATTATGTTATGTGTGTATGAGGTGTGATAAGTGAATTTGGTGATTCATTTGATATGAATGATTATTGTGTTATGATTGTGATATATGTGATTGAAACATATGTGATGTAGATGTGAAATTATATGTACTTAGAATCTATATGTTGGTGAAATATAATTATGTACATTGTTTAGTAATCATGTTTGATTATGTGGAATTAAATAAGCTATATTGTATAACAAGAATATGTGAATCTTGGTTAATTGCATATGATGCATGTTATGGGAAAAAAGAATAATTGTGAAATGTATGCTAACTTATGTTGCATTTTCCCATTATTATATTTTCTATTTAGAATTTGAATTCTCACCCTTCTGTTTGAATGTTATCCTTTGTTGGTAACGTGCAGGTTTCGTGGATAGAGATGCTTCGAAGGAGGCTTAGCTTAGAGATTTATATCTCTTGTAAGGTGTCGTGACTAAGCAGTCACTTGTGCTCTGGTCATATATAACACATGGGATTTGAGTTTATATTTTATAACTCGTTGTTATGAGATAATTGTTTACTCATATTGTATTTCGTATTTGAATACGTTATTTTGTTGATGAATGGCCTTGAGCCGAAATATTGAGATATGGTGGATGATGTATGGGAGTCATCCGATTTTACCATTTATTTGATGAGATGATTATTCCGTTGTGTTTTCGCATGTTGCTTTAAATCCCGTGTTATTCGGAAATGACCATTGCATGTTGTTTTATTTTGAAATACGTGTAACGCCCCCGTGAGATGCATGCTTCTTTACTCTGATTTATGAGAATGTATGCCTTATTTGTTTAGTATAGAATTGGGAAACACCTAATTTATAATAGTAGTGGGTAGAAAAGGAGTATTGTTGCGTACTGTTTACAAGCACGCCTAAATTGAATGACAAATGCAAGCACACTGATCACCGCCTGACTTGACGTGACTAGACGAAAGCATGCGTACTTGACTGTCCAAAATATAGACTGACAGTATCGGTCATGAAGATAGCTTCACTACAAGACAAATACATATTAGTTGATTTAATTAAAGATAGTAAAAAATACATAACTAGTTGATTTAATAAAAGATAATACAAATACATAAGTAGTACAAATATAAATATAAATACATAAGTAGTACAAACACAACTACAAAAATATTAGAAGTACAAACACATGACATACAACTAATTGTTGGTGGAGGTTGCTCCATGATTATTGTGCCCGACTTCACGACATATGCCACACTTTCGTACCATTTTCTCATGATCATCCATTTCGGTTCTGATGCGTGTGCCGTTTGGTCGACCTCTTTTCTTTCGCCGCATGTTGTCAAACCACGTCCCCCTCATACGCAGGCCAATAGTCCTCCTTTGCCATCACTTGAAATACATTGTTGTACACTCCGAGCAAGGTCCCACCCTTCGTCTGTAAGAACCCTGTATTGTTGTCTCGAAAGGCCCTCGTTATGGTCAATTGTTTCTTTGACATTGAAGGTCCAGTTGAATCGGTCAAAAGATGTAACATTGTGGCTGTTGACTTTGGCAAATTGTTCTTTCATGAATTTAACGCAGGTTTCACTAAATACTTGTCCGGATTCTAAAACTGCACTCCAACACTCACCTCTTTGTGCAAAAAGAAGCCATCCTATAGTAGGTTGCTTGCACCAAGGCAGTAATCGGAAGGTGTCTGATGCCCTTAAACACTCCGTTCATAGACTCCACAAGATTTGTAGTCATGTGCCCCCATCGTTGCCTGTTGTCGTATGATCTAGTCCATTTCTCTCTAGCTAGATTATCTATCCATCTGCCTGCATCTAGATTTGACAATACAATTTCATGTCAATAATATTGGAACGTCGGTTGAGTCAATGCATATCCAACATTGACAAGAGTCTTCCGAAGAACCTTATCCTTTATCTCTCGCATGAAATTTTGTCCGATATGTCGAATACAGTAAACATGCGTTGAAGGTGGGTTTTGCCACCCGTTTGCTGGATTTTTGTACGCACTCTCGATGAAAGCATGCCTATCTGAAATCAAACAGAGCCCAAGTTGGGGGCAACGTGTGTTCGAAGATTTCTGAGAAAGAAACCCCAACCTCTAGCAGTTTCTCCTTTCACAAGAGCGTACACAACAGGAAAAATGTTACTATTTCCGTCTTGTGCCACAACCATCAATAAGGTCCCCTTATATTTTCCGTACAACCAAGTGCCATCTATTTGAAGAATTGGTTTGCAATACACAAATCCTTGAACACATGGGCGGAAAGCCCAGAAAAGCCTTTGGAATATCACATTTCCTTGAAGGCACGTTCCGTCTGGAGATTGCGCTAGAAGGGTCTCTAAAATAGTAACAGTTCCAAGAGCATAAATTTGAAGCGCAGATAAGAAACGTGGAAATTGTTTGTACGAATCCTCCCAATTTCCATACACAAGTTTGATTGCTTTGGTTTTTGCCAGCCACACATTTCTATAAGATGGAGTGTAATTGTAAGTTGCAACGATATGAGAGATTATCGTTTTCACCTTTACTGACGGATCTTTGTCTACTAGAGGAAAGATTTCTTGACATATAATATCATAACTTAGCTTACGGTGATCTTGGGAAACATTTGTGTTAACACATGTGTGATCTTGGGAAATAGATCCTATCACCCATGAATCACTTCTTTTCCTATATGATGCAGCCAACCTGAATCCACAATCAGGGTTTCTACACTTAATTTTGTACCTCTCAACGTTGGCGCGATCAACTTTAAAATCAACATTGTTTGCCATATGAAATCTTTTTACGGCCATGATACATTCCTCCTTTTAACGAAATTTGTCTCCTTCTTTTAACCGTGCATTTGTTTGAGTGTATGGATCATAGAAAATACCAGACGATGGTTCATCCCCATCTAAGTTCAAGTTCCTCATGTGCGGTGGAGGCATATGCACTTGATCTGGTGGTACAACAACGTCCTATTCGTCTCCACTTTCCTCGCTGACCAAGTGATCAACTTCTATTTCCGGTGCTTCTTCTTCTTCACCTACGACGTCGACCTCTGCTTACTCGTCGACCAATGAATCAATGACTTGTGACTCCACCAATTACGAGGGTTGAACTTATGGTAGAGTAACATACAGCTCTATGTACTCGTAACCAGAATACTCATGATTGGCAAACATATTCTGCAGGTCTTCATCATCTTTGACCTCAACTTGAATAAACTTGACCGGGTTGTTCCCACAAAGAAATCAATATTGGTAAAATTTTTGGAATACATCACCAAGTGCAAGCTTCGTCTCTAATCTCTGTTTGAAGTAACTGAAATTTGCTTTTCTTTTTAAAGAAAACCGTGTAACCTCAGTGTTTTTAAACAGAAAACCAACTTCTTCGTTGACATAGGTATCGCCAAAAACATGAGCGTTAATAATGTATTGTGGAGAGGCCATTGTAGAGTGTGTAATGAGATGTGTAATTTTTCACATTAGTGGCTTCCTTTATGTAGACGAACAATTGGTGAACCCTAAAAAATTTTATATGTAATCTGGTTACTGTACACTCACATGCGTAATGTATTTGATGAGATGTGTCACAGACGTGTATAGTTGATTTGAGGTATGCATGGCATTGTTGCACAGTCGACTTGAACAGACACAGCGTGTACAGTTGATTTGAGGTATGCATGATATTGTTGCACCGTCGACTTGACCAGACACAACCATACTGAGTTATTTTCGGTCATACTAATTATTTTTGGTCATACTGAGTACGCATTCAAAGAGCAAACCCTATTAGAGAAAAAAAGACTACAAGTAGGCGCCACCTGGGGTGGCGCATTAGTTCAATTGGCTAACAGGTAGGCGTCACCTGGGGTGGCGCATAAGACCATTTTACCCTAATTTTTGTTCTATGGCGCCACATGGGGTGGCACATATGTAGAAAAGGTGGTCCCCACGCGAAAATCCTAATTTGGCCTATTCTTATGCATGCATGTGACCTACCTGCAACATGGAGTCTATCATACATGCGTGCGACCCTACACCTGCACCATGCAGACTATCCTGACACGCATGCATCCCTATTTATAACTTTATGCATGCGCCTAGTCTATTCTGCAAACTACACTTAGCCCTGCACAAAACACTGTATGCATGCACGCCTAGTGTATTGCATGTGACCCCTATTTTATAAATTTATACATCTGAATGCATGAGAACCCTATTTTATTACTTTAATATATGTATCACATGCATGATCGCCACTTGGTTGTCATACAATAGACATCATCATCAACCATACCCTCTATAAATACTCTGATAGAAAACTCATTTTTCACTAACATTTCATCTATCATCTTCACAAACACTTATATTTTTCAATTTCGCATCAAGTTTCAGAGTTCTTGCAAATGGCCCAACTTCTAACCTTGGGTGAAAAACACAGAGGAACTAGGGCGAACCTGGAGACATTTGAAAGTTCATACTTATTTTCTTCTAAACATCTATACTTATATGATCTCCATATTAATCTATTTATACGTGCTTTTTAGGATCAGCGATTCCGTCGTCGTTCTCACACCTATGTTGAACATGACGAGAGGATTGTTCCGTATCTACAAGCATGTGGCTTCGAACATGTCATCAAAATTGACAACAACATCATCTATCGAAAATTCATACTTGCGTTAGAAGAGCGATGGAGGCCTGAAACCCACACGTTTCATTTTTCTACAGGTGAGTGTACAATAACTCTGGAGGATGTCTATATGTTGCTTGGTTTGCCCATTGATGGGAAGGCTGTTAATGGAAGTGTTCAACATGCAAATGAACTATGTGAGAAGGTGTTGGGAAAAGATCTGATTGTAACGGTTCAAGGTTCAAGAGGCTAGGGTATCAATCTATCTTCCTTAGAGATTATTATGGTGAACTCAACTTGGACAACAACTCTACCGAAGAGCGAATTTTCCTTAAAACCAAGGTTTATATCATGTTAATGTTTGGTAACCTCTTATTCCCAGAGTCGACAGGTAACACTATCAACTTTTTTATTTAAGTCTATTTGATATCATCAGCAATAGAAAGTATAGTTGGGGGTCTGCCGTTTTGGCCATGTTATATCAATTTCTTTGTAAGAACGCATACGCCGACACTTGAACATTCTATGGATGTACGTTCCTCCTACAAGTATGGGGTTGGTGGAGAATTCCAACACTATCCCCTGCAAGCAGGGACAACTACACGTTCTTTTATGCAACAAGGTAAGTCTTTTTCAATTTGCTAACTCTCTTTTAGAAAAAAAATTGAAATAACATGTTTGCTCTTTTTTTTTGTTTTAGGTTTTGTGGTCCTCGGTTGAATTACAGCAGGAATCCGAGGGGGAATATAATATTGTATCTGCAACTATTGGATCACCTCCGAGCTCAAGATGTATAACCACCAAACTTTTTATGATGCCTATATATGTATTACAAACCATCTTCTTTTTTAATAATATATTATATTATTTTTCCTATGCAGTTTAATTGGAGACCATACTTGGTGCTAGAACATGAGCCCAACGACCGTGACCAAGAAGTTTGGACTGCGGTGACACCTATCATAAGGTTCAACATTGTGGAGATGCACCATGCTGACCGTGTGAGACTCCAATTTGGCGTGCATCAACCGATCCCGGATCCCCCCTCTGATTTGGGTTGTTGGCATATGAAAAGAGTGAATCACCAATGGGACCACCAAGATTATTGATCATTCGCACCTGAATTTTGTGACATGTGGAAGCAGCGTCGCCGCCATCTGCTCCAATTCCCCGTTGCCCAACTCCCGATGTATCCAACTGAAGATTACGTGAATTGGTATAGATCAGTCAAAACCCCTGATATGTATGTGTCCGACCCTTACTACTTACACGACCCCGCCAACAGCAATACAACCAACAACCACCCCAACAACGCCAACAGAGTTAACAATGCCAACAGTGTCAACCAAGCCAACCAAGCCAACATAGCTCTCACCAAACACAATATCAACACCATCAGACCTTCGAACACCCTTACCGTGAAGAGTATCAAACAACGCCAACGCCCTACCAAAATTAACCTATCCAACAACATTCATGGGGCTTCACCTAACAACACCACGACGCAGACCCCTCCACTAGGTAACCCATCCAACATCACTCATGGGGCTTCACCCAACAACACCACGACGCGGACCCCTCCAATAGGCAACCCAACCCCGACATGGGCCTAGATGACGAATACGACCCAAACGAGCCAATGATCACACAATCGTCACTTTACCATAGCTCCCAACAATCACAACACCAACAATATGGCTACACCACACCCCAACAAACAATGCCTTTTTTCCAAGGCAACTCAAGCGTTGCGTTTTACCGACCATACGAGGCGACTCCACCGCCACGACCAATCTTTGAGGGCATGGGGACCCGACTATTTGATAGTAGGATTGAAGACTACATGTCCAACGAGCGCATGGAGGGGCTAATCCGAGGCCCACCTACCCAAACACAACGAGAACAACCAAGTGCTAGGGGGTCGTCGACCACCTTCCCAACGGATCCGAACAACGCCTTCTTGCGGAACTGACGGTCATAAGGGTCATGATTAAAATAATTTTAATGTATTTTAAAATATTCTCGTATTACCCGTATTTGTAATACTTTTCCCGTATTTGTAATGTTTTTCCAATATTTTCTGTATTTGTAATATTTTTCTGTATTTATATCATTAAACACTATTCCCGCACGTCTATTATTTATTTAGTAAGTTTTTTTTAAATGTTAAAAAAAAAAAGAACACACTAAGGCGCCACCTAAGGTGGCTTAAAGATTTTGGAAAGCACTATGGCTCCACCCCAGGTGGCGCATATGAACAAAATTTGCAATATTGGCGCCATGGGAGGTGGCTCCTATGTGGAGGGCACCTCCCAAACCTGGTCATCTAGGTAATTTCTTCAAAAGTTGATTTTTTGGATAATTTTTTTTTTTAAGTTGGTTATTTGATTTTTTTTTTCAAATATTTTCTCTTTCAATTGGCCTAATATTGTAATTCCAACATATTTAAAAAATCTGAAATAACTTACAAGGCAATTTCAAATTTTTACGGTGTAGAAACCACATGGAAATCTGTCGACAAAAAAAGAAACCATTGATGTTGACTCCTTTCTCTTTCTCCGACCCCATGCATTGTCTTCCTCAAAACTTCTAGATTCTCCAAAATCACAACACACCCCACCTCTACTAACCTCACATCTTTCGCTTCCTCCTAACCAAAACAAACCCAATCATAACCATTCTCTCCTCTTCCACAACACAACCATGTCTTCCCTCCAATTCAACCTCCATCCCCTTCCTCCATCTCAATCTCCATCTCCACTACTCACCACCTCCAACATTTCTTCCTTCTCTCCCACTTCCCTCTCCATCTTCTACAACCACCACCACCTCCTCCGCTTCAATCTCAAAACCCTAAAAAACCACCGGATCTTCGCAATGTCTACTGACTCCACATTCAAAATGAACCTCAATGAGTATCTCGTCACTCTTGACAAGCCTTTAGGTATCCGATTCGCTCTTACCTCCGATGGCAAAATCATCGTTCACTCTCTCGCTAAAGGGGTAATTAAGTAAAGTTACCTCATTGCATGAACTGCACAATCAATAACATTTTTCATATTCGGTTTTGTGATTTGTGTTGCTGTTATTATTGTAGGGTAATGCGGAGAAGTCCAGAATAATTATGGTGGGTGATACTTTGAAGAAAGCCGGTGATTCGTCTCAGAATAGTCTTGTCGAGATTAAAGACGTTGGAGATACACAGTATGTGTTCTGATTTTATTTTCAGTTGAATGTGGTTTTTCACCTATATCAATATGTTATTTCTACTATGAATGTGTCACAAAGAACATGCAATTTTGTGTCTTTAGTTAGTATGACATATGGAAAATGTATGATAATGTAGAAAGATTCAAAGTTACTATCATATCATCATAATCTATTCTGTTCATCAGTGTTTTGTTTTCATTTTTTTCAGTCTTTTGGTTTCCTCAGGAAAGTGCTAAATGAGCAAACAAGTTCTTTTAGCTTGGTTCTTGAGAGGCCAGCATCTACATTTCCCATTCAACTACTCCATAATAAGACGAATGATCTTGAAATAGTGTATAATAGAGGTCGAGTTCCTGTTGTCACATGGAACAAGACACTATTAGCATCAAATTTACAATCCTCTGGTGACAGCTGTGGGAGTTCTGGATTTTCGATGTTCAACTCAAAGTTTCTTAATTCAAATGGAAGCAAGTTATTGGGCAATCAAAATCAACATGCTATCACCCATGGTGAAAGAAATTCCTTTACTGAACAAACAATACAACTTGCGTGTGTTTTCACTGAAGAAGCATGTGGAGATGGAGATTGGGCTCACGGAAGTTTTCCACTTGAGGAATATATTAAGGCTCTAGATCGTTCTAAGGATGAGATGTACTACAATCACTCTCTCGGTATGCGATATAGTAAGGTATGCAGTTTTTTGTATTTTATAATGTGATACACTCAATTTGTTTGTTACTTTTTTTTGGTACGGTTTATTCTGTCATTGGAATATTTCTGCAATTTTAATAAATTATTGCTATCTTGTAAAATTCTTAGATTACTGAGCAAATATTTGTGGGATCCTGCATACAAACAGACGATGATGTGGAAACCTTGTCAAAAGTTGAGGTAACCGAGTCTCTTTCATTCCAAGCAAGCCAAATCACAGTTTTATGCATTGACAGTGACTATTGCAAATGAATAACTTAATACCAGCTTCAGTTACAAAACTTGAATGTTTCCGACAACAAACATATATTTGTTTCTTCTCTGTTGTTGAATCAATGATACTGTAGTCACTAATTGCTATTTAGTTTATGTCAGCGTTGCACTAGGGAACTAACTTTAGTTAACACCTATACTCTTAGGCTTTGTTTGGAAGTTTGGAGGGAAAGGGTGGGGAGGACTTTGAAAAAAGGGAAAAATAGAAAGAAAAGAATAGAAGGATTTTGGTTTGGAGGGTTTTGTTTTTAGCCATAACACAAAATTCCCCTAATTTGAGGGAACTAAAAAATTGTATTGGAGGAAGGGTTTGTAGGGTTTTGGAGGGCTTAGAAAAATTGTTAAAATATAATTTATGTTGTTATATTATTCCAAAAATTAAAAATATAGTAATGATAAACACTGTTTTATCATTCTATAGAAAATCGTTTTTTCAATAAATGTAAAAAATTTGTCTATATTCTTAAATTTTTTTTTTTCCGAAGGCCTCCCTTCCCCTCCAAAACAAAGCCTTAAAGTCCATTACATTGTTGAAATACACAGCATTTAGCCATTGTGTTCTAGAGTCAAAGGTGTGATGCATCATGGTGTAACATGGAAATTTTTAATTCTGGAGTTGTATCACAGTTTTTAGTGGTTAGTGAGCAGATATTTGTATAGCTCCTAAGAAAACATTCCTAAGAGAACAGTGTAATTTTTATGATGTTTTTCTTTCTATATAAAGCATTTTAAGAATCACATCTTTCTGTCCTTATAGTTGGAAATTTATGGTACAGGGAGTTACGGCTGTTCTGAACTTCCAAAGTGGAACTGAAGCTGAAAATTGGGGAATCAATGTAAAATCAATCAATGACTCTTGTCAAAGGAATAATATTCTTATTATCAACTATCCTATACGGTAATCTAGGGTTTGAAGTATGTCAGTTTTCTGATTAAAAAAAAAAAAGAAGAATCCATCTATAAGATATTTTGTCTACTTCTGCGATATATTCGTCTTGTATTTTTGTCTTAATTTTCAACCTTTTTTGAATCAATTTCCTAATGTTGAATATGACTTGATTATGCTTCAGCACTTTTATTTGTTGGTCTTTTAAAATACTTATTCTAAATTGAAGTGAAAACAAATATTGTCTTGTAGAAGTTGGTATCAGAACTTCTGACTATTCTGATTTTTCTTTCTCTTAAACTTTGATTTCTTCTTTGATTTCAGTTTTCCTTATATTTTCAGGGATGGGGATTCTTATGACATGAGAAAAAAACTCCCATTTTGTGTCGGGCTTTTATTACGGTTGCTAAGAAAGAATCTTCGTGTTTTTGTTACTTGCACTTCTGGATTTGATCGATCTCCTGCTTGTGTGATTGCATACCTACATTGGATGACAGATGTTTCCCTTCATGCAGCCTATACTTGGGTCACTGGGATGCACACCTGCAGGCCTGACAGGTTATTATTGCGAAACTGCAAACACTTTTACCACATGTTGACTGAAAGTTAAATTTTCTGTTCAAAATGGCACGAGAGCATGCTATATAGTCCTCTGTATGATAGTTCACTTTGCCATGCGGTTTGAAAATATAAGATCTATTTTTTCTACCGAGGTGAGTGGTTATAAGTTACAACTTACACGTTCTGTCTCAGCCAAAAAAGTTTCACTGGAAGATGATTGGTTACTGTTTTTTTTTTCTTTCCGAAACATCCATTATTTTTATTATTACACATGTTTCTTCTATTCTTATAGTCATTTTCAATTCATAAGTACTTTCACTTGTTAAAATCAAAGAGTTCAATAGTTTGGCTAGTGAAATCTGTAGATAGGTTGTGTTATTTCTGGTAAAATAGTCTGCGAGTTATCATTTTGAATTTAGTCTATCAATAATAAAAGCCTTGAAATGGAAATAAAAGGAAAAAACTGAAGGTATTTTTGTCTTTCTAATAGGGACTTGGGTATTATGGGGTGTCCAATTTCCACATCGAGTAGGTCTCGGTGGAGTACTTAATTGACTTGGTTCTTCTCCCTTGATAGCTTGCTTTTAAGGGAGGGTTCTCCAAATGTTTGAATACTTGTTAGTTTGTATCAAAGGTAGTGTAGAAAAGTGTTTCTGAATATTATTTGTGTTGAGTACTAATACAAATATAAATATATAGACAAACTCCTAACTAATGAACCTAAGAAAAGAATCCAATAATTCCATATTTACTATATATTTACAACACTCCTCCCATGCCAGTAAATGAATATCAATAATTCTCAATTTCAAGTAAGTTGGCTCTGAATCATTCTCTTAACAAGCCTTTTATTAACACATGTGCAATTGATGCCCTTACAGGATGTGGGTGGTTGTTACATGTTTTCTATCTGTGAGTCAATTCTTCCTTGATGAAGTGTCTGTCTATTTCAATGTGCTGTCTTGCCAAACTGAAAAGGATAGGGAAATACTTAGAGCTGATCTATTATCGCAATAACTTCATAGGGCCTTCATACTTTATCTCAAGTCATCAAACTCCGTACAAAGGTTTTGCAGCTTTTTAGAAATGACTTTCTAACTGCCTTTATATTCATTTTACAAAATATCCCGTGCTTCTTTTGTTTTGTTAACTCCTAGAATTCTTGAATAAAGGCCTTTGTTCAATCCTTGTTGAATGTAGCTAAAGGCAGGTGCATCTTTCTTCACAATTTCTTGATATTGCTTCAAATGGTTCCCTTACAAAACCGCTGTTTGTGTTTGTTCTCTATATTCTTCTTCTACAACCTCCCAAAGATATTGGGAAATAAAGAAAGTCTTCATTTGATCACTCCTATATTCATAGTATTCACTATAAGGAGAGGAAGATACTTCGAAACTTGTCTTCGAAAATATTGGAAGAGAGTATTGACATTTGAAGGAGAGGCCATATGGTTCTAAACAAAAGTAGATCTATAAACTGGCCCTAGATACCCCTGATAGAAAGAGTAAGGAGAGGAAGATATGCGACATACTATTTATATATTTACAGGATTCTTGAGGAAACTTTAAGATATGTGACACGCTCAAACAATAAGTGCATGTCTTATTTAATGAAGCACTTTTAATTACTGTGTTGTGGCATATTTCTAGGAGTTAGTGCTGTATCATAAATATCCACTATGACACTAGAAATTTTAGAATTAACTTGTAACAAGGTTCTTTAAATACTTATACTGCCCTCGAAGATTTATTGTTTCAACTCATACAGAAAGCATAATAAATGATAACCCCCAACTCTTACAGAAATTATTATGACATCTAGAGTATTGCTCATGTCTTTCCTTTGTTACCTCCTGTCATATCTATTTAGGTGTCTTTACATTCTTAATTTTTTCTTCACCTGAAAAAGCATTTCATAGAGACATAACTGCAGGCCGGCAATTGCATGGGCAACATGGGATCTTATAGCTATGGTTGAAAGGGGCGAACATGATGGTCCTCCCACACATGCTGTCACATTTGTGTGGAACGGTCACGAGGTAACATGCTCGTCAATTATAGTTTTGCTGCAGTTTCTGGCTATTTTAAAAAAAGTCACGAAGAGGATTAGGAACACTTGTATGGTGGGGCAGTTCATCATCCAATATCTCAAAGAAATGTTCATCTATTTTAATATATTTTGTCTTGTTATGTTGAATCAATGAACAATTCTAACTATTCATTTTTTAGTGTAAAACAGCTTTGAATAGTTTCATACTTAATTCTAAGGTAGTCTGATATATTTTTGTCCATAATGTAACTCATAGGCAACTGCATTTTTGTCTTTTATATCTGGGCAGCTAAATTCCATCTTCCTTTAAAAAACAAATCCACCTTCCAATGCCTTCCATCTCAATTTAGTTTCTTATCTTTCATATAGTAATTTTTTATTAGCTAAAATACAAGTACTATACCTGTAGTCAACAGCGAGGTTGCATAGCTTCTCCTAGGCGCTAAGTGAAACGCAGTTGCACTGCATTTTTTAGTTGTGTCCATTATAGTGAAGCTCCTGTAAACATGTCCTCAACTTATAGCCGTTGTCTCTGTATCTTGGACTTTTCAATTATTACTTATGAATATGTCTTTAATTTTGTCCCGTCTTCTACTTTTGATCTTTTATATGTATATTAAGCACGGACACCCCGAATTTGACCTCGACACTGACACGGAGACACCGGTAATAATTTGAAAAAATGAATAAATTGAACGTAATCACAAGTGTCGGTGCAAGTGTCCGATACCGACACGTACACGCCTATTTTCAGAGGTGTCGTTGCTACATACTAAGATAAAAACTTCTTGTATTGTTTCAGGGAGAGGATGTAAATTTGGTTGGAGACTTCACCGCAAATTGGAAAGAACCCCTTAAGGCAAAGCATCGGGGTGGATCAAGACATGAAGTAGAAGTTAAACTTCCACAAGGAAAGTATGCGTGCTACTTTTACCATAATTTTTTTATATGAATTCAAAGTCTATTATATTTCCATCTCAGATCTCAGCTTGAGGACCTAATCTGGCTAAAAATTAATTGTGCCAATTTCTTATGCTAAACACTCATTTTGTTATGTTTTTTCCCTCTCTTTTACTGTCAGAAGCATACAAATGACTGTTGAGAAAAATTCAAATCAACAAAATACCTTCATTTCTTCATCTTGTTCAAGATTTTTGCATCACATGAATGTGACCTCACCCTTTGCCTTCAGGTATTACTACAAGTTTATTGTTAATGGACAATGGAAGCATTCAACATCTTCACCTGCTGAAAGGGATGAAAGCGGAAATGTTAACAATATAATTATGATCGGTGAAACTGCCAGTGTTCGGCCTTCTGTTCAGCACCAGCAAAAAGTATGTCCACTATCAGTTTTTGCATTTTGATATTTCTATAGTTCAATATATCTGTTTCTGCATAAAGCCTCTGTTCTGCTGCAACCTTTTGAAGGCCTTTTAAATTTGAACTTCCTTGCTTTTGCTTTCTGCAATCTGTATTTTGAACCTAAATTTCTTCATGATTGTGGCATTCATATGGAGTTGTGTTATGTTGAGACAAAAATTTGACGACAAATTAGATGGTTTACATAGTTTCAATATTTGATTAATTATGTTCATTATATGATTAATGATTATAACCAAATGTCACAACTCATTAAGTATCTCCAGAATACAATTAGCCATGATTTTGAATGTTATTAACGATGATTTCAAATGTTTAAATTTGTATTATGTTTAGTGTATGATTAATGAGTTCCAAAATCTTATCATACATAAACTGATATGAGTGCTAGATTATTTATGTGAGAGTTTCTTTTTTCTTACAGCATGTTTGATGCCAAATTCACTTAATTGTTTGATTATTTTTTTTCTAGGATGCCAACGTTGTAAAGGTGATGGAAAGGCCTTTGAATGAAAAAGAGCGGTTTATGTTGGCAAAGGCTGCTCGTTGTATTGCTTTCTCTATCTGCCCTCTCAGATTAGCTCCCAAATAGTTGCACGTAATAAAATGTACAGTATTGTTGTATACATAAGGTTGAGGCTGCACATTTTGGTCAGTTATGAAGAGGAATGTTTGCAAAGGATAATCATGATATGCATTATTAATACTAGTGTTAAACTTATGTAATAATGTCATATTATACATTACTACATTAACTTTATTTGTATTTGCTAGTCATTGTACTATAAATAAACATATTGCCTCAATATATTACTTCTTTAGTAATAAATTTTGAGAATATCTCATTACACTTCTTGATTCTCTCATCCACTTGGTAAAACTTCAATTATGTCCCCTTCTCTCATTCACTTGGCGAAATTTCAATTATGTTCACTGCTTCTATAGATGAACATTCGAAAACATCTTTGTTCTTTTTATAAAAAAATTGGTTTATTCCGTAGGCTATGGAAGCGTTAAAAGCATAGCGAATGTTGGAAAAATGTAAATCATTTCAGTTTAGTAATTTTTTCGAAGATGCATCTATGGAACGTGTTAAAAAAAGTGTTATGTAAATGTACCTACGGAACATTCTAAATTCTTATTTTTTAAACCAAAATGGAACATCAAATTATAGTGTAATTTATACGATGTATTCTTTTGGTGTACTATTTTTCATTGTCTTAGGGTTTAAAAAATGGAATATCAAATCATAGTGCAATTTATGCGATGTATACGATGTATTCTTTTGGTGTACAATTTTTCATTGCCTTAGTGTTTAGGGTTTAAAAAAATGGAACATCAAAATGTAACAGAATGTTCCGTAAATACATCTACGGAATATTTTGTTTATAACACGTTCCGTAGATACATCTCCGGAAGATCTACTGAATTAAAATAATTTAAATTTTCTCAACGTTATTATGTTTTTTACGCTTTCGTAGGTGTACCTATGGAAAAAACCAATTTTTTTTTAAAAAGTTGCTTCCGGATGTATATCTACGGAAACTGAGGAGCATTTTTGCAATGCGTGTGGTGCATAAGAGACCTAAGGGGTGGAGTTAGAGTTTCTCTAAATTTTGAGTATGATTTTTAATTATTATATCCCATTATTTTTCTCAATTGGCCTTACTATTAGGATGTTCCCGTAAGAAAGTTACATTCCGCTGGAGTGTAGGTTGTGAGTAGAGTTTTTGCGAGTTGAAGTAGGTAACTACCACTCCGGTGTTAGTAATTCATTATCCTAGTAGATCATATTCTGGTGTTAGTAATTCATGATCCTAAGAAATCATATAAAGTTATCTGTGATGCATCAAAGAAGGGTATAGGTGGTGTGCTTATGCAAAGTGGTCAAGTCGTGACATATGCATCTCAACAGTTGAAATCACATGAAGAGAACTACCTAACCCATGACCTCGAGCTAGCTGCCATCGTTTTCGCACTTAAGGTGTGGCAACATTATCAGTATGGAGTCCACTTTGAGATGTTCAATGATCACAAGAGTTTGAAGTATCTCTTCGACCAGAAAGAATTGAATATGCGACAACGAGGATGGATGAAATATCGTAAGGGTTATGATTTTGATCAGAGGGCTGAGAAGACTAATAAGGTGGAAGGTGCTTTAAGTTGGAAGGAAATTTATGCGGAAGAACTGATGATGCTAGAGCATGAAATGATGGAGAAGTTTCAAAATCTTGATCTTCAATTCACGTGGACTCAGACTGATGTACTAATAAGTAACTTGAGTATCACATGTGATCTAAGAGAAAGGATTTGGTAGAAGCAATTGCTAGATGATGAGTTGCAATCCAGAGAGAGTCTTCTTGGTTTTATCCGAATTGCTGATGGAGTTCTTCTGTTTAATTAAAGGATGTGTATTCCAAATGATTTGGAATTAAGAAGGTTGATTTTTGGATGAATCCCATAAGAGTGAATTTTCAATTCACCCTGGTTCGTCAAAAATGTATTAGGACTTGAAGAAAAGTTTTTTGTGGTCGAGTATGTAGAAAGACATCGTAATGTATGTATCTCAGTGTGTGGCATGTCAGCAGTTAAAGATTGAGCATCCGAAAGACGATGGCTTGTTGCAACCTTTAGAAATCCATGAATGGAAATGGGATAGAATTTATATGGATTTCATAGTGGGTTTACCTCGTACCCTTGACATACATGATTCCATTTGGGTGATCGTCAATAGGTTAACCAAGTCACCCAATTTCTTGCCCGTCAAGACTACGTATAAAGTGATCCACCTTGCAGAGTTATTCATAGCGAAGATTGTCCAATAGCATGGAGGGCTGTCAAATATAGTATCATATCGAAACTCAAAGTTCAATTCGAGATTTTGTAAAGTTTTCCATCGCGAGGATGAGAATAAAATAAAGTTTAAGCATGGTGATCATCCACAATCCGATGGTCTGACGAAGCGAACTATTCAAACCGTCGAGGATCTATCGATGACTTATGTCTTGGAGAATGGAGGGAATTAGAAAGACCACTTACCAATAATAAAATTTCCCTACAACAATAGCTAGCACGCAAGTATCAAAATGGTTCCATATGAAGGCTTGTATGAAAGGAAGTGTCGATCGCTGTTGTGTTGGTCTGAAGTCGGTGAAAAGGGAATTTTTGGACGGGAAATAATCCAAGAAACCATAAAGAAGATTAAGAAGATTCAAGAATTTATGAAGAAAGCTCAAGAACGCCAAAATAGTTATGCGGAATGGCGGAGACGGCCGTTGGAGTTTGAAGAGGGGGGTCAAGTGTTCTTGAAGGTCACCCCAAAGTTAAGGCTAAAAGGACCTTTCAAGATGCAGAAATTAAGTTTGAGATACGTTGGACTGTATCAAATCATGAGACGTGTAGGTTGTAACACCCCAATTCTACCCAAAGCATTTAAGCAAGAAAATATCAGAGTATTAAAATTTCATACAACACAATTAGGATGTTACACTAAGTAACCAAACAAACACCTAAAAAACAAACGGCCATCAGCGATTCCAAAAGCATACAACACCTGCCTATAAAACGATACATAACACACGGAAGATATGAATATATATATATATATATATATATATATATATATATATATATATATACACACACGTATAGCTCTCATCTCAAAGAGGAGTTTTCCAAAACAAAATGTTTACAATACACATCAACACATCATCATATATACATGTTCAA
Organism: Vicia villosa; assembly: GCF_029867415.1. NCBI lineage: Eukaryota > Viridiplantae > Streptophyta > Magnoliopsida > Fabales > Fabaceae > Vicia > Vicia villosa. The sequence goes on along the minus strand of NW_026705999.1, from coordinate 289,286 downwards.
AAGAGTCATATACAAATAAATAACAATAGACTCCCGACTCCCTGGTGTTACGTATCAGAGTAACCGACAAGACCAACTGGAGAACTACCTCTTCCAAAAGACTCCCAAAGCGGCTAATCTGCAGGATGCCACTCAAGCATCAAATCAACAGAAGGGTGAGAATATAATTTATAATGAAGAAGCGTGATAAATATAGTAATGCCAACAAGTATCATCAAGATTCATACAATAACGTAATCCACTAAGTCAACCACAATCAATATATAAGTAATGCGACACATGAATGATAACATAAATTATAAAGACAAACAATGATGAATGAGACTCGACTATGCATATGCATGTGGTACCAAATCCGGAGTAAACTCCTCCTTGTCATTATGACAAATACACCAGCCGAGCATTATGCTAGGACTTTATACCACTCAGGAAGCCACGCAGGCTATCGTCATCGAGCATGTAACTCCCACTGATGACCCTTGCCGAGCATTATGCTGGGACTTTATTCCACTCAGGAAGCCCGCAGGCTATTTTCATCGAGCATGTAGCTCCCATCGATGACCTCTTGCCACTCAAGCTAATATACCGTTACCGAGCATTAAGCTCCTACTGATAACCAATGCCCGCAGGCCACCTGTTAATAGAATTCCGCCATTAACGTATTGAAATGTTATGCTGTGCAAATATATGACTCTATTACATGACAACAACATCATCAACAATATAACACGGTCACATACTCACGTTATACCGTTTATATTCTATCCAAAAGGATACATCACCAATTAATAACATCGTTACCAATTATATCACACCATAATTACCACACAGGCATTAATAAGCACACAACACACATTCACCATCAAAACATACTGGCCACATTGGCATAAATGATCGCATATTTGCATCACATCAAATTAATATTGGCCATCGGCCCACAACTTCATCAATACATCAACAACAAGTTGTAATAACAACAATTCAACAATGATAATACATCATTCTCATAACAATAATTACTTGCCATAAGGCCACACATCATGTTAACAACAAACAACCAAACATCGTCACATATCAAGAATGAACATTCATTAATACATAACACATACGAACATGATCTCATGTTATCGACAATTAATCACATACCTCGTATCAATACGATAACGTTCACACAACACATCATGATTTATCATGCACTAGTTCACAAAACCATTTATGAAAATCAACCAACCACTACTACGTCCTACATCAACATATAGAGCATGGAAATAGCTTCCAAACGTTTCAAACGACACATAAAACGAACACCCAAGTTAAAAGATACGACTTTTCAAAGTTTGGAAAACATAAACATACTTCATATGTTAACCCTACTTAGTTCTAGCACTAAATCCTAATAAAAATAATATGAGACTACATCATATGAATCATTTCATTAAATCTTTGTGTAGATTATTGCCTTAGCTTTCCAGCGCTTCGAACGGCGACAAAATCGGAGCTACGGATCAAAAGTTATGATCGTTACAAAATCTGTCAAAAATGGAAAAAGCTGTAGGTCGACGCATGGAAAACATAGGTCGACGCATTGAACTCCTGCCACCCTCGGGTATGCGCACGCCGACCCAATAGGTCGACGCATTTAGTAGAAAATACAGTTTTTTGCCTTTTAGGCTGCACAGGTCGACGCAAACCTCTGTGTAGGTCGACCTAAGCTTCGTAGAAACCTAAAAATCACCATTTCCACCACCCAAACTCTTATAAACATTTCTCTAACACCTATACATCATTATAACATCAATACAGCACATACATACCATAAGAACAACCTAACATCAAACTTTTCATGGTTGATTCATCAATCTTTCTCAAAACGTAACATTTTCTTCAAACTCAATCAAGCCATGGAAATGGAAAAGAAAGCATGATCAATCATCATAACACAACAAGGATATCATTTAATCATCATACAATCATTCTCAAACAAACTTAGATCAAACAAAGACCACACAAGAAAGTTATGGAAATGGAACAAGAAGAACAAGAACAAGAACAAGACTATAAGAATCATACATTAAAGATAAATTAGATTCACCCCCTTACCTTGGTTTTGTTCTTGGATCAAGGTTTGTTTTGATCTCCATAAAATCTCTTTTCCTCTTTTTCTTCTCTTTCTCTCTTCCTTTCTTTCTCTTCTTTCTTTCCTTTCTGTTTTTCTTTCTTCTTTTCTTTTCTTATCTCTTTTCTATCTCCCCCCACTACTTACTATTCACACACAAAATATCTCTCTTTCCGGTCCAAACTCAATTGCTCAGAAAAACCCCAAAACGCAGAATATTACCTTAATAATATTTCCAGTACCAAAAATATGAAAACCTTCAATTAAATATTAGTCCATCATCCCGAACTAATACCGACTGAAATGACTCCAAAAACGGTAAAATTCCAATAAACGTCACAAACGTCCAAATTAAGCATATACTTATTTTTCCGGGCATTACAACTCTCCCCCACTTAGAACATTTCCGTCCTCGGAAATATCCCAAACGCAAACAAACCTGGATACGCTCTCGCCTCCGACTAACCAACTATCAAGCCACGAAAAATAGCGACACCATCAGTGCCAAACAACGAATCACCCTAGCTAAAAGAAAAACAACCAAAGCACAACAACGAAAACGAGATGCAATGCCCATACAATGCACTCATCGACTAACACCAAAACACTAGAAATAACCAAGACACAAACAACAAGAACAAGATGCAATGCCCACACAATGCACTTGTCAACCAAACCGCAACCAGATTGTTACCATCATCAAAGGCAACACACCCCTAATCCCCCATCCAAGGAATTAGCTACATGTACTCGAACCATCACCATGGAAACGAGACATCATCTTAGATAAGGACATAAATTTCCATGACATATACAGCTTCTGAACAGCCTCAACAAAACTAGAATACCAACATCCCGGTCGCACAACATCCAAACAACCATGCCAAGACATAGCAGTCAAACTTATAACCAAAACATCTGATGGTCTTATCATTCCTACCATTTCCACTGTCCAAAATTTGAACTCTAACAATTCATACACACACATACGAACCGCGTCATTTCACGCTTTCAATGCCCACTCTGATTTCCCACAACAAACAGATTTACCAATTTCATATCCATCTTCCAGCTCTTTCTAGCATTCACCAGAAACTCGTTGTTCTCTTTTAGCATACTCAACCTCTTAATCTGCTGTGTCAGCTCGCACACCAGACAAAAGTCTTTGTATCATCCGATCAAAGGCAAAAAGCTAATCCAAACACATCCTTGTTTCACAACACGAGCCCTCATAGATCCTTAAGTGACCAAATCGTCCTCTCAGTCTGACCATCTGTTTGAGGATGAGACGCCAAACTCAACGCAACTTCGTACCCAAAGTACTTTGCGAACCTTCTCAAAATTTCAGAAATAAACCTCGGATCTCAATCTGAACATTACCTTACGAAACATCATGCAAACAAACAACCTGACCAATATATAACTCGCAAGTACTTCCATCGGTTAATCCATTCTTATCTGAATAAAGTGAGCATATTTCGTCAATATATCCACAATAACCCAAATCACCTCACAATTACTCGAGGTCCTCGGCAAACCAGAAACAAAATCCATAGAAATGTTATTCCGCTTCCACTCAGGAATGGATAACCGTTACATCAAACCAGACGACTTCTGACAAGTCAAACACAAATAACCAAATCCCTTTATATCCTTCTTCATTACCTTGCCACTAAAAATGACCTTCTCAAATATTGATACATCTTAGTAGCATCAGGATGAATACTCAAATCACTACGACGCACTTCATCCAAAGTCCTCTTTTCAAATCCGAACATTAGGAATACAAACTTGATCATGACATCCCATGACATTGTTCTTATCAATCAGAAGATCACTATCTTTATCTTTGACTAATCAATGTCATCTTATTAACCCATTCAAATCCGATTTCTGACCTTTTCTAATCTCATCAAGAATACCATAAGTAAGCTTTCACATATAAAGCTCAACACCTGAAGAAGTCGCTTTACAAACCAAACTCAAATCTCACAATTGTTTCAACAATCACAATACTCGAATCATCGACATAGACGTATGCAATGGTTTCTCATATTCAACTCGTTCTGATCAAACGAATACTTCAAACTCTTGTAGTCACTTACACATACAAATCTCGATCCGAATAATTAGTGCCTTCAAATTTCCCAAACAGAAATAACAACTGCCAACTCTAAATCTTGTGACAGATAAATCCTTTCAAAAATCTTAACTTGAATAAAAGCATAAACCACCACTTACCCCTTTCTGCATTAGATCTTCTTGCAAACCCAACAAAGAAACATCCCAAAACAACACAAACAGTTCTAACAGATCCGGCAAAATCAAAATAGGAGTGATAGTCAACTTCCTCTTAAACCCTTGAACATTCACTTCACTCAACCAAAAAATCACATAAGGAAACTTAGCAAACAACCTCTTCTTCCCAACACGGACAAAACAATTCTCAAATACTTAGCATGATCATCTTCACACTAATGATACCCATACCTCAAATCAAACTTGCAAAACAAACAAGCTCAAACCAACTTGATCCATCAAAATATCAATCCTCGAAAGTGGATACTTTTCCTTAATTGTCACTTTTCTTAATTGTTTAAAATCGACACAAAGCCTCATAGAATCTTCCTTCTAGACCAACAAAACACATGCACCCTACGGCGACACACTCGAACGAACAAACCTCTTCTTAAGAAAATCCTTAAGTTGACTCCTCAACTCTTTCAACTCAGAAGTTGGCATCCGATACGGAACCCTCGACACAACAATAGTTCTAGGAACTAAATCCTTCAAAATAGAACTCCAAGACGGAATTCCCCTTTTCGACGATGAATCACTTAAACCTTCAAGAAACACTTATACAAATGCGCAACTATTTGCAATTCCCACAATCGCTCTTTCTCAAGAACATCCAAAGTCGTCGACAACATAAACAACGTCGTACCACCTTGCACTGACTCATTCACTTCCAATATTATCAAACTAGCCAGATAAGCCTATCGCGTCCAGTACGATCCCGTCTACTATCAACAAGAGATTAAGGGTGATCAAGTCCTCAATTTGTCAATAGGTAGCCGACAATCATAATAGAGTATAAACTATCAGTACCAACATTAATAATATTCTTTTCCAACTTTTGCTCATAGCACAGAAGCACTATGATTCCATAATTCACAAATCTCCCAAGATTATCTGAGCCAGCTAACATCGACGTCCGGTAGCTACGTACCAAAAACACTTCTAACAACATCTCAAAACAAAATTCCTGAGATCCTACTCATCTCTTCATACTCCTAATTCTTACTCGAGTTCCAAAACGTTTCCAACGTCAATAACTCCTACAAAAAGTCTACCACAATACTTTCCTTAATCACTGATCCAACAACGACACCTCACACAAGGCTACTTAAACAAAAACTTCACAGTCCATCAATAGCGTTAGAGCATCATAACTCTCTAAACTCCATTCTTTAGAAATAACCAAAATCTACTCCGAGACACTCCAACTTGATTAACAACCAAAGTCTTAAGTCCAAGTCACCTTCACTTCAGAAAACAACAAATTCCAACAACACTAGTACTGCTGCCATCAATAGCATACTAACATCTTGCAACTGAAACATATCCAAGAAGCATATCTTCTCCCCCACTAAGCTTCAAACCACTCCTGCATACAACCGGCTAGAGGCACAACAAGTACTGACAGTGCTCCACACACTTATCACGTACTGAGGAATTAAACAACATTAGACAACACTGGCCGGACAGACTGACCTGCTCTGAAACCACTAATGTAACACCCCAATTCTACCCAAAGCATTTAAGCAAGAAAATATCAGAGTATTAAAATTTCATACAACACAATTAGGATGTTACACTAAGTAACCAAACAAACACCTAGAAAACAAACGGCCATCAGCGATTCCAAAAGCATACAACACCTGCCTATAAAACGATACATAACACACGGAAGATATGAACATATATATATATATATACACGTATAGCTCTCATCTCAAAGAGGAGTTTTCCAAAACAAAATGTTTACAATACACATCAGCACATCATCATATATACATGTTCAAAAGAGTCATATACAAATAAATAACAACAGACTCCCGACTCCCCGGTGTTACGTATCAGAGTAACCGACAAGACCAACTGGAGAACTACCTCTTCCAAAAGACTCCCAAAGCGGCTAATCTGCAGGATGCCACTCAAGCATCAAATCAGCAGAAGGGTGAGAATATAATTTATAATGAAGAAGCGTGATAAATATAGTAATGCCAACAAGTATCATCAAGATTCATACAACAACGTAATCCACTAAGTCAATCACAATCAATATATAAGTAATGCGACACATGAATGATAACATAAATTATAAAGACAGACAATGATGATTGAGACTCGACTATGCATATGCATGTGGTACCAAATCTGGAGTAAACTCCTCCTTGTCATTATGACAAATACACCAGCCGAGCATTATGCTAGGACTTTATACCACTCAGGAAGCCACGCAGGCTATCGTCATCGAGCATGTAACTCCCACTGATGACCCTTGCCGAGCATTATGCTGGGACTTTATTCCACTCAGGAAGCCCGCAGGCTATTGTCATCGAGCATGTAGCTCCCACCGATGACCTCTTGCCACTCAGGCTAATATACCGTTACCGAGCATTAAGCTCCTACTGGTAACCAATGCCCGCAGGCCACCTGTTAATAGAATTCCGCCATTAACGTATTGAAATGTTATGCTGTGCAAATATATGACTCTATTACATGACAACAACATCATCAACAATATAACACGGTCACATACTCACGTTATACCGTTTATATTCTATCCAAAAGGATACATCACCAATTAATAACATCGTTACCAATTATATCACACCATAATTACCACACAGGCATTAATAAGCACACAGCACACATTCACCATCAAAACATACTGGCCACATTGGCATAAATGATCGCATATTTGCATCACATCAAATTAATATTGGCCATCGGCCCACAACTTCATCAATACATCAACAACAAGTTGTAATAACAACAATTCAACAATGATAATACATCATTCTCATAACAATAATTACTTGCCATAAGGCCACACATCATGTTAACAACAAACAACCAAACATCGTCACATATCAAGAATGAACATTCATTAATACATAACACATACGAACATGATCTCATGTTATCGACAATTAATCACATACCTCGTATCAATACGATAACGTTCACACAACACATCATCATGATTTATCATGCACTAGTTCACAAAACCATTTATGAAAATCAACCAACCACTACTACGTCCTACATCATCATATAGAGCATGGAAATAGCTTCCAAACGTTTCAAACGACACATAAAACGAACACCCAAGTTAAAAGATACGACTTTTCAAAGTTTGGAAAACATAAACATACTTCATATGTTAACCCTACTTAGTTCTAGCACTAAATCCTAATAAAAATAATATGAGACTACATCATATGAATCATTTCATTAAATCTTTGTGTAGATTATTGCCTTAGCTTTCCAGCGCTTCGAACGGCGACAAAATCGGAGCTACGGATCAAAAGTTATGATCGTTACAAAATCTGTCAAAAATGGAAAAAGCTGTAGGTCGACGCATGGAAAACATAGGTCGACGCATTGAACTCCTGCCACCCTCGGGTATGCGCACGCCGACCCAATAGGTCGACGCATTTAGTAGAAAACACAGTTTTTTGCCTTTTAGGCTGCACAGGTCGACGCAAACCTCTGTGTAGGTCGACCTAAGCTTCGTAGAAACCTAAAAATCACCATTTCCACCACCCAAACTCTTATAAACATTTCTCTAACACCTATACATCATTATAACATCAATACAGCACATACATACCATAAGAACAACCTAACATCAAACTTTTCATGGTTGATTCATCAATCTTTCTCAAAACCTAACATTTTCTTCAAACTCAATCAAGCCATGGAAATGGAAAAGAAAGCATGATCAATCATCATAACACAACAAGGATATCATTTAATCATCATACAATCATTCTCAAACAAACTTAGATCAAACAAAGACCACACAAGAAATTTATGGAAATGGAACAAGAAGAACAAGAACAAGAACAAGACTATAAGAATCATACATTAAAGATAAATTAGATTCATCCCCTTACCTTGGTTTTGTTCTTGGATCAAGGTTTGTTTTGATCTCCATAAAATCTCTTTTCCTCTTTTTCTTCTCTTTCTCTCTTCCTTTCTTTCTCTTCTTTCTTTCCTTTCTGTTTTTCTTTCTTCTTTTCTTTTCTTATCTCTTTTCTATCTCCCCCCACTACTTACTATTCACACACAAAATATCTCACTTTCCGGTCCAAACTCAATTGCTCAGAAAAACCCCAAAACGCAGAATATTACCTTAATAATATTTCCAGTACCAAAAATATGAAAACCTTCAATTAAATATTAGTCCATCATCCCGAACTAATACCGACTGAAATGACTCCAAAAACGGTAAAATTCAAATAAACGTCACAAACGTCCAAATTAAGCATATACTTATTTTTCCGGGCATTACAACTCTCCCCCACTTAGAACATTTCCGTCCTCGGAAATATCCCAAACGCAAACAAACCTGGATACGCTCTCGCCTCCGACTAACCAACTATCAAGCCACGAAACATAGCGACACCATCAGTGCCAAACAACGAATCACCCTAGCTAAAAGAAAAACAACCAAAGCACAACAACGAAAACGAGATGCAATGCCCATACAATGCACTCATAGACTAAATCCAAAACACAAGAAATAACCAAGACACAAACAACAAGAACAAGATGCAATGCCCACACAATGCACTTGTCAACCAAACCGCAACTAGATTGTTACCATCATCAAAGGCAACACACCCCTAATCCCCCATCCAAGGAATTAGCTACATGTACTCGAACCATCACCATGGAAACGAGACATCATCTTAGATAAGGACATAAATTTCCATGACATATACAGCTTCTGAACAGCCTCAACAAAACTAGAATACCAACATCCCGGTCGCACAACATCCAAACAACCATGCCAAGACATAGCAGTCAAACTTATAACCAAAACATCTGATGGTCTTATCATTCCTACCATGTCCATTGTCCAAAATTTGAACTCTAACAATTCATACACACACATACGAACCGCGTCATTTCACGCTTTCGATGCCCACTCTGATTTCCCACAACAAACAGATTTACCAATTTCATATCCATCTTCCAGCTCTTTCTAGCATTCACCAGAAACTCGTTGTTCTCTTTTAGCATACTCAACCTCTTAATCTGCTGTGTCAGCTCGCACACCAGCCAAAAGTCTTTGTATCATCCGATCAAAGGCAAAAAGCTAATCCAAACACATCCTTGTTTCACAACACGAGCCCTCATAGATCCTTAAGTGACCAAATCGTCCTCTCAGTCTGACCATCTGTTTGAGGATGAGACGCCAAACTCAACGCAACTTCGTACACAAAGTACTTTGCGAACCTTCTCAAAATTTCAGAAATAAACCTCGGATCTCAATCTGAACATTACCTTACGAAACATCATGCAAACAAACAACCTGACCAATATATAACTCGCAAGTACTTCCATCGGTTAATCCATTCTTATCTGAATAAAGTGAGCATATTTCGTCAATATATCCACAATAACCCAAATCACCTCACAATTACTCAAGGTCCTCGGCAAACCAGAAACAAAATCCATAGAAATGTTATTCCGCTTCCACTCAGGAATGGATAACCGTTACATCAAACTAGACGACTTCTGACAAGTCAAACACAAATAACCAAATCCCTTTATATCCTTCTTCATTACCTTGCCACTAAAAATGACCTTCTCAAATATTGATACATCTTAGTAGCATCAGGATGAATACTCAAATCACTACGACGCACTTCATCCAAAGTCCTCTTTTCAAATCCGAACATTAGGAATACAAACTTGATCATGACATCCCATGACATTGTTCTTATCAATCAGAAGATCACTATCTTTATCTTTGACTAAACAATGTCATCTTATTAACCCATTCAAATCCGATTTCTGACCTTTTCTAATCTCATCAAGAATACCATAAGTAAGCTTTCACATATAAAGCTCAACACCTGAAGAAGTCGCTTTACAAACCAAACTCAAATCTCACAATTGTTTCAACAATCACAATACTCGAATCATCGACATAGACGTATGCAATGGTTTCTCATATTCAACTCGTTCTGATCAAACGAATACTTCAAACTCTTGTAGTCACTTACACATACAAATCTCGATCCGAATAATTAGTGCCTTCAAATTTCCCAAACAGAAATAACAACTGCCAACTCTAAATCTTGTGACAGATAAATCCTTTCAAAAATCTTAACTTGAATAAAAGCATAAACCACCACTTACCCCTTTCTGCATTAGATCTTCTTGCAAACCCAACAAAGAAACATCCCAAAACAACACAAACAGTTCTAACAGATCCGGCAAAATCAAAATAGGAGTGATAGTCAACTTCCTCTTAAACCCTTGAACATTCACTTCACTCAACCAAAAACTCACATAAGGAAACTTAGCAAACAACCTCTTCTTCCCAACACGGACAAAACAATTCTCAAATACTTAGCATGATCATCTTCACACTAATGATACCCATACCTCAAATCAAACTTGCAAAACAAACAAGCTCAAACCAACTTGATCCATCAAAATATCAATCCTCGAAAGTAGATACTTTTCCTTAATTGTCACTTTTCTTAATTGTTTAAAATCGACACAAAGCCTCATAGAATCTTCCTTCTAGACCAACAAAACACGTGCCCCCTACGGCGACACACTCGAACAAACAAACCTCTTCTCAAGAAAATCCTTAAGTTGACTCCTCAACTCTTTCAACTCAGAAGTTGGCATCCGATACGGAACCCTCGACACAACAATAGTTCTAGGAACTAAATCCTTCAAAATAGAACTCCAAGACGGAATTCCCCTTTTCGACGATGAATCACTTAAACCTTCAAGAAACACTTATACAAATGCGCAACTATCTGCAATTCCCACAATCGCTCTTTCTCAAGAACATCCAAAGTCGTCGACAACATAAACAACGTCGTACCACCTTGCACTGACTCATTCACTTCCAATATTATCAAACTAGCCAGATAAGCCTATCGCGTCCAGTACGATCCCGTCTACTATCAACAAGAGATTAAGGGTGATCAAGTCCTCAATTTGTCAATAGGTAGCCGACAATCATAATAGAGTATAAACTATCAGTACCAACATTAATAATATTCTTTTCCAACTTTTGCTCATAGCACAGAAGCACTATGATTCCATAATTCACAAATCTCCCAAGATTATCTGAGCCAGCTAACATCGACGTCCGGTAGCTACGTACCAAAAACACTTCTAACAACATCTCAAAACAAAATTCCTGAGATCCTACTCATCTCTTCATACTCCTAATTCTTACTCGAGTTCCAAAACGTTTCCAACATCAATAACTCCTACAAAAAGTCTACCACAATACTTTCCTTAATCACTGATCCAACAACGACACCTCACACAAGGCTACTTAAACAAAAACTTCACAGTCCATCAATAGCGTTAGAGCATCATAACTCTCTAAACTCCATTCTTTAGAAATAACCAAAATCTACTCCGAGACACTCCAACTTGATTAACAACCAAAGTCTTAAGTCCAAGTCACCTTCACTTCAGAAAACAACAATTTCCAACAACACTAGTACTGCTGCCATCAATAGCATACTAACATCTTGCAACTGAAACATATCCAAGAAGCATATCTTCTCCCCCACTAAGCTTCAAACCACTCCTGCATACAACCGGCTAGAGGCACAACAAGTACTGACAGTGCTCCACACACTTATCACGTACTGAGGAATTAAACAACCTTAGACAACACTGGCCGGACAGACTGACCTGCCCTGATACCACTAATGTAACACCCCAATTCTACCCAAAGCATTTAAGCAAGAAAATATCAGAGTATTAAAATTTCATACAACACAATTAGGATGTTACACTAAGTAACCAAACAAACACCTAGAAAACAAACGGCCATCAGCGATTCCAAAAGCATACAACACCTGCCTATAAAACGATACATAACACACGGAAGATATGAACATATATATATATATATATATATATATATATATATATATATATATATATATATATATATATATATACACGTATAGCTCTCATCTCAAAGAGGAGTTTTCCAAAACAAAATGTTTACAATACACATCAGCACATCATCATATATACATGTTCAAAAGAGTCATATACAAATAAATAACAACAGACTCCCGACTCCCCGGTGTTACGTATCAGAGTAACCGACAAGACCAACTGGAGAACTACCTCTTCCAAAAGACTCCCAAAGCGGCTAATCTGCAGGATGCCACTCAAGCATCAAATCAGCAGAAGGGTGAGAATATAATTTATAATGAAGAAGCGTGATAAATATAGTAATGCCAACAAGTATCATCAAGATTCATACAACAACGTAATCCACTAAGTCAACCACAATCAATATATAAGTAATGCGACACATGAATGATAACATAAATTATAAAGACAGACAATGATGATTGAGACTCGACTATGCATATGCATGTGGTACCAAATCTGGAGTAAACTCCTCCTTGTCATTATGACAAATACACCAGCCGAGCATTATGCTAGGACTTTATACCACTCAGGAAGCCACGCAGGCTATCGTCATCGAGCATGTAACTCCCACTGATGACCCTTGCCGAGCATTATGCTGGGACTTTATTCCACTCAGGAAGCCCGCAGGCTATTGTCATCGAGCATGTAGCTCCCACCGATGACCTCTTGCCACTCAGGCTAATATACCGTTACCGAGCATTAAGCTCCTACTGGTAACCAATGTCCGCAGGCCACCTGTTAATAGAATTCCGCCATTAACGTATTGAAATGTTATGCTGTGCAAATATATGACTCTATTACATGACAACAACATCATCAACAATATAACACGATCACATACTCACGTTATACCGTTTATATTCTATCCAAAAGGATACATCACCAATTAATAACATCGTTACCAATTATATCACACCATAATTACCACACAGGCATTAATAAGCACACAACACACATTCACCATCAAAACATACTGGCCACATTGGCATAAATGATCGCATATTTGCATCACATCAAATTAATATTGGCCATCGGCCCACAACTTCATCAATACATCAACAACAAGTTGTAATAACAACAATTCAACAATGATAATACATCATTCTCATAACAATAATTACTTGCCATAAGGCCACACATCATGTTAACAACAAACAACCAAACATCGTCACATATCAAGAATGAACATTCATTAATACATAACACATACGAACATGATCTCATGTTATCGACAATTAATCACATACCTCGTATCAATACGATAACGTTCACACAACACATCATCATGATTTATCATGCACTAGTTCACAAAACCATTTATGAAAATCAACCAACCACTACTACGTCCTACATCATCATATAGAGCATGGAAATAGATTCCAAACGTTTCAAACGACACATAAAACGAACACCCAAGTTAAAAGATACGACTTTTCAAAGTTTGGAAAACATAAACATACTTCATATGTTAACCCTACTTAGTTCTAGCACTAAATCCTAATAAAAATAATATGAGACTACATCATATGAATCATTTCATTAAATCTTTGTGTAGATTATTGCCTTAGCTTTCCAGCGCTTCGAACGACGACAAAATCGGAGCTACGGATCAAAAGTTATGATCGTTACAAAATCTGTCAAAAATGGAAAACGCTGTAGGTCGACGCATGGAAAACATAGGTCGACGCATTGAACTCCTGCCACCTTCGGGTATGCGCACGCCGACCCAATAGGTCGATGCATTCAGTAGAAAACACAGTTTTTTGCCTTTTAGGCTGCACAGGTCGACGCAAATCTCTGTGTAGGTCGACCTAAGCTTCGTAGAAACCTAAAAATCACCATTTCCACCACCCAAACTCTTATAAACATTTCTCTAACACCTATACATCATTATAACATCAATACAACACATACATACCATAAGAACAACCTAACATCAAACTTTTCATGGTTGATTCATCAATCTTTCTCAAAACCTAACATTTTCTTCAAACTCAATCAAGCCATGGAAATGGAAAAGAAAGCATGATCAATCATCATAACACAACAAGGATATCATTTAATCATCATACAATCATTCTCAAACAAACTTAGATCAAACCCCAAATTTGTCCTACCCTTTAAATTCTAACTGGCTTTAGCTTCGCATTTCATCTGCATACCTCCATTAGGTCATTAACATAACTCATGCATTCATTAGTCAATAATCTGACAAGGGATCAAGGGTCATGGAACAGGCTAAGGTTTCTTCTTCAAGACAGTGTCGTATGTTGTCTTCGCAAAGGTTCATAGATGAATGAAGATATAAGGACTTATATGTGGCTAACTAGTCATATGCTTGTGTTCATTATATGGTCGAGACATGATGCATCTATTTAGGATCGGGGTCTACTTATCACATGGGCTTGTTATTATTCATCAATAAAGGTAGTGGACTAGTGCCTTTCATACTTTGGGGTGGAATTGCTAAGAGCATGACCATGGTTAGAAGAGTAAACTGGTTTAAAGCAGGATCGTCCTCAAAATTGTTTGTTGTTTGTCAACATGGACTGATGGATTAAAATTATGGCTTCATTGGTTAGTAGATGGATTCAAGAAATTGGTCCAAATGACCCCATTGTTGGTAATTTGTTCAAGGGTAATCATAGTACAAAGGACATATACCGTTCAAGGCATAATTTGCAAACATGGCTTGAATTTCATTCATCATTCAGAGACATCTCATTACAAAAAATCAAGAACACTTAAGTTTCAACATTCATTCATGAACCATTCAGACAATTTCCTTTCAAAAAACTCTACAACACAATGTCCATCATTTTCCAAACATTCACCCAAAGATCCATATTCTCTTAAGTGTCCATCATAAATAAATTGAAAAGTCCAATCCACTTTACAAAGCCCTTCCAAATTTCTATCCAATATCCATTTACAAAAAAGGTCGAGTTACAAAAGTTCAATTACACAAATTCACATTCCCATTCAAAAGCCCATGTCTCTATTCAATACAAAAAATATTCATTACAAATATTACCAAAAGTCCATTCCAAATACATGTCCCTGCCATCACACCAAAGATATATTCCACCATTCCACTCCTATCTCAGTACCATTACATACTACAAAAATCAAATTATTACATCAAAAAGTTTAGTTTTCTCTAAAGCTTCATCAAGACTCCGATCTTTCAAGCTTTGCTCCGCCAGTTTCCATGATGTCTACCTTGTGGTCTCTTTCTCGAGTCTTCAAACCATAACCATGCTCCCAAATCATGCCAATTCCATAAACCTGCAGAGTCGAATCACATCAGTTCACAACATTCAGTCTAACTTCTAACAGGAAATTAAAACAGCCCATCAGTGAACCTGTGCATACACATCCAGTTTCAAAATCCAAACAATACATTACGCCACTTTCAGCATCATACACCATCAAAATCAGCCCCTGTACAAAAAAACCAGTTTTACTAACATTTCCAATTTCTAACCATATTTGTAACTACCTAACAATTTTCTAACAGATTCTAACTACCTAAAACAGCCATATAAATAAGTCTCATTTCCTAACTAACAAACTCTAACCGAATTCCAAACTGACCTAACAAACTTTCAACAGAAAAACAGAAGTAACTAACCTCTTGGCAGACTCAACCCACACCTTCCATTCCTTTAACTAACTACTTCGATCCAACGGCCCAGGTTCTTCAACTTCTAACTGATTTCCTCTCCTTCAACCTCTATATAATCGAACCATCATCTTCAGATTCTCTCTCGGGATCCATTTTCACCATTTCTGAACTTCCACACTCATTCATCAACCTTCCACCACCTCCATTCATTCTTCACTCACTCTCCACCTTCATTCATCTTCATCACTCTCTCTCTCTCCATTTTTTCTTCCACCATTTCATCATCTTCACGATTTCCTATTCTCCTCTCTTCATTTCACTCTCTCAATCTCATCATCATCTCCAAGCCTTCTCCAATCACTCTCCATCTCTGAATAATCATCACAAGAACCTGCAAAAACAGAACCAAGATATTGAGAAGATGAGAGGATCGCAACAAAAAGAATTCAGAATCTCCTTCATCGATAATCATATCTAAACCTTCATCTTCTTCTTCAACCAACAATCATCTTCATCATCATCACAGAGCCGTCATCAACTTCAATCAACAATCTGCAGAATTCATCACCGACAAAGCTCTTCATACGCTCCTTCATCATCATTTTTCAACGAATCCGCAGCATCTCCACGCATGTTCATAACACCGCAGCACACAGAAAGTTAGAATAAGAGGAAGAAAGAAGTGGTTGAAATCAGGAGCAAGAGGAAGCATGATTACCTGGATTTCTTGAAGACGTTCTCTGGTCGTTCACTATCATCCGGCTTGAAGAGAGAGGAGATCGAAAACTAACGATTGAAAAGGAAAAGGAATCGAGGATTTGAGAGCGGAGACTCGAGGGAGTTGAAGCAGATACGGTGGTGACGCCGTCGAAGCTAATCGGAGAAGGAAAGGTATTGCCGGCCGCCGTGTTCGTACGAGTGAGAGAGAAGAAGCTACGAGACATCTCAAAGGTCACACACATTTAACCCTAATTGCCCCTTTCAGGCTTCTTCTTCTTAGTTTTATTCGTTTTTATTTTTTTATTTTTTTTTAATTAATTAACGTGATAATGTGAAACAAAATCTGTATAATGCTCGGGGCCTAAAACGAATTTGCTGATCACACACCCCTACGGCCCATAGCATCTCTTGGCATGTAAGCAAAGTCTGAAAAAACTCCTTGGGCCGAATTACTCAGCGTACCCCCAGGCCCACTTTTTTGAAAATTGCTATAACAAAATTGCCCCTTCGGGCTCACTTCTGGGCCTCTGCACCAGTTGCTACATCAGACACCCAATTGTTCTCTGCACCCCTGTTTCCTTTTATTTCAATTTAGCAATTTAAATTTTAATTAGATTTTGTCATTTTTTTCTTAGTAAATAAAAAGCTTTTTTTCCCTATCACTTTAGACCTTAGTGCCATATTTTGACATAGAAAATAATCACAAAAGTGTTAGTTTTAGGCTTATCGTTTTAATCTTCTTTTTACTTGATTTAGAAGTTCATTTCTCCTTCATTAAAAAAGCTAATAAAAATAGTAGATTTTTAGTTCAAATCCCTTCAAAAAACTCATAAAAATAGTAGACTTTTAGGTTAGCTTTGACATTTAATTGATTGAATTCTCCTTCATAAAAAAGTCATAAAAAGTAGTAGTTTTTTAATTTCACTTTGTACTAATGCTTGAATTGTTTTTGTAACCATTTCCATGCTAGTTTTTGTATAATTGTTGTGTGACTTTGTTGCTTAGCTTTTGGCCATACTTTTGGCCTACCTTGTTAATACCACTTTTAATGCTTCTTTTAGGATCCATCCCATGTTAACATTAGGATTTAGACTTGTATAGACAACTTAGACTAGAATTCAGAAATAGTTCCCTTCTTGCATTCTTTTTCTTTTCAACTTTTAAAATACTTAATAAATACCGATGAAGATCATACCGTTACTATATTTCATAGTAGGAAAGAAATGATTGGGGTGTAGGCCCCGATGTATGTTCTTTCCTACTTAGCGGGAAAGAAATGATTGAGGTGTGAAGCCTCAATGTATTTCTTAACCGTTATTTAGAGAAACGATTGTGGCGTAGGCCTCGATGTGCATTCTCTAAATATTCACAAAAAAGAACTTTTTTTGTATCTCCTTTACTTAGCGGAGAAGAAATGATTGAGGTGTGAAGCCTCGATGTATTTCTTAACCGTTATTTAGAGAAACGATTGTGGCGTAGGCCTCGATGTGCGTTCTCTAAATATGCAAAACAAAACTCTTTTTGGTATGATCTAAGTCACAAATAAATTCCCCTTAAAAAACACACAAACCAAAAACACTTTAAAACATCTAACAATGGTTCAGACTAAAACAAAGTAGAGAAAGTGGTGAGTGGCCCGGTATTGGGAACTGTTCATCACTCATCTACCCTAAAAGACACAAACCAATCATTTCTTTTGCCTAAGGGCACCGTTATCTCCGCTCCATTGCATCCTAGGCGATCCCTTATGCAAGAGCGCGAGCGTTAACTCCGCCCAACTAAAAAACACAAAAACAAACAGAAAATCTTTAGCCGAGCTACGGTAACTCTGATTCCTGAAAAGGATACGTAGGCAGCGGGGTAGGGCCCGTGCGAGTACAATTCTTTGTTTTCCCTACATTTTGCATTCATTTCGCATGTAGACATAGACATTAAATACACCCTTTAGATAGAAACAAACATAGGTGGATACCATCGAGTACGATGGGCGCGAGGGGTGCTAATACCTTCCTCTCGCGTAACCGACTCCCGTACCTTGATTCTCTGGTCGCAAGACCCTGTTCCTTCCTTTATTAGGTTTTCTGATATTCCTTTCCCTTATGGGATAAATATATTGGTGGCGACTCTGTTCTTTTTTCGCGAGCGTGCGACAGCTGGCGACTCTGCTGGGGATGTTGCTAGACCTGTTGCTGGTCCATCCTTAGATAGTCGATCCTAGCCTATCCGTTTGTTTGTTTATTTACTGGGTGTGCTATGTTTTGTCTATACGTGCATTTATTTATTTTATGTATTTGTTTTATGTTTCGCATGTCCTGTTTATTTTCTGCTTGCATATCATATTTATTTCTGCTTGCACATCATGCATATGGATTATATTTTGTGTTCCTTGGGGTCTTCTGTTCTGTTTTGCAGGTTGGGTGGGATGTTTCTATGAGGTAAAAGGCCCAATACCCAGGCCAGAGTTGACACATAGGATACCTAGGATCGAGTGGATAGTCATGACGCCGATGAGATGTCAGGTCTTGTCTAGTGCGATCATGAGACCCACGCCCAGTCGAGGTCCAAATGGGGTATCATTGTTGGCATGTAGATGCAACAACGGTGGTGCCTCAGGAGGACTGATAACGCTGGTTGCCATTTTGACCTTACCCTGACCTAGACTACACCTGTGAGTGGGGAGGGATATACATGACAGGTACCGTTGGTGACTATTCTGTTCTGTTGGTGACTATTGGTTTTCCTGGTATTCAAAAAGGTGTCGGACCTTTGATCCTGTGACATTTGACCTGTATCAGTTATTCAGAGGATTGTACAGTGGTTACTAAGATTATATGGACCGTGGATCCCATGCTTTTGCATTGCATAACATCATTGCTTTGTCCACTCTATTTATGAAAGATCCTAAAGTCTATTTCAAAAAAAGAGAAAAGAAAAGAAAAGAAAAGAAAAGATATGTAAAAGAAAAGGAAATAGAAAAGCAAAAAGGAAAGAAAAGATATTCTATACAAAAAAGGAAGCTTTAATTCCAAAAAAAGAAGAATGAAAGTGTGTGAAAAGACTTTAGGATCTCTCATAAATGAAACATGCATTCATACTATCATGCATTTCATGGTTCTTTCAAAGACTTATGGGACCATTTCTATCCAGATTTCAAGATCAACAACAGATTCGACTTCTCACTGCCACAACTCCAAGATCAACTATGGAACAACTCCGTGAGGAAATGGATGAGATGAGGGAACAAATGGGTCATCTTATGTTGGAAATGCAAGAATTGGTCCATAATCAGGGTGCACTAAAAGAGGAGAATAGTCAGTTGAAGACTCAGTTAAGCTTGGTTATGGAAATTCTAAAAATAGTACTAAGAAAGGAAGGGGATGTTGTTCCTACTACTGCAACATAAGTTGTTGATCCCTTCTCTTCAGTAGGATCCTTTCCCACTCATGGAATACCTCAGGAAGTTCCTCCTCAACTCCATGTGCCATTACCTCCATGCCAATCTGTTCTTCAAGGAGGCCAAATGTGTGGGAAAAAGCCTAAGATACCTCAGAGAATTCTCAATCATATCCCGATGCCTTACGCTCAGTTACTTCCCCGTTTGCTGGAGCTTCAGTTGATTGAGCTACGAGAATTGGCTACGCCTGAAAAGCTTCCCCCCACCTTTGATGCCAATGCTCGATGTGAGTTCCATTCTGGGGCACCTGGTCATGATATTGAGAATTGTAGGGCGCTGAAGCAGCAAATTCAAGATCTCATTGATTCAAAAGTGATTTTGTTCACCCCCGAGGGTATGTTTGTTCGAGGAAATGGGGTTCCAACTGCGGTGGAAGAAAAGGTTGATTCATACTTCTATGTCAGATCTACTTCAAATCAGAAGCATAATGCACCATCTTGGGTTCCAGGTTTCCCACCTCATCAGTCTCCATTTGTTTCACAGCCAGATCAAAAGAGGAAGACACCTGAACAGAATGGGTACTAGAATCATTGCCATCAGCAGGGTCCACAAATGCCAAGGAGACCACCAAGAAGGATTGACCCAATTCCTATGACCTATAGTCAGCTGCTTTCTCACTTGCTCAAGGATTCTTTGGTCCAACTAAGGGAGTTTAAGCCCCCTCCAATACCAATTCCTCAAGGATATGACTTAAATGCAAGGTGTGAGTACCATTCTGGGACATCTGGACATTCAACTGAGGATTGTAATATTTTGAAACACAAAGTCCAAGATCTCATTGACTCCAAAGTAATGTCATTCACTCCGAATGGCCTGCGCATAAAACGAAGAGTTCATGCATAAGTGAATGCCCGTATTCCAGAAAGTATCACAAAAAAAAAAAAAAGAAGAATAAGCCCAAATGGAGTCAAGGCTCCTCAACATTGGCAATCATCATTTCATTTCCGTATTCTCACTTCAGTATTCCCTATTTTGTTGAAGGCTACTTCCTTGTCTGAGTTGATTGGTATGATAATAATAAAAGCACAACAAATTCTCGAGCAACTTCGTCATAATCTTTTCCAAAAAAAAGAAATCAAGAATGTTTTGTAGAAGCATCCCTCATTCTCAAGGTTCTTATGCTCAGTTGTATCCGTGGAGGTTGGTGTTTCAGTTGGTGTTTGAGTTCTCTTTGCAACAAATAGCTTCTCTAAGTTTGGTGACTACGCAAGGTTCCTCCATGTTTGATGGCAAATACTTCTTCAATGACTATGCTTGGGGCTCCCGCATGAGGGATAAGCGAGACGTACTCTTATCTTGAGCATTGCATCATTCGCATTGCTCGAATCCCTAAAAGCATTACAAATTCCTGGGTGAATCCGTCAGAATCTTCTTCCGTGTGATAATCAAGAGTGTTCTTCACAATGCTTCTCATTCTCAAGGTTCTACTTCATATATCAGTTGCCTTTTCTCATGATCTCCTTCTCAGTGGCCTTGCTAGTTAACAGAGACAAGAAGAACATGAGAAACAAATTGATGTGATTCTATTGCCTTGTGCTCATTCGTTTCCTTGTTTGTTGGAATCACAATTGGTTAAGATTCTAGTATTGGGTCTTCTTCACCACAAGTAGCTCTCTTGAGTTGATGATCATACAAGATTCTTCCCGTTTATGATGGCGATTACTACTCTAGCAACTATGCTTGGGGCTCCCGCACGAGGGATAAGCAAGACGTACTCTTATCTTGAGCATTGCATCACTCGCATTGCTCGAATCCCTAAAGCAAGGCAAAAGTTTACGACTCATAGGTGACTTCGTTGGAGTTCTCTTTTGGAGTAATATGAAGTGTTTGGAAAGAACTGCAAAAAGTATTCAAGATCAATAAGTCCAGACGGAGTCAAGTCTCCTCAACAATGGCATTCATTTAGTTTCTTTATTGCATTCTCATTTGTAACATTTCATTGTTTGTTTAAGACTTGATAGCATGTAAAAACTTGTTAATTTCTGAATGAAAATCATAATACATTGTCTATGTTTGTCTTGAAGTAATCCATTCGTTATCACTCATAAAATGTTTTGGCATTACGATACCAACTTTACTAATTGCTTGCTTATGCAAAAAGCTGAGGGAGAGTGATGAAAAATAAAAATGCAAAATCTCTAATCGTGTGTTTTTGAATAAAACCCTACTGAGGATATACAGGCATTATTTCAAATCCCCAAACACCGGAGATATAAGGGAGATAGACCCTCGTTAACCCCTTTGAGCCTTGAAGTAGGAGTTTCTTTTCTAATCATAAAAACCCTCACTTTGACCTTGGGGAAGGGTAGTGTTCATTTAACTTGATCGAGCTTTCAAAACTCACCAAAAGGGTGTGCATCTAAGGATACAACAATGGTTATCCTTCAAAAGGTTGAGGAATGTCAAAACCGCAATGATTACCCTTATTCCATCAAGAGATCAGGAGATGACGATACCACAATGGTAATCCTTCATCAAATCAAAGGAGTGAGGCAGTCGCAATCACCTCCAACGAATCAAAGACTATGCGAGGTCACACGACTTGTTCAAAAAAAAAAAAGAGAGAGCAAAAAAAAAATGGCGAAAAAATAATGAAAATAAAAGATGAAAAGAAAAATGACAAAAAAAAAAAAAAGATGATGAAATTGCCAAGCGAGAACAAAGTCGCGTGACAATGAATCAGAAGAACAAAAGGTGAGCGACCGCCACGTCCAGAGAACCTCATTGATTCCTCAACCATTTCAAATTCCTTGTGAGGGATGAACACTCGTGTCGAGTTAACTGGACATAGGACTGGAGAACATCACGAAGGGGGTGGGTACAAATAATTTTGAGCCTAACTACCCTTTGTTTCTTTAAACCGTGAACCCGACCAAGTTACAACCCTTAAAAGCCCTAATTGAAGTAGGGTTTAATTCGAAAGCACACTCCGATGAGATAGTGTTTAACTGACTCCCAATGAAGCGTGACACATATCCATGTTGGTATCGTATGCCTGCTTTATCTTCCATATGCAAAAATCGAGGTTGTATCAACTAGTGATTCATTCACAAGAGGTCGCAACCTCATTCCACTAAAATGTTTTAAAACTTCAAGGCTAACATAGGCTTTGCATTAGAATTACCATTCTTAGAATTAACATTCTTTTGTATACAAAACATCTGCTTAAACATCAAAAAAAAATTTCAGGATGAGAATCAGTGAGTAACTTGATCATGTCAAAGTACAAGAGACTTGAGAACTCCGAGGAGGAAAAGCTAATCATCTCAAACGTTGACCATCAAGGGGAAAGTTATCCAAAGAACTCCGTTGGGCATGAACAGTTAATGCTTTCCTTGATTACCTCGAGGGGAAGAATTGGAAGACTCCGTTGAGCGTGGTAAAGTTATTTCCATGTTTGTTTGACTTCAAAACAATGAAAGCTCGAGGATTCTAGTAAGATGTACCTAATCAGGGGCAGTTGAGTCGAGGTTTGACCTCTCAAGTTCAACATATCTGGGGCAATCAAGTCGAGGAATCTCTCTTGAGTTTGACCAATCTGGGGCAATTACGTCGAGATTCGACAAATCTCTCCAAGGATTCTATAGTGCAAATTCCTTCATGGGTCGTGAAGCTTGGGGCACAATCTCTTGGGTTATTTTGTTCTCTCCCCAATCATAGGAGTTTATTTCTCCTGGAAACTAGGTCTCTCCCAAGCGTAGGAGTTTATTTCTCCTGAGAGTTTGATCCATTCCCCAATCATAGGAGTTTATTTCTCCTGGAAACTTGGTCTCTCCCCAAACACGGAGTTTATTTCTCCCGAGAGTTTGTTCCATTCCTCAAGCACAGGAGTTTATTTCTCCTAGGAGTTGTCCTACTTCCCTAATCAAGGCTCCTTATTTGGATTTCTCATCCCCAGTATGGTGAATCAAGGGAATCTCCTTAAGCTGAAAATCCTCCAAGCAGTGGCACATGGTGAGAAGTCAGAAATTATTCTTCAAGTCAAAGAAGGTGCATTTTACAAATCAAAGTTCAATATCTATTGGCACCTCCACATGGTCCTTAACACTAGGGGGATTCCCCATGGTGTTTACCTCATCAATACCTTTATTTGGCACTCTGCATATAGCGTTCACTGCATATAGCATTGCATCCTCAAAAGCGTAGCATATCCATCAAAATGGATCATTACGCCATAGAAAAATTCAAACATGCATACAAAGCATAATCCAGATAATACAAATCCGCACCCAGTCAAGACAATAATACATCCCCACACAAAAGGTTGTCCTTACAAATTCCGATTGATATCTGCTACTACATTTCAAATCTCTTCCAACCACGGTGCCGATGCGAGGTATTTTCAATCTCTGAGGAGTGTCTGACACAATGTCTTCTTTTGTCCCTCGATGTCGAGTCGATGTTGAGTCATAGATCGCCACGAGATCTTATTCCTTTCCAAAGTGTGGAAAATCGCACGAGATTTTCTTTCGATGTTGAGTCACAAGATCGCCACGAGATCCTATTCCTTTCCAAAGTGTGGAAAATCGCACGAGATTTTCTTTCGTTGTTGAGTCATAAGATCACCACGAGATCTTATTCCTTTCCAAAGTGTGGAAAATCGCACGAGATTTTCTTTCGATGTTGAGTCATAAGATCGCCACGAGATCTTATTCCTTTCCAAAGTGTGGAAAATCGCACGAGATTTTCTTTCGATGTTGAGTCATAAGATCGCCACGAGATCTTATTCCTTTCCAAAGTGTGGAAAATCGCACGAGATTTTCTTTCGATGTTGAGTCATAAGATCGCCACGAGATCTTATTCCTTTCCAAAGTGTGGAAAATCGCACGAGATTTTCTTTCGATGTTGAGTCATAAGATCGCCACGAGATCTTATTCCTTTCCAAAGTGTGGAAAATCGCACGAAATTTTCTTTCGATGTTGAGTCATAAGATCGCCACGAGATCTTATTCCCTTTTCTTCTGTTGACGAGTTGATCGCCACGAGATCTTCTTTCGATGTTGAGTCATAAGATCGCCACGAGATCTTATTCCCTTTTCTTCTGTTGACGAGTTGATCGCCACGAGATCTTCTTTCGATGTTGAGTCATAGATCGCCACGAGATCTTATTCCCTTTTCTTCTGTTGACGAGTTGATCGCCACGAGATCTTCTTTCGATGTTGAGTCATAGATCGCCACGAGATCTTATTCCTTTCAGTCCTGACGTTGAGTCGTAAATCGCACGAGGTCTTTTTCTTTCGATCATTGTTTCATACAACCATTCTCTTTGAAAACCCTGTATTGGCACCGTTACCACGTTATAAGTTATCTCCATTCAAACCCATTACTCACCATAAACTTTTCCACCAGAAAAAAGAAAAACATTTCTCTTTCCCCAGCAGATATCAAACAAAAATAAGGATAACAGCCACTCCTTCTCTTTAGGACAAATTTCTGGTATTTGGATATTTAATCTTCTTCTACCTCGAATGTTCGAAAGGCTAGCGCCAATCTCACCTTCAGGTTTAAGACGATTAAATAGGGGCAGCTGTCATACCCCAAATTTGTCCTACCCTTTAAATTCTAACTGGCTTTAGCTTCGCATTTCATCTGCATACCTCCATTAGGTCATTAACATAACTCATGCATTCATTAGTCAATAATCTGACAAGGGATCAAGGGTCATGGAACAGGCTAAGGTTTCTTCTTCAAGACAGGGTCGTATGTTGTCTTCGCAAAGGTTCATAGATGAATGAAGATATAAGGACTTATATGTGGCTAACTAGTCATATGCTTGTGTTCATTATATGGTCGAGACATGATGCATCTATTTAGGATCGGGGTCTACTTATCACATGGGCTTGTTATTATTCATCAATAAAGGTAGTGGACTAGTGCCTTTCATACTTTGGGGTGGAATTGCTAAGAGCATGACCATGGTTAGAAGAGTAAACTGGTTTAAAGCAGGATCGTCCTCAAAATTGTTTGTTGTTTGTCAACATGGACTGATGGATTAAAATTATGGCTTCATTGGTTGGTAGATGGATTCAAGAAATTGGTCCAAATGACCCCATTGTTGGTAATTTGTTCAAGGGTAATCATAGTACAAAGGACATATACCGTTCAAGGCATAATTTGCAAACATGGCTTGAATTTCATTCATCATTCAGAGACATCTCATTACAAAAAATCAAGAACACTTAAGTTTCAACATTCATTCATGAACCATTCAGACAATTTCCTTTCAAAAAACTCTACAATACAATGTCCATCATTTTCCAAACATTCACCCAAAGATCCATATTCTCTTAAGTGTCCATCATAAATAAATTGAAAAGTCCAATCCACTTTACAAAGCCCTTCCAAATTTCTATCCAATATCCATTTACAAAAAAGGTCGAGTTACAAAAGTTCAATTACACAAATTCACATTCCCATTCAAAAGCCCATGTCTCTATTCAATACAAAAAATATTCATTACAAATATTACCAAAAGTCCATTCCAAATACATGTCCCTGCCATCACACCAAAGATATATTCCACCATTCCACTCCTATCTCAGTACCATTACATACTACAAAAATCAAATTATTACATCATAAAGTTTAGTTTTCTCTAAAGCTTCATCAAGACTCCGATCTTTCAAGCTTTGCTCCGCCAGTTTCCATGATGTCTACCTTGTGGTCTCTTTCTCGAGTCTTCAAACCATAACCATGCTCCCGAATCATGCCAATTCCATAAACCTGCAAAGTCGAATCACATCAGTTCACAACATTCAGTCTAACTTCTAACAGGAAATTAAAACAGCCCATCAGTGAACCTGTGCATACACATCCAGTTTCAAAATCCAAACAATACATTACGCCACTTTCAGCATCATACACCATCAAAATCAGCCCCTGTACAAAAAAACCAGTTTTACTAACATTTCCAATTTCTAACCATATTTGTAACTACCTAACAGTTTTCTAACAGATTCTAACTACCTAAAACAGCCATATAAATAAGTCTCATTTCCTAACTAACAAACTCTAACCGAATTCCAAACTGACCTAACAAACTTTCAACAGAAAAACAGAAGTAACTAACCTCTTGGCAGACTCAACCCACACCTTCCATTCCTTTAACTAACTACTTCGATCCAACGGCCCAGGTTCTTCAACTTCTAACTGATTTCCTCTCCTTCAACCTCTATATAATCGAACCATCATCTTCAGATTCTCTCTCGGGATCCATTTTCACCATTTTTGAACTTCCACACTCATTCATCAACCTTCCACCACCTCCATTCATTCTTCACTCACTCTCCACCTTCATTCATCTTCATCACTCTCTCTCTCTCCATTTTTTCTTCCACCATTTCATCATCTTCACGATTTCCTATTCTCCTCTCTTCATTTCACTCTCTCAATCTCATCATCATCTCCAAGCCTTCTCCAATCACTCTCCATCTCTGAATAATCATCACAAGAACCTGCAAAAACAGAACCAAGATATTGAGAAGATGAGAGGATCGCAACAAAAAGAATTCAGAATCTCCTTCATCGATAATCATATCTAAACCTTCATCTTCTTCTTCAACCAACAATCATCTTCATCATCATCACAGAGCCGTCATCAACTTCAATCAACAATCTGCAGAATTCATCACCGACAAAGCTCTTCATACGCTCCTTCATCATCATTTTTCAACGAATCCGCAGCATCTCCACGCATGTTCATAACACCGCAGCACACAGAAAGTTAGAATAAGAGGAAGAAAGAAGTGGTTGAAATCAGGAGCAAGAGGAAGCATGATTACCTGGATTTCTTGAAGACGTTCTCTGGTCGTTCACTATCATCCGGCTTGAAGAGAGAGGAGATCGAAAACTAACGATTGAAAAGGAAAAGGAATCGAGGATTTGAGAGCGGAGACTCGAGGGAGTTGAAGCAGATACGGTGGTGACGCCGTCGAAGCTAATCGGAGAAGGAAAGGTATTGCCGGCCGCCGTGTTCGTATGAGTGAGAGAGAAGAAGCTACGAGACATCTCAAAGGTCACACACATTTAACCCTAATTGCCCCTTTCAGGCTTCTTCTTCTTAGTTTTATTCGTTTTTATTTTTTTATTTTTTTTAATTAATTAACGTGATAATGTGAAACAAAATCTGTATAATGCTCTGGGCCTAAAACGAATTTGCTGATCACACACCCCTACGGCCCATAGCATCTCTTGGCATGTAAGCAAAGTCTGAAAAAACTCCTTGGGCCGAATTACTCAGCGTACCCCCAGGCCCACTTTTTTGAAAATTGCTATAACAAAATTGCCCCTTCGGGCTCACTTCTGGGCCTCTGCACCAGTTGCTACATCAGACACCCAATTGTTCTCTGCACCCCTGTTTCCTTTTATTTCAATTTAGCAATTTAAATTTTAATTAGATTTTGTCATTTTTTTCTTAGTAAATAAAAAGCTTTTTTTCCCTATCACTTTAGACCTTAGTGCCATATTTTGACATAGAAAATAATCAAAAAAGTGTTAGTTTTAGGCTTATCGTTTTAATCTTCTTTTTACTTGATTTAGAAGTTCATTTCTCCTTCATTAAAAAAGCTAATAAAAATAGTAGATTTTTAGTTTAAATCCCTTCAAAAAACTCATAAAAATAGTAGACTTTTAGGTTAGCTTTGACATTTAATTGATTGAATTCTCCTTCATAAAAAAGTCATAAAAAGTAGTAGTTTTTTAATTTCACTTTGTACTAATGCTTGAATTGTTTTTGTAACCATTTCCATGCTAGTTTTTGTATAATTGTTGTGTGACTTTGTTGCTTAGCTTTTGGCCATACTTTTGGCCTACCTTGTTAATACCACTTTTAATGCTTCTTTTAGGATCCATCCCATGTTAACATTAGGATTTAGACTTGTATAGACAACTTAGACTAGAATTCAGAAATAGTTCCCTTCTTGCATTCTTTTTCTTTTCAACTTTTAAAATACTTAATAAATACCGATGAAGATCATACCGTTACTATATTTCATAGTAGGAAAGAAATGATTGGGGTGTAGGCCCCGATGTATGTTCTTTCCTACTTAGCGGGAAAGAAATGATTGAGGTGTGAAGCCTCGATGTATTTCTTAACCGTTATTTAGAGAAACGATTGTGGCGTAGGCCTCGATGTGCATTCTCTAAATATTCACAAAAAAGAACTTTTTTTGTATCTCCTTTACTTAGCGGAGAAGAAATGATTGAGGTGTGAAGCCTCGATGTATTTCTTAACCGTTATTTAGAGAAACGATTGTGGCGTAGGCCTCGATGTGCGTTCTCTAAATATGCAAAACAAAACTCTTTTTGGTATGATCTAAGTCACAAATAAATTCCCCTTAAAAAACACACAAACCAAAAACACTTTAAAACATCTAACAATGGTTCAGACTAAAACAAAGTAGAGAAAGTGGTGAGTGGCCCGGTATTGGGAACTGTTCATCACTCATCTACCCTAAAAGACACAAACCAATCATTTCTTTTGCCTAAGGGCACCGTTATCTCCGCTCCATTGCATCCTAGGCGATCCCTTATGCAAGAGCGCGAGCGTTAACTCCGCCCAACTAAAAAACACAAAAACAAACAGAAAATCTTTAGCCGAGCTACGGTAACTCTGATTCCTGAAAAGGATACGTAGGCAGCGGGGTAGGGCCCGTGCGAGTACAATTCTTTGTTTTCCCTACATTTTGCATTCATTTCGCATGTAGACATAGACATTAATTACACCCTTTAGATAGAAACAAACATAGGTGGATACCATCGAGTACGATGGGCGCGAGGGGTGCTAATACCTTCCCCTCGCGTAACCGACTCCCGTACCTTGATTCTCTGGTCGCAAGACCCTGTTCCTTCCTTTATTAGGTTTTCTAATATTCCTTTCCCTTATGGGATAAATATATTGGTGGCGACTCTGTTCTTTTTTCGCGAGCGTGCGACAGCTGGCGACTCAGCTGTCGACGCATTGAACTCCTGCCACCCTCGGGTATGCGCACGCCGACCCAATAGGTCGACGCATTCAGTAGAAAACACAGTTTTTTGCCTTTTAGGCTGCACAGGTCGACGCAAACCTCTGTGTAGGTCGACCTAAGCTTCGTAGAAACCTAAAAATCACCATTTCCACCACCCAAACTCTTATAAACATTTCTCTAACACCTATACATCATTATAACATCAATACAACACATACATACCATAAGAACAACCTAACATCAAACTTTTCATGGTTGATTCATCAATCTTTCTCAAAACCTAACATTTTCTTCAAACTCAATCAAGCCATGGAAATGGAAAAGAAAGCATGATCAATCATCATAACACAACAAGGATATCATTTAATCATCATACAATCATTCTCAAACAAACTTAGATCAAACAAAGACCACACAAGAAAGTTATGGAAATGGAACAAGAAGAACAAGAACAAGAACAAGACTATAAGAATCATACATTAAAGATAAATTAGATTCATCCCCTTACCTTGGTTTTGTTCTTGGATCAAGGTTTGTTTTGATCTCCATAAAATCTCTTTTCCTCTTTTTCTTCTCTTTCTCTCTTCCTTTCTTTCTCTTCTTTCTTTCCTTTCTGTTTTTCTTTCTTCTTTTCTTTTCTTATCTCTTTTCTATCTCCCCCCACTACTTACTATTCACACACATAAATATCTCACTTTCCGGTCCAAACTCAATTGCTCAGAAAAACCCCAAAACGCAGAATATTACCTTAATAATATTTCCAGTACCAAAAATATGAAAACCTTCAATTAAATATTAGTCCGTCATCCCGAACTAATACCGACTGAAATGACTCCAAAAACGGTAAAATTCCAATAAACGTCACAAACGTCCAAATTAAGCATATACTTATTTTTCTGGGCGTTACATAGGTGAGGTAGTATAACACCCTAAATATTCCCCCGCATATTTTATAATTATCAGAGTAAAACAAAATACAAGTATCAAACTACAACTTCTCATTTAAACAACGGAAACAATTGATTTTTCATAATTGTAAACACCAAAACATAATCATGTTTCAAAACCAAATAATCATAGTTATAATATTTTAAGAGATTACACATAATCCCACACAACATAACTAAAAACATAACGTTCCGTTCCCCAAGTTTTACATATCAGAGCAGACACCGAATCTAATAAAAGTGTGGAGGACTCCATCTTCAACTCACTCCGACCTCGAAGTGTTCCTGTTTATCTGCATGATGCCGTATAAAGCATCATTCCAACAAAAGGGTGAGATATCACAACAATATAATAGATTATATAATAATAAGTATACCACATATATAATCATGCTTAGGCACATATTCTACATCTCACATTCCTAGAGCTTCAATAACAATTCAAGTATATACCATCAAATTATCATATAAATACACCAACTATACAACTCAATAATCATGTAAATTAATCAATGTTATGCAATGATACCAACACCGACTCAATGCATGTGATACCAACAGGGCATAAGCCCTCTCCATAATGCCAAATAGGGTAGCAACAAGGCACGAGCCCTCAATATAAAGCTAATACAGGCCAACAACAGGGCATAAGCTGTAACAACTGTTTTTATCGTATTTATTTTATAACTAAAAAATAAGTGACGTGATATGATGTAAAGTGTGGGGTAGAATACCTTAGAATAAGGTAGTCGTGACGTGGAGTTGAAAATAGAAGTGGATGTATAATTATTAGAATGTTATTAGAATTATTATTGTTACTTTAATAGTAATAATAATATAGTTAGTAAATAAATTAGATTTATTTAGATAATATAGTAAGGAAGGGTAAATTGGGATTATCATATTAGGCGTCTAAGGGTTATTAGTGAGAAAACAAGGAAGAGAGAACATAACTGATACGATCGTGAAATTGAGAAAGAGAGAAGAGAAGGCTAGGGCTCAGGAGAGGAAGAACTTCCAATGCTAAGGTTAAGGTTTTCCAAGAACACTAAGGTAAGGGTGGGGTCCTAACCTTATAAGGGATTATATGATGATGGGTTATGGTAGAGATAAAATTCCTAATTGTATGTTCGTGTTTGTGTGAAATTGGGTTTTTGATGTGTATGAGATAGTGTGAATGTTGATAATGATTTTGTGTTGAATCCTTGAAATCAATGATATTATGATGAATTGATGTTATGGAATGGTCAAACATGTATTATGAAGTGTAGTAACAATTGGTAAATAATGAGTACCTGTTTTGATGTAAATTTTGGGGTTGAAGTGTTTGGAAATCACAACTTGAAAATAGTAGAATTTGACACTGGTTCAGTGATGTAACCGGTTACATGGATTGAGGTAACCGGTTACATCGTAATAAAATGGGTTTTTTGGCTAAGTTACAGTAATGTATCCGATTACTATAAATGACGTAACAAGTTACCTGACACAAAATTTGAAAATAGTGGCTACTATAATTGATGTAACCGGTTACAGTAAATGAGGTAACCGGTTACCTGGGACAATTTTTGCGTAACAGAGGCAATGAAGGTGTTTTCATGTTTGCTGCATTTATGGCAAAACATACCTCGTTGATATTGTTTTATGCAGGTTGCATATGTGTGAAGCTAATACGGGTTTTGTAGTGAATGTCATGATCGATGTCATGACATCCGTGTGTGACAGCAGGAGTTATTATTTATTAAATGTGTTTCCTAATTTATCTCAATTATCAATTTAGGAAACCTTTTATTGAGTGCTAAATATTTCATCCAGAAGATCCTGCTGACAACACTCTTTGTAACAGACAGTTGGCGTGTGAATTAGGTTAACTTGGTTAACCCTAATTTGTTTCTTAAAAAGCCCAAGGCCCGAGACTGCATATAAAAGGACTGCAATCCTATTTTGGAACGCAGACAGAAGATTTTGTATTGTGAAGAACTGTTGTTCTGTAACTGTCTCGTGTGATCCAAGCAATTGTCCTTGATGATTGCGTTGGAATTAGTTGCGTGTGTTTAATGTCACTCTAAGCTTTTAAGCACGAGTGTATGTCTCTTGATTGAAGCTTTTAAGCAGATCAAGGTGTGTTTTTGAAGAATGTCTTCTATCTGTAATTGTTTATTTGTTTATGTGTAATCACTGCTGTGATTGAGGGAGAGTGGAATGGAGATATTCCATATCTAGGTAGAACCTAGGTAGAAGGGTCATTGGGTAGTGATTAAGTGAGAAGTTGTAAACATGGGAGTCTAGCTTTGAATTGAAATTACTGATAGTGGACTTCATCCCTGGCTTGGTAGCCCCCAGAGTAGGTTGTTTGAACCGAACTGGGTAAACAATTATGTGTGTTCTTTACTATTTTATGCTATTCTGTTATTACTATATGTGCTGCATAATTGTGGATGTCATAACATCCAGTTTAACATCGAACGTGTGTTACTAGAATTTTCAATTGGCATCAGAGCAGGCACCCAGCCTGTTTACATCTGGGTGAGATCTAGGGATAACAAAATTCTGGTACTATGGAGAAGGAACTGTTAGTGTTTGGAAACAGACCACCTATCATGGATGGTTCTAACTATGACTACTGCAAACCTCGTATGGTAGCAGTCATTAAGTCAGTGGTCAGCAAGGCCTGGAGAGCTTTTGAAAGCGGATGGAAACATCCTGAGAAAATTTTGGAAGATGGAACCACTGTTCTAATTCCTGAAACTCAATGGAGCAAATCTGAAGAAGAGTTAGCTTTGGACAATTCCAAGGCCCTAAGTGCACTATTCAATGGTATTGACAAGAACATATTCAGACTTGTGCAACACTGTGAGCTGGCTAAAGAAGCTTGGGATATTCTCAAAACAGCACATGAAGGCACGTCCAAGGTAAAGATGTCGAGACTTCAAATACTTACCACTAAGTTTGAAAATCTCAAGATGAAAGAGGATGAAACCATTTATGAATTTTACGTGAATGTCCGTGAGATTTCAAACAACTCAGCAGCCTTAGGAGAAAAAATGACTGAAGAAAAACTGGTAAGGAAGATCCTCAGATCACTGCCTAAGCGATTTGATATGAAGGTAACTGCCATAGAGGAAGCTCAAGACATCAGCAACATGAAGCTGGACGAACTTATTGGTTCTCTACAAACCTTTGAGTCAAGCATCTGTGAGCCTGTTGAAAAGAAGAACAAAAGCATCGCTTTTTTCCCCAACACAGGTGATAATTCAAAAGAAAGCAATGGTGGAAGTGATGAGAATTTATCAGACGCCATAGCCATGCTTGGAAAACAATTCAACAGACTTATTAAAAGAGTTGATCAGAAGTCCAGACCCAATGTCAAGAACACTTCCAATGACATCAGTCAGACCTATGACTCAAGCAAAAGATTCAAAGCTGAGGAGAAGCCCTATCTAGGGAAAGGGGTTCAGTGTCATGTATGTGAAGGATTCAGACACATTAGAGGTGAATGTCCCACCTACCACAAGGAGCCAAAGAAAGGACTGACTGTTACTTGGTCTGATGAAGACTCAGATTCAGAAAAAGAAACGGCAAGACATGTCACAATTTCAACAAGAACCTATGAATCTGATGATGATTCCAGTGATGATGAGCTAATCATAAGAGAGCAAGAAAATGAGAAGATTAAACATCTTGCAACCATAGACTCCCTCAGTTGTGAAGTAAGCAGGTTGAACTACAAACTTGATCAAATGACCAAGTCATTCAAAATGCTGAACAATGGATCTGATATTCTAGAAGAAATTATGGAATCTGGACAAAAAATAGGAGACATATCCGAAGTGGGATTTGTGGCTAAAGAAGAACTAAACTCTGAACTCAGGAGGACAGAACCCAAGACTTGTGTGACTAACCAAATGTCAATCCAAATGTAACAACGTCAAGGAAACATAAGAAGGAGGCATTCAAAGAAGAAATTCCAAAAATGGAGGTGCCATCACTGTGGGTGATTTGGTCACATAAAGCCGTTCTGGTTCAGACTATTTGGATACCTAGACCAAACTCATCAAGTCAAACTTGAACATGATGCTTGCAACAGGGAGCAATCAGGGATGACTATGGATTTTGCTCTAATAGCACACACCTCTCTAAAGATGCCCACCAAAGAAGATTGGTACCTTGACAGTGCCTGTTCAAATCATATGACTGGAAGCAAGAACTCACTAGTAAACCTCAAACTTGAGGGATCCAACTATGTGACTCTTGGTGATGGAGATGTTAGAGAAATCAAAGGTATTGGCAGGATTGATGGTCAGGGTGTTCCTAACCTACATAATGTTTTACTTGTACAAGGTCTGGCCGTAAACCTTATAGGCATCAGCCAACTGTGTGATGAAGGAATGTATGCCAGTTTCACTAAAGAAGAATGCATAGTTACCAATAAAGAAAATGAAGAAGTCATGAAAGGAGTCAGATCTGAGAATAATTGTTATCTATGGGAGCCTAAAAATTCCAAGTCACTGACTACTTATCCCATGACCAAAAGGAAAAATGAAGAAAAAGATCAAGAAAGAACCATCAAATCAGAAGCCCCTGTTCCCAGAACAAGAATCCTGATAGAAGAAACAGATGAGTCTGAAGATGAGATTTATATTGAAGAACTCACCAGCGAAGAACTAGCTACTGGATACTCTGAGATGTGTGTACTAAATGGAGAATTGAGCAAGAGATTGACGATGTATGAAAATGCTTATTCCCTGTTACAAGAAGAAAGAGTAAAACGCATGATGAACATTGTTGATCTAGATGGAGAGGTGCAAGACACGAAGAAGGGATAGAAGGCAAAACAAGAGGCTCAACACACTCCTATCTCAGCAAAAAGGTGCTATCAATGTGGTAAGTTAGGTCACCTGAGGTTCTCCTGCCCTGAAACTCAGGAATCTTCCAATAGAAATACACCTCAACAGGAAAACCTGACTAAAGAGAAGCCATCACAACAAAAGCCGTGGGTGAACGCTAATCACTCAAGGCATCACATACATAAAGAGGAGGCTGTAAAGAAAGCAGGAAACTCTAGAAAAAGGAAATCCAGGAAAAACAAACATCACAAAAAGGATAGGGGTTTCTCAGTTACAAACAAGAACAAAACAGTCATGAAGGATATTGTAGAAGGAAGTGAGTTGACTCACTCAACAGATTATGTCAATGTCAACACAAATGTCTTAACATTAAAATTTGCTGAGAGCTCAATTGTGCAAACTGAGACAAACAAAGCATCCGGGATTGATGAATGTTCTTCTGCAAACATTCAAAGAATCATTCAAAGGGAAATCACTACTCCAAACACTGTCCCAAGAAAGGTATCCATCGACAGTCAGGATCCCCTGAGAAAGAAGACACTAGAGATAGACCAAGTCTCAAGATTCTGGATGGAAAAAGCACTAGACTCACAGCCTCACTTGAAAGATCAAGAAAGCAAGGAGAGCTGGATTCTTGTAATCACAACTGAAGATGCTAAGCTGCTGACAGGTATGATTCCTAGAACTCTGTTGAGCTGGTTTAAATAAAGTTGGACACACCTTGGTGTATCTCACCATAAATAGAGTGGAATGTCGTAATTATGCCTTACTACATCAAAAACAAGGAGGAGGACAAATGGAACCTCGTGCAAAGGTCAACTACTGATCTAGATATTGCCAACAAGCTAGATATCCAGGAGGACCTTCTGCTGACATCCCACCAAAATAACCCTAGTGTGATCACAAAGTGCAATTGTCCCTCAGAAACACATTTAGAACTAACTCACATTGTTGAATTGCCTCAACAATCTCGATTTATATCACTTGAAACAATACCTTGTCCCCACATACATACATAAGTGACTAACCATGTCAGAACCCTGAATGATGCAAGTATGCAAATGGTACATATGATGCATATTACAGATGATCCTAACAAGAGTGACGAGAATGCTTCTAACAAAATTTATGACATCTTCACAAAAGCTCTTGATGCTACACAATTTGAGAACTTGCGAAGCAAGTTGGAACTCTGCATCCTTGAAGAACCTTAAGGTCAAAAACAACCACAATAATAATAATAATAATAATAATAATAATAATAATAATAATAATAATAATAATAATAATAATAATAATAATAATAATAATAATAATAATAATAATAAACAGGTGGAGAAGACACTTCTGTTGGCTTTGGCAACTTTTGTGGCCAAACAGGGGGAGAAAGTAATACATGTGACCCCAGAACAACAAGAATGGTGGTTGTGTGTGATCAACAATACTAATTTGTTTATTTTTGTATTGATCTGTTTGTGCTTGTGCTACTCTTGTGGCTGTTTGTCTGGTTTTGTCTAAGCACTGTGTGCATACTGGTGAAGTATGATGTCTGTTTGTATTAGCTTGTTGTATTGTGTTTTGGTTATCTTGTGTCCACGGCAAGTATCTCTCTGGTATGGTGTGAGAGGTTGTTTTAGCCAAAAAATTTGCCAAAGGGGGAGATTGAAGGTGTTTTCATGTTGGCTGCATTTATGGTAAAACATACCTGGTTGGTATTGTTTAGTGCAGGTTGCATATGTGTGAAGCTAATACAGGTTTTGTAGTGAATGTCATGATCGATGTCATGACATCCGTGTGTGACAGCAGGAGCTGTTATTATTTATTAAATGTGTTTCCCAATTTATCTCAATTATCAGTTTTGGAAACCTTTTATTGAGTGCTGAATATTTCGTCCAGAAGATCCTGTTGACAGCACTCTTTGTAACAGACAGTTGGCGTGTGAAATAGGTTAACTTGGTTAACCCTAATTTTTTTCTTAAAAAGCCCAAGGCCCGACACTGCATATAAAAGGACTGCAATCCTATTTTGGAACACAGACAGAAGATTTTGTATTGCGAAGAACTGTTGTTTTGTAACTATCTCGTGTGATCCAAGCAATTGTCCTTGATGATTGCGTTGGAATTAGTTGTGTGTTTAATGTCACTCTAAGCTTTTAAGCACGAGTGTATGTCTCTTGATTGAAGCTTTTAAGCAGATCAAGGTGTGTTTTTGAAGAGTGTCTTCTATATGTAATTGTTTATTTGTTTATGTGTAATCACTGCTGTGATTGAGGGGGAGTGGAATGGAGATATTCCATATCTAGGTAGAAACTAAGTAGAAGGGTCATTGGGTAGTGATTAAGTGAGAAGTTGTAAACGGGGGAGTTTAGCTTTGAATTGACACTACTGATAGTTGACTTCATCCCTGGCTTGGTAGCCCCCAGAGTAGGTTGTTTTAACCGAACTGGGTAAACAATTCTGTGTGTTCTTTAATGTTTTATGCTGTTCTGTTATTACTATCTGTGCTGCATAATTGTGGATGTCATAACATCCAGTTTAACATCGAACGTGTGTTACTAGAATTTTCAATTGGCATCTGAGCAGGCACCCTGCCTTTTTACATCTGGGTGAGATCTGGGGATAACAAAATTCTGGTACTATGGAGAAGGAACTGTTAGTGTTTGGAAACAGACCACCTATCCTGGATGGTTCTAACTATGACTACTGGAAACCTCGTATGGTAGAAGTCATTAAGTCAGTGGTCAGCAAGGCCTGGAGAGCTTTTGTAAGCGGATGGAAACATCCTGAGAAAATTTTGGAAGATGGAACCACTGTTCTAATTCCTGAAACTCAATGGAGCAAATCTGAAGAAG
This sequence comes from Vicia villosa, assembly GCF_029867415.1. NCBI lineage: Eukaryota > Viridiplantae > Streptophyta > Magnoliopsida > Fabales > Fabaceae > Vicia > Vicia villosa. Next base: position 250,523 of record NW_026705999.1, on the reverse strand, counting down.
AGTTAGCTTTGGAAAATTCCAAGGCCCTAAGTGCACTATTCAATGGTATTGACAAGAACATATTCAGACTTGTGCAACACTGTGTGCTGGCTAAAGAAGCTTGGGATATTCTCAAAACAGCACATGAAGGTACGTCCAAGGTAAAGATGCCGAGACTTCAAATACTTACCACCAAGTTTGAAAATCTCAAGATGAAAGAGGATGAAACCATTTATGAATTTTACGTGAATGTCCGTGAGATTTCAAACAACTCAGCAGCCTTAGGAGAAAAAATGACTGAAGAAAAACTGGTAAGGAAGATCCTCAGATCACTGCCTAAGCGATTTGATATGAAGGTAACTGCCATAGAGGAAGCTCAAGACATCAGCAACATGAAGCTGGACGAACTTATTGGTTCTCTACAAACCTTTGAGTCAAGCATCTATGAGCCTGTTGAAAAGAAGAACAAAAGCATCGCTTTTGTCACCAACACAGGTGATAATTCAAAAGAAAGCAATGGTGGAAGTGATGAGAATTTATCAGACGCCATAGCCATGCTTGGAAAACAATTCAACAGACTTATTAAAAGAGTTGATCAGAAGTCCAGACCCAATGTCAAGAACACTTCCAATGACATCAGTCAGACCTATGACTCAAGCAAGAGATTCAAAGCTGAGGAGAAGCCCTATCTAGGGAAAGGGGTGCAGTGTCATGGATGTGAAGGATTCGGACACATTAGAGCTGAATGTCCCACCTACCACAAGGAGCAAAAGAAAGGACTGATTGTTACTTGGTCTGATGAAGACTCAGATTCAGAAAAAGAAACGGCAAGACATGTCACAGTTTCAACAAGAATCTATGAATCTGATGATGATTGCAGTGATGATGAGCTAACCTTTAACGAACTAGCTGCCTCGTACAAGAAGGTGTGTATGAAGAATGCTGAATTTTGCAAACAAGTGGAGAAGCAAGAGATAATCATAAGAGAGCAAGAAACTGAGAAGATTAAACATCTTGCAACCATAGACTCCCTCAGTTGTGAAGTAAGCAGGTTGAACTACAAACTTGATCAAATGACCAAGTCATTCAAAATGCTGAACAATGGATCTGATATTCTAGAAGAAATTCTGGAATCTGGACAAAAAATAGGAGACATATCTGAAGTGGGATTTGTGGCTAAAGAAGAACTAAACTCTGAACTCAGGAGGACAGAACCCAAGACTTGTGTGACTAACCAAATGTCAATCCAAATGTCACAATGTCAAGGAAACATAAGAAGGAGGCATTCAAAGAATAAATTCCAAATATGGAGGTGCCATCACTGTGGTAGATTTGGTCACATAAAGTCGTTCTGTTTCAGACTATTTGGATACCTAGACCAAACTCATCAAGTCAAACATGAACATGATGCTTGCAACAGGGAGCAATCAGGGATGACTATGGATGTTGCTCTAATAGCACATACCTCTCTAAAGATGCCCACCAAAGAAGATTGGTACCTTGACAGTGGCTGTTCAAATCATATGACTTGAAGCAAGAACTCACTAGTAAACCTCAAACTTGAGGGATCCAACTATGTGACTCTTGGTGATGGAGATATAAGAGAAATCAAAGGTATTGGCAGGATTGATGGTCAGGGTGTTCCTAACCTACATAATGTTTTACTTGTACAAGGACTGGCCGCAAACCTTATAAGCATCAGCCAACTGTGTGATGAAGGAATGTATGTCAGTTTCACTAAAGAAGAATGCATAGTTACCAATAAAGAAAATGAAGAAGTCATGAAAGGAGTCAGATCTGAGAATAATTGTTATCTATGGGAGCCTAAAAATTCCAAGTCACTGACTACTTATCCCATGACCAAAAGGAAAAATGAAGAAAAAGATCAAGAAAGAACCATCAAATCAGAAGCCCCTGTTCCCAGAACAAGAATCCTGATAGAAGAAACGGATGAGTCTGAAGATGAGATTTATATTGAAGAACTCACCAGCGAAGAACTAGCTACTGGATACTCTGAGATGTGTGTACTAAATGGAGAATTGAGCAAGAGATTGACGATGTATGAAAATGCTTATTCCCTGTTACAAGAAGAAAGAGTAAAACGCATGATGAACATTGTTGATCTAGATGGAGAGGTGCAAGACACAAAGAAGGGATAGAAGGCAAAACAAGAGGCTCAACACACTCCTATCTCAGCAAAAAGGTGCTATCAATGTGGTAAGTTAGGTCACCTGAGGTTCTCCTGCCCTGAAACTCAGGAATCTTCCAATAGAAATACACCTCAACAGGAAAACCTGACTAAAGAGAAGCCATCACAACAAAAGCCGTGGGTGAACGCTAATCACTCAAGGCATCACATACATAAAGAGGAGGCTGTAAAGAAAGCAGGAAACTCTAGAAAAATGAAATCCAGGAAAAACAAACATCACAAAAAGGATAGGGGTTTCTCAGTTACAAACAAGAACAAAACAGTCATGAAGGATATTGTAGAAGGAAGTGAGTTGACTCACTCAGCAGATCATGTCAATGTCAACACAAATGTCTTAACATCAAAATTTGCTGAGAGCTCAATTGTGCAAACTGAGACAAACAAAGCATCCGGGATTGATGAATGTTCTTCTGCAAACATTCAAAGAATCATTCAAAGGGAAATCACTACTCCAAACACTGTCCCAAGAAAGGTATCCATCGACAGTCAGGATCCCCTGAGAAAGAAGACACTAGAGATAGACCAAGTCTCAAGATTCTGGATGGAAAAAGCACTAGACTCACAGCCTCACTTGAAAGATTAAGAAAGCAAGGAGAGCTGGATTCTTGTAATCACAACTGAAGATGCTAAGCTGCTGACAGGTATGATTCCTAGAACTCTGTTGAGCTGGTTTAAATAAAGTTGGACACACCTTGGTGTATCTCACCATAAATAGAGTGGAATGTCGTAATTATGCCTTACTACATCAAAAACAAGGAGGAGGACAAATGGAACCTCGTGCAAAGGTCAACTACTGATCTAGATATTGCCAACAAGCTAGATATCCAGGAGGACCTTCTGCTGACATCCCACCAAAATAACCCTAGTGTGATCACAAAGTGCAATTGTCCCTCAGAAACAGATTTAGAACTAACTCACATTGTTGAATTGCCTCAACAATCTCGATTTATTTCACTTGAAACAATACCTTGTCCCCACATACATACATAAGTGACTAACCATGTCAGAACCCTGAATGATGCAAGTATGCAAATGGTACATATGATGCATATTACAGATGATCCTAACAAGAGTGACGAGAATGCTTCTAACAAAATTTATGACATCTTCACAAAAGCTCTTGATGCTACACAATTTGAGAACTTGCGAAGCAAGTTGGAACTCTGCATCCTTGAAGAACCTTAGGGTCAAAAACAACCACAACAATAATAATAATAATAATAATAATAATAATAATAATAATAATAATAATAATAATAATAATAATAATAATAAACAGGTGGAGAAGACACTTCTGTTGGCTTTGGCAACTTTTGTGGCCAAACAGGGGGAGAAAGTAATACATGTGACCCCAGAACAACAAGAATGGTGGTTGTGTGTGATCAACAATACTAATTTGTTTATTTTTGTATTGATCTGTTTGTGCTTGTGCTACTCTTGTGGCTGTTTGTCTGGTTTTGTCTAAGCACTGTGTGCATACTGGTGAAGTATGATGTCTGTTTGTATTAGCTTGTTGTATTGTGTTTTGGTTATCTTGTGTCCACGGCAAGTATCTCTCTGGTATGGTGTGAGAGGTTGTTTTAGCCAAAAAATTTGCCAAAGGGGGAGATTGAAGGTGTTTTCATGTTGGCTGCATTTATGGTAAAACATACCTGGTTGGTATTGTTTAGTGCAGGTTGCATATGTGTGAAGCTAATACAGGTTTTGTAGTGAATGTCATGATCGATGTCATGACATCCGTGTGTGACAGCAGGAGCTGTTATTATTTATTAAATGTGTTTCCCAATTTATCTCAATTATCAGTTTTGGAAACCTTTTATTGAGTGCTGAATATTTCGTCCAGAAGATCCTGTTGACAGCACTCTTTGTAACAGACAGTTGGCGTGTGAAATAGGTTAACTTGGTTAACCCTAATTTTTTTCTTAAAAAGCCCAAGGCCCGACACTGCATATAAAAGGACTGCAATCCTATTTTGGAACACAGACAGAAGATTTTGTACTGTGAAGAACTGTTGTTTTGTAACTGTCTCGTGTGATCCAAGCAATTGTCCTTGATGATTGCGTTGGAATTAGTTGTGTGTGTTTAATGCCCCTCTAAGCTTTATAGAACGAGTGTATGTCTCTTGATTGAAGCTTTTAAGCAGATCAAGGTGTGTTTTTGAAGAGTGTCTTCTATCTGTAATTGTTTATTTGTTTATGTGTAATCACTGCTGTGATTGAGGGGGAGTGGAATGGAGATATTCCATATCTAGGTAGAACCTAGGTAGAAGGGTCATTGGGTAGTGATTAAGTGAGAAGTTGTAAACGGGGGATTTTAGCTTTGAATTGATACTACTGATAGTGGACTTCATCCCTTGCTTGGTAGCCCCTAGAGTAGGTTGTTTGAACCGAACTGGGTAAACAATTATGTGTGTTCTTTACTGTTTTATGTTGTTCTATTATTACTATTTGTGCTAAATAATTGTGGATGTCATAACATCCAGTTTGACATCGAACGCGTGTTACTAGAATTTTCAGGCAACGTAGGTGAAGTAACCAGTTACATCACTTGAGGTAACCTGTTACCTTACTGAAGCTGGCATTTTTGAAAAACTTTGAAAAATCATATCTTTTGACTCGGGTGTCCGTTGGATGCGTCGTTCTAACCTACAAAAAGCTTAAAAACATTTTCTATCTAATAAAATTAATTTGATAACATGTTGAAAACTTTTTCTAAAAACTCATATTGTTCCGATATTTGGTTATAATGCAAATTGTGAACATGATAAGGAAGACAATGGACTCCATTGATGTGATGATGCTATAATGATATGTAAATAAGCAATGTGTGAGACGTGGCCTGTGTTGGCATATTCTGTTGGTGTGTATTGTGTGAAGGTTGAGAAAACACTTAGAAGGGGGGTTGAATAAGTGATTCTTTTTCGCTTGAAGAAACAATAGACATAACACAGTTATTTTTATCCTGGTTCGTTTGTAACTCAAACTACTCCAATCCACCCTCCTCAGGTGATTTGCCTCTCTCAACGAGGACTTAATCCACTATAATCAGAACTTGATTATAATTGCACGGCCAACTGATGTGACTAACAATACAATGCACGAGCCAAACTGCTGGTGACTAACAATCTGCGCAAATCAACTATTTGTGACTAACCAACTTCTAAGACTCAACTAGTCCTAGACTTCTTGAGACTTATGACCCAACTGGTCTCTCAAGGAACTGTTACAAAGTAACTTCAAATGAATGTGTTTAGGATTGCTTCTATAAAGTGTTAATCACAACTGTGATATTTCACAAATATTTAGTACAGAAGGCTTGAACTCAGAATATGGATATGAAACTTTTTCTTCAGTGAGTTTGATGTATCGTCACACTTTGATGATTTTCAGGTTAATCATGTTTGTGTGTGTAAAAGTTGTTATTGTTGTTTCAAACGAACATGAATATATAGCTCAAGAATTTTTTGTCCGTTAACTTGATTCTTGGATGAAGCATTGAATGCTTGCGTGTTGCTTTTCGTTTTGTTTTCTCCAACGAGCTACATATGGATAGCTTCTTCAATCAACCTTGTGAGTTGCGCTTTTTGAGTGTTGCAGCCGCCTTGCTAATGATTATGTTTTTAACGGTATATTTCTTTTTGAATCAGACTTCATGATCTTCTGTTCAGCTTGGAATATATCTTTTGTATCAGTATGTTTCCAGCGGTTTTGGTGCTTTATCAGAAGTTGCCTTAAGACTTGAGTATCTTTGTATTTGTTCATCTTTGCATATCAAGTTCTGATGGTAGTTGAATTGAAACATCTTCTGAAATCAGAAACACATAATTAGAGTACCACATTTGCTTATACAAAATTTATTTGCTTGTTATCATCAAAACACTAAAAATATGATTAGAACCAAACTATGTTCTAACAATCTCCCCCTTTTTGATGATGACAAAACATTTACGTCCTGTTCAGAAATTTTGTATATAAGAGAAATAGTCTCCCCCTGAGATGTATAATCTCCCCCTGAAATAAATACTTGAAGAGAAATGTAAATAATAACTTCCCTGAGTAATTTCTGCATCTTCCAGAAGTTCTAAAGTATATTTCTTTCAGATATCACATAAAACACTTTTTGCTTCAAAAGATCTTTCATTCAGAATGAGTTCGTGCACTTCTTGAGAAATTCTTTCTTTCAAATTTTATCTACAGACTTTCAGAAAGAAATTTTTTGTACTTTGTACTAGTTAGAACTGTTCAGATCATTTAGAATAGTATTTTTCTTTATGTGGTTAATGATCAGGATATCAGACATGTATGTTAAGCTTTTTTCAAAATCTGAATATCCATTTTCTCCTCCTTTTAAGAGATATATATCTTTTAATGATTACTTCAAAATTTCTAATACCTACTTAACTTATTTATTCTCCCCCCTTTTTATCATAATCAAAAAGGTGGAAAAAATGTATGAGATTTTTAGTCAGGTAAACAGTTATAAGTATTAAAATCAATGTTATCCCAGACAAAATGACAAACAAAAAGGAAAAATTCATTAATAAGAAAACATACATTTTACAGACACCAATACCTAAGACATAGACTCCTAGTAATCATACGCATAGTTTCCTCCAATGAAGGGAAAACATTCACTAGGTTCAGCAAGCAGTACTTCTTCTTTGTTAAGAAGTTCTGTGGAGCGAAGAGTGCTCACAATGTCTGCAGACTCGAACATAGCGGACATGATTCTTCCATATGGTATGAATAAGTCTTGACTGCACTTGAAAGCTTTTAGTGACTCTCTCAAGTGTCCAAAGATAATGGCAGCAAGATTGATTGGCTTGTTTAATTCCAGACGGTTGATAAGGAACCTATCTCTTGCAGACAAGATTTTGTGGAATTTTCCTCGAGGAATTAGGTTCGAGAGAATGAGACAAAACCAGACTTTTTTGTTGGAGAGAGATAATATGGGTTGTTGTGGATACGACGAGCAAGTTGATCGCGACTTTACGTGTCTATTAATCTGATGACTGCAAGTGCACAGTCATGTCGTGTAGTTTTAAAAGATATCAAATCCACAGGGACTATGAATCGATCTACCGTTATCTAAGGTTACTATGTAAAGCTAAGGCTAAGAATACTTTGGTTGTTTCTACCGGGAAAATTAAAATCTTAATTCTAAGAATATAATAATAAATGGATATCAATATGTATTTCGTCTAACTGAGGTGATCCGAAGTTCCATTGGCTATGGTTCTTATTTAATTAAAAATCTCTATTAACTATGTTATTTAAAAGTCCTCCTCTCAAACTCTCGCTCTGTTGATTTAGACTACTATCATAACTCATAATGTACGCTCTCGCCATCCCATTTGATTTAGAAAAGCTTTTTGAAGACATCACAATTGATAAAATGCTCATTTCATGAAGAGGTTATCTACTTAAATCTCCTAGTCTCAAACTCTCGCTCTGTTGACTCAGATCATGCTAGTATTCCCTAACGTATGCTCTCGCTGTCCAGCGTCGGGTTTAAAAACACTTTTTGAAAATAAATAAATTCTAATTAGTTTTAATACGCCTTCGCCGTCCTTAAAACTAATGTTCTATGTCTACTATCCAGTTAAAGATCTCAAACTCTCGTTCTGTTGATTTTAACCTTAATCATTTCTAAAATCTCAAACTCTCGCTCTATTGATTTTACAACTTTAGCATATTTAATTAGACACAAAACCAAAAACGAGTGATATTTAATAAAACATATTTAAGCCAACTTATTTCGGATCCCTACGGTTAACTTACTCTACATACCGATATCTTAATTAAATTAGCCAGACATATTGATACGGTTAAACATGCATGAATAAATTCGGTTCATATTAATAAGAATATTAATTGGCATACAATAATAATTAAAGCGGTAAATAGAAACCTGAATAATAAAAATCTGAATTAATTAAACTTGAAATCTTCGAGTACTTGAACTTCCACCACATGTCGGTTGGATCGTTCTTCAGAAATTATTCGGGCGTAAATAATAAAACAAGGAATAAAAACTAAATCTAACGTAAGGTTAGATCTATTAAAGGTTCACAATAATTTCCGGTGTAGAAATTGTTGTGAGAAAAGAACAAACAGGAATTAAATTGCAAAGGAAATAATGAAAGCAGAAAATAATAACTGCAGCGTTTTCTTGCAGAAAGTCGGACCCTTTTCAAGTACTATACATGTGGTATTTATAGGACTAGGTTTGCAACGTACTTCTTTTGAATTGAGTCCCCATGTTCCTTCTTTTTCTTCATAATTATAGTGGCACTTTGGACGTGCGTTTTGACCTAGAATAGGGGAGACGGAGGTCTCCACTTTGATCTCGTGATGACGTGGCCAAGGAAGAGTGAGAGACGAGCGTCTCCATTATTTACGTGGACTTCTTCCACTTTGGGCTTGGGAGATGGACGTCTCCAAGCATTGTTAGGCCCAAGACAGGCGTCTCCATGTGCTGAGGTGGCAGCTTCAGCTCCTTCGTGGGCTGGGCTTCCACCATTGTATTTTTGGGTCTTCTGTTTTGCACCTTCTAATTTCTTTAGCACCTCTCCTTTCTTCTCTTGAATAAATATGGATCGATTTTGCTCTATTTCTTCTTCTTTTCACAAATATGCTCGCACAGACTCTTTTCTTGAAACAAAAGGAAATACCCGCATAATACCATCATAAAACAATATAATTAAATGAAAATGCTAATAACATTTATGGAATTTAAGCTAAATATATGATATAAATTCGTGTTATAAAACTCCCCCATACTTGAACCTTTGCTTGTCCTCAAGCAAATAATCAGATTAAAACAGGTAGACAATAAAAATTTAATGCAGGTTCACCACATTGTTCGAGTTGTACTTGGCCACAAAATGTTTTTGTTGGAAACCTATGAGATAAATCTCGACAATAAAATTACAGTAGCGACACTAAACAACTCCCAATATGCATACCACTCCGAATCATGCTATTATAGCTCAACCTTATTCTTGTCGTTTTGTTTTACCCATTTCATCCGCACGCAATCACATTAAGCCCATTATCTTTACACATACATAGCAGAGTAGCCGGTTAGTGACTATGATCCTTAAGTTTGGAGTTCTGGCACAATTATGTGGTATACTCCTTTAACGCTCAGTTGTGGATTGCGGGGAATCGAACCATAGTCCTTCCTACCAAGTTCAGTACCATATATCTTCTGAACCAATCAACAATGAGTTTATTGAATATTTAAGATTTGTAACCATTGGGTTAAATGATCGTGTGAGGATCACCTTACTTAGTTGGTACGTTTCCATTGGCAGTTAAGCATACAAAATTTTTATTAAGTGGATCATACACTTATATTCATCGACTCTCTGCGTAGTTTGTGTTTAAGACGGTGCCGACTGCTGAATAAACTAATAAGGGTTACTTCAAAACTAAAGTCTATGGTTTCGGTATAATGGTTACTCAAATCGGTGACGCATACTTGGGGGTTTTAGAGTGTCGAGACAGTAATAAGATTGTCTCGAATTTTACTCTAGTTTCCTATATATCTTATAAGTAAGTAGCTTCATACTTTCGAACGTGTGGAGTTATGCATTTATCGTTTGAAATTTTTGTTATGGCTCAAGAAAATGGAATAATTCTAATAAATACGAAAATATGCATGTAAGACATAAAGGCACATAAATATGCTTTTATTGAATGGGAAAAAAATTGCAACAAAAGAAATAACAAAAAATAGAAATGCTAAAGGTATTACGAGTAATACGACTCCCCCACACTCAGATCTTGCAGTGTCCTCGATGCATAAAAACTACTCCTCGTTGTTGCGATTGCGAGAACTGCTTCCGCCTCGGGTTCGTACACATCTACGCCTATTATCAGGTGTGCCATCAACACGAAGGTTGAGATCGTTCAGTTAGGTAGATATTTTAGTGTAGTGGCGATCGGTCCTAACGGCATAGTTGCGTTGTTTCTGTTGCATTTCTTGAACGAGCCTTAATGTTTCGTTTTGATTTGTCTGCATAGCTTGAAAGAGTTAATCTTAGCATAGTATCGCAGCATACATGGCGTCGAGAGTAATTGGTGGAGGGTTATTTGGAGGGGGTTGATGAGCATCGGGTTGAGGATCATTAAAAGCATTATCCGCTTGGTCGAACTCGTGTTCCATTTCATCCACCGGTTCATTATATGGATCAACTTGGTTTCCTTCAGAAGATTCAAAAATAAAACGCCAACGCTGAATATAATGGATGTTAATCTGTTCGAGACACAGTAGAATGACATTGGGAACCAAAGTTTTGTTGACAACCAGAGTGTGACGACCAACAGGTCGTGGTGACACAATATGTGAGTCACGGCAGTATGTAAGATCCAAGAACTGTGCTGGCATCATGTATTGAGCGAGTGAAAGAATTTCATCGGCGAGGCCCAAGGAGTGTGCTAAGGTGGTAACTATACCGCCAAAATAGAAAGGATTTGTAGCGGGAGAGTTGACGCATCCTTGGATGTGTTGGAGCATAAAAGGTGCGACATTAATTCATTGGTTGTTAAGCGCACAGAACAAAAAGAATAACTCATTATGATTTACCTTGTGGTTGTTGGTTCTTGCAAAAATAATGTGTCCCAAAATACGTTGAAAGTAACGTATAGCGGTATTTTGAATATGAGAAGCCAAAAGATTCCTCCAACCAGTAGCATGTTCGCTAGTTAAATTATACCACATATCGAAACCAAGTTGTTCCCAAGGTCGGACGTCGAGTTGTTCAAAAATACTTTGATGAGCATAGGGACCTCTAGAAAATTGCAAATATTCAGCAACCTCATCTTGATCTAAATTATATTCGCGATTAAACATCTGAAATTGGATGTTGCCTGTTAAGAATGGTAGATCATTAGGAGTGTTGTAGTTGAAGGAGCTCAGAAATTCTAAGACGAGCGGCTCAAAAGTTGGAGCGGATTTGGTACAGAGGTGGATTAACTGGGATTTTGTGAGGAGGCGATTCACACCATCTGCTAAACCCAAGGTTTCTAGACATTCAGTGTCCGCATATCTTGTAGGGACAACTGAACGTGCATAGAAAGCTAAATATTTAGTACGTTGAGCATCATCGTCGTCTTCTCTGAAATTGACTCTGGATAAGTCGGGAAGTGGTCTCTCAGGTCGCACATTTCAAATGATTGATCGTGGAGGCATGGTATATGTTTGGAAGAGGGAAAAATGTGTGGAGAGAAATGGAAATAAAAGGTGGTAAGAATGTGAAGAATAGATTGATGGAGGTATGAGTTTATATGGTTGTTTGTAGAAGTTGGATGGTGGTAGGAATAAGTGTGGTTTATGGTAGTGGTGAAGTTTGAAAGAATAGAAAATGGGAAATGGTGTGGTGATGAGATGAATGTATAGAGTTTATGAGATTTAAATGGAAAAATTAAATGGAGAGAGGGAAGAATTTTGAAGGATGAATTTGAAATTCAAAATTCCAAATGAGGAATATGCGGTTAAATGTGCGTGATTGATTCAATGCAGTGTCAATTCGTGACTGGCACCCCTTGGGAGACGGGCGTCTCAGGTGGCAGTCTGCATCATCACGCGCATGGGTGGAGACGGACGTCTCCTAGCAGTACAGTGCAGGGATGTGGTCCCACATAAGGGGAGACGGGCGTCTCCTATGTAGGGTAGGTGGTTTCGTCCAATTTTCCTTCTGGGAGTGTATGACAGACAACATAGTTAAGCAATTAAACATTATAAAACAGTGTGGTACAGTTTTAGCACTATAAATGGCAAACAGTAGGTGACATAATGTAGTGTAATTTATGCAGTTGACTAGATATAGCAGTTAAAATGACAGCATAAAATATAATAAGGCAGAATCATGTACTATATAATAGATTGCATTATCAATGAAAGTACTGATTGCTGATTGTTATAGCAGAAAAATAAAAGTTGCAGAAAATAAATACTAGACTAAAATAGAAATGACTAATAATTCTAAAAACTAAAAACTAAAAATATTCTTCTAATAATCAACACCTCTAGCCACGCTTCTGGTTTTGTAAATTAGGAGCTATCGAGTAAATGTGCTTGAACACTTCGTCGAACTGTGCATTCACAGTGTCCATGAATCCAAAGAAATGCATTTGTAAAGAATGAAATTCTTCTCGCATATGTTGTAGCTCATGTTGCAGCGCATCAATAGCTTGGCCATGGGTAATCGGGTGATAAGCATACTCAATTCTTGGAGGAGCGTTTCTCGGAGCTACAAATTCAGCAGACGCAACTGGGTGTGCTAAAGGATCAGGAAGACGATTTTGTGGCACAGGCTCAACTTTGGTCATATCCTTGAAGTGGTTGTCTCAGTCCTATAGCATTTGCGATCATGGTGACTAATCCTTCGATCAGAATAGGTGAAACTTCATCTTGCGTGATACGCTCGAAGTTAGCTAGCATAAAAGTGGCAGCATTGACCGGACGATTCTGAGAGGCACAAAACATTATGAAGAGTTCTTCTCCAGAAACATCAGTGACGTTCTCAGGCTTACTGAAAATAAAATGAGCTAAGATCTTATGGAAGTATCTGAAAGCAGGATTATGGATATTCTCAGATTGAAATTCATGCTCTTCGGGATTATCATTACCAGTAATAGTTCCCCAAAAGCGCTCTAGCTCACGGTAGGCTAACAATTCCTCTTGAACCACAGTAAATGCATCCATTCCATTGGGGAGTCCCAACATAGCAGCAAACTCACAGATACAAAAGTGATACTCAATTCCAAACAGCCTGAAAAGGATTACTCCTTTATTCATTCCTAGTCCACAATTTGGTAGATAAGTGAGTGAACCTAAGAATTCCAGAGTGAGTTTTTGGTAAGTGCAAAATCTTCGCAGCAAGTGAGAACCAGTCCAACCAATTTGGTTCAGCAAGTACATGACGCTTTCCTCAATCCCTGAGGCCTTCATAGTGGGGCAATGAGGATAGAGAGATAAATCCATCCTTCTCTCGGCCAGCTTAGCATATCTTCCTACTTGCCCTCTACCTCTGAACGCAACTTCCATATTGTCAACCCCTTGCATCGTGATAAGTTAGTAGCTAAGTTAGCCTGTGAGTTAAGTTAAAAAATATGAAAATTAAGTCAGAAATAGATGGATGTTGAAAAAGAAGAAAATTAAAAAGAAATAAAAATAAAAAGATATATTAAAAAGATTAAAAGATAATAATAATAATAATATAAAGATGAAATTTTATAATAATAATGATAATAATAATTATAATGATAATAATAATTATTATAATCTAAGGATGAAATAAAATAAAAATTGAAAAAAAATAGAAAAGGTTATTTGAGAGAATTAAAATTAAAATTCAAACGATTAAGAAAATTAAGATAATCAAAATTAAAATTAAAAAGTAAGAAAAGTGTGGGTTGTCTCCCAACAAGCGCTTTGTTTAATGTCGTAAGCTCGACAATTTAAACATAACTCAATTTTTCGATTGAGCGGGTAGCTCGTCAAGTTTTAAAATATGCATGTTTTCATCATTTTCGAGACGATGGTAATGTTTAAGACATTGCCCATTTACGATAAAAGGTTCAACCGTTTTTCCTCTAATTTCTATCGATCCGCTCGGAAAAATGTTAGTAATTTCGAAAGGACTAGACCATCTAGAGCGTAATTTTCCAAGAAATAGCTTAAGCCTAGATTTAAATAGTAACACTCTATCGCCTTTGTTGAAACTTTTCCTAGATATGCGCTTGTCATGCCATTTTTTTCTCTCTTTATAAATTCTAGCGTTTTCGTAAGCGTCTTGTCTAAGCTCTTCCAATTTGTTTACGTCTAGAATGCGCTTTTCGCCAGCGGTAGTATAATTTAAATTCAAAGTCTTAATGACCCAATAGGCCTTATGTTCTAGTTCTACCGGGAGGTGACAAGATTTTTTGTAAACGAGTTTAAAGGGAGTGGTTCCTATTGGAGTTTTGAAAGCTGTTCTATATGCCCATAATGCTTCATTTAACTTGGAGGACCAGTCTTTTCTAGATATAGCAACAGTCTTTTCTAATATTTGTTTGATTTCTCTGTTGGATACCTCCACTTGTCCACTTGTTTGCGGATGATACGGTATCGCTATTCGGTGCTTAACTCCATATTTCCGAAGAAGTTTTCGAGGATTTTTGAAATAAAATGGGAGCCTCCGTCGCTAATCACTAGTCTCGGTACGCCAAACCTAGGAAAGATGACATTTTTAAAGAGCTTGGTTACTACACGTGTGTCATTTGTAGGAGAGGCTATAGCTTCTATCCATTTTGAGACATAGTCGACAGCTACGAGGATGTACTTATTGCCAAACGATGAAGGAAAGGGACCCATAAAGTCTATTCCCCAGACGTCAAATATTTCTACTTCTAAAATGCCTTTTTGAGGCATTTCGTCTCGTCTTGAAATGTTTCCAGTTCGTTGACATCTATCACAGTTCGTAATGGCAGAGTGTACATCTTTCCACAAGTTAGGCCAATAGAGTCCAGATTGGAGGATCTTTGCACAAGTTTTAGATGTGCTTTCATGACCTCCATAAAGGGCTGAATGGCAGTGTGTTATTAATTTATTATACTTTCTATTTCTTCCCCGGGTACGCAACGTCGAAAGATTCCATCGGCCCTCTCTTGAAAAGAATAGGGTCGTCCAAATAGTATTGTTTTAGGTCGTGGAAGAACTTCTTCTTCTGTTGGTAACTTAAATTAGGAGGGAGTACACCAGTGGCTAAATAGTTTACGAAATCCGCATACTAATGTGTAATGGTCATGGCTAGAGTTATTTTGACAGGTTCATCGGGAGTATTTCCTTCAAGTTGAGCGATAAGTTTACCGTAAGGAAAATCAATGTTAATTGGTACAGTTTCAGGTTCTAGATTTTCTAAACGAGAAAGGTGGTCTGCTACAACGTTTTCTGTTCCTTTTTTCTCTTTAATTTCTAAGTTGAACTCTTGCAGTAGCAGGATCCATCTTAGGAGTCTCGGTTTAGCGTCCTTTTTAGTTAATAGGTACCTAATTGCAGCGTGGTCGGTGTATATGATTATTTTGGCTCCTACTAAATAGGAATGAAATTTATCTAAAGCAAATACAACCGCCAAAAGTTCCTTTTTGGTTGTGGCGTAATTCATTTGGGTTTCGTCCATAGTTTTACTAGCATAGTAAATAACGTGAAGTTTCTTATCCTTTCGTTGTCCTAAGACAGCGCCTACAGCGTAATCACTTGTGTCACACATTATTTCGAATGGTTCAGTCCAATCGGGAGGTTGCATAATGGGTGCGGATATTAAAGCTTCCTTAAGGGTTTTAAAGGCTTCTAAACACTTGTCATCAAAGATAAAACAGGCGTCTTTCATTAATAATTCGGTTAAGGGTTTAGTTATCTTTGGGAAGTCCTTAATAAAATGTTGGTAGAAACCATCATGTCCTAAGAAACTTCATATTTCTCTTACGGTCTTTGGAGGTTGGAGGTTTTCGATGACTTCTATTTTAGCTCTATCTACTTCAATTCCTCTATTTGATACGATATTTCCTAGCACAATCCCTTCTTGCACCATAAAGTGACATTTCCCCCAATTTAGTACTAGGTTAACTTTCATGCAACGTTCTAGAACTTTTTCTAAATTCGCAAGACATCCCTCGAAACTTTGTCCACATACGGAGAAGTCGTCCATAATATTTTCAAGGAAATCGGCGAATATTGCCATCATACATCTTTGAAATGTCGCAGGTGCGTTACATAATCCGAATGGCATTCGTCGGTAGGCAAAGGTTCCAAATGGGCAAGTGAAAGTTGTTTTCTCTTGGTCATCAGGATGGATTGGGATTCGGAAGAAATTGGAATAACCGTCTAAGTAACAGAAATGAGAATGTCTAGCTAGGCATTCTAACATTTGGTCAATGAATGGAAGGGGAAAATGGTCTTTTTGAGTGGCTTTATTTAATTTTCTATAGTCTATTCACATCCGCCAACCAGACTCAACTCGCTTGGTTATAGTTTCACCTTTCTCATTTTAATCACCATGACTCCTCCTTTCTTAGGTACTACATGAACCGGGCTAACCCATTTGCTATCGGATATGGGGTATATTATTCCAGCTTCTAGAAGTTTTAAAACTTCTTTCCTAACCACTTCGCTCATGATCGGGTTAAGTCTCCTCTGGTGCTCTCTAGAGGTTTTCGAATCTTCCTCAAGCATAATTCGATGCATACAAACGGAAAGACTTATTCCTTTGAGATCAAATATCTTATAGCCTAAAGCTGTTGGATATTTTCTTAGGACTTCTAACAATTTTTTGGTTTCGATCGGTCCTAGGTCAGCATTGACTATCACAGGTCGTTCGAGTTCAGTGTCTAGGAATTCATACCTTAGATTTTTAGGAAGTGTTTTGAGTTCGTCAGTCAGTTTATTAGGAGAAGGTGTAGGATCAGGTGTTAATGCTAAACATTCGTTCAAGCTTAGGTGTCGCACGCTCGCGAAAAAGGAACAGAGTCGCCACCAATATATTTATCCCATAAGGGAAAGGAATATCAGGAAACCTAACAAGGGAAGGAACAGGGTCTTGCGACCAGAGAATCAAGGTACGGGAGTCGGTTACGCGAGGGGAAGGTATTAGCACCCCTCACGCCCATCGTACTCGATGGTATCCACCTATGTTTGTTTCTATCTAAAGGGTGTATACTATGTCTATGTCTAAATGCGAATGAATGCAAAATGTATGGAAAATAAAGATTTGTACTCGCACGGGCCCTACCCCGCTGCCTACGTATCCTTTTCAGGAATCAGAGTTACCGTAGCTCGGCTAAAGATTTTCTGTTTGTTTTTGTGTTTTTTAGTTGGGCGGAGTTAACGTTCGCGCTCTTGCATAAGGGATCGCCTACGATGCGTTCGAGCGGAAATAACATTGCCCTTAGAAAGAAGAAAGAGAGATTGGTTTGTGTCTTTTAGGGTAGATGGGTGATGAACAGTTCCCAATACCGGGCCACTCACCACTTTCTCTACTTTGTTTTAATTTGAACCATTGTTAGGTGTTTTAAGTGTTTTTGGTTGGGTGTTTTTTAAGGGAATTTACTTTGCGATTTGAATCACATAAAATGTATAATGATCAAGAAGCAGATTAGGGAATGAATCCCACTCACTTCCATCCCATTATGTAATGTTCGAGAAACAGATTAGGGAATGAATCCCACTCATTTCTCTCCCATTAATTAATGTTTGAGAAACAGATTAGGGAATGAATCCCACTCATTTCTCTCCCATTAAGTAGTGACCGAGAAACAGATTAGGGAATGAATCCCACTCGTTTCTATGCCACTAAGCGATTGAGAAACAGATTAGGGAATGAATCCCACTCATTTCTCTATCACTTTCTTAATGTGATTCACATCTTCCTTTTATTAAGTATTTTAAAAGAGTTGAAAAGAAAAAGAATGCAATGGGGAACTATTTCTAAATTCTAATCTAAGTTGTTCTAATTCCTATTTATGTACAAAAGGGATCTAAAATGATACTCATGAAATAGGCCTAAGATAAGGCCACAATCAATGTAAACACAAACATACAAAATTAACACAAAAGCATATAAGAAACAAATCAAAATTAAGTGCAAAAAATAACAACAAAAAACTACTATTTTTATGAGTTTTATGAGAAAATTCTAAGACTAAAGTTAATCCAAAAAGTGGCCTAAAAATCTAACAAGTTTATTGATTTTATGTGTCAACAATTCCTCGAAAATTCTAACAAAATGGTGATTATTATTGTTTTAGAACCTAAGAATAATGGGAAAAAAACTAGAGGAGAAAGAGGCCTAATTCTAATTAAAACTATGTGAATCAGGGGGGTGTGGATTGAAAATGTTAGTATGGCCAAAGATACAGGCGCAAGGCCCAGGCTTAAGGCCCACAAATTTTTTGTTATGTTGTTCTTGCATTCAGCCAAGAGAAATAGAGGTGATGTGGGCCTTAGGGAGGTGCACTCAGCATTTCATGGCCCAGATGATCTTTCTATTGATCCATTTTTTATTATCATGATTTTATTGCTATTTTTTAAAAAGGAAAAATCAAAGGAAAAAGAAAATGAAAACGGTGCGTTTTGGGGTTAAGACTAAACCGTATGACTCCTCAACTCGCTCAGACTTCGTTCTCTCGTTCTTATCTCTCATTCTCTTCCCGACGCGATTTCCGGCGAACCTCTCCGCCGTGGACCGCCGTTCCCACTCTCTTAATCATCAAAATTCGGCCATTAAATTCACCTTATTCCTAATCCTAAACACATATATGAGCCTAAATCTGAAAGATCCTTACTCAGGCAACAGGATTGGAAGCTACATCGGAAACCCTAAGTATTGGGGATTTCGTCATTCAAACGCGATTACGAGATTGAAGCACTTGGAGCCCTAATTGGATCATAGAAGCACGAATACGAGTTTGAAAGCGTTTAGAAAGAACCTGTTCAGGCGGCTTGAGTTTCCGATGCGGTGGCGGAGATTCTCGGCGGTGCTCAAAGGGAAAAGAAAATGTCAGAGGCTCTTGATTCTAGGTAAAAGCCTTACTCTCCCTTTCCGTTGATGTCTGTATAGTCTTCTTCTTCTACCACTTCTTCTCTATTTCTTCTTTTTCTTTGAATTTCCTGTTTTCAAGTTTTCTCTTCTTCTTCTCTCTCTGTGAATCGTTATTGTTGTGGTTGAGTGATTGAGAGCTGAGAGATGGTGGAGTGGAATGCGTGATGGAGGTTTAGCTCGCTGCTTAGAGCTTCAGATATTGAAGCTCTAAGAGTTGTTGTTCTGAGCGTATGGTGATGGCGAGGGTTGGCAGAGAAGTGAATTGAGAGATGAAGATGGTGAGATGATGATGATGATGATGCGAGGAAGATGGTGGTCCGAGAGAGAGGGTGCAGAGTGAATGGTGGTGGAGAAGAAATGGCTTGAGGAAGAAGTGTGATAATGATGTGTGTGTCGAAGCCTGAGAATGGTGAATGATGGCTGTTATATAGGTGAGGGAGGGTGGTGAAGTTAGTTATAGATTGAGAGAATTTTGTTACAGGGGAATGGAGTGAGAGTCTTTGGATGAGAGAAGTCAGTTAAGAAATTGGAGGGCATGGATTGAATCAGTTGGAAGTTAGTTTTGTTCAGTTGGAATTCGGTTATGTTTCTGTTATGAGGTTATAGTCAGTTAAAAGTTGTTACAGGTGGTTGGAGAACTGTTTTGGTGGTTATTCTGTTAGGTTGACAGTTAGAAGATGGTTAGAAGGTTGTTAGGGAAGTTAAGTTGGTTTGTAGAAGTTTGTTTTGACGGTTATTGGTAGATGGAAGTTGGTTATTAGTTAGGATAACTCGTTTTTGAAAGTTAGTTATATGAAGAGAGTGGAGAGATTTTGGTAGTTATAGGTTTTCTGTTAAGAGCTTGCGGCTGGGCAAAAAGGAAACAGTTGGTAAGTTGGCTGTGGATTTAATTAGTGATGGTAGTGAAACAATTGGGGAGGTTAGTTATGCAATAGGCTAAGGCTATATAGAATGTCAAGTCCTTGTTGTGAATGAAATGTGAACTCAGTAGCTAATAGCTTAGAATTTGGTTTTTTGTTCTGTTTTTCTCCTTTTTTATGCAGAATTGATGTATGTTTCATTTGTGGTTAGGTCTGCGGTTTAAATGCTGCAAGGATACCTTTTTGTTCACGGCGAGACTTTTGGCTTGATGCAGATCGGTGTATCAGTGGTGATGAAATATATAGCGTATGTACGAGCCCATGTCGACAATGAGGTGTGTATGTATCCTGACAGTTAGGTGAATTAGGAGTTAATTGGTGGGTTATTGGAAGAGTATTATATAGTTTGAAATAGGTGACAATTGAGTAATAGGCTGTTTTGAATAGTATCATGATGATTTTGTTTGGCTGTATATGTGCTTGGTGCAGGTGGTTATTTTTGTACGATGCAGGTATTGACGCAAACTCGAAACTGGATGTATGAAGTGTGCTGAATGTATCTTGCAGGAACTGAAGTGGTATTAACATAGGATTTCAAGTGTTTGGATGCCGCGAGTCTCTGAACTTTGATTTTGCTTTTGTATGAACTTTGGTTAGGAGATAACACATATTTTTATCTTTCCATTTGAACCGTGAAATCAGTTTGGTCCTGTTGGTTTCATGTGTTTCAATGTGCTTTAGTGTGCTTGCAGGCAACAGTGGATCAAGATTTCAAATTGAATCATGGTTGGCATATTGCATAGGCATAGCATGGGTGAATATCAAAAAGTTACACAGGGTTTGAAGTGGGTTCTGTACTAAGGTTCATGCAGAAGGTAGCTTTGATGCAGGCTAAAGGCATACGGAGAACATTTGAAACAAGGACAATTGGGATGGGGTTCGGGATTAGAATAATAGGCTTGTCACATGTTTTTTTCTTTTTGTAATGTCTTTTGGCTTAATGTGATGTAATAATTGTGAACTTGCGATGACAATGTAACAAAACCTTTTGTAATCCTTTCAAATTCAATATCAAAATTCCACGTATTCAAAACCTTTTTCTCAACTTTCCCATTCTTTCTTTGAATGTTACTTTTCATGTTTCTTTGACTTTTGTAACAACATCAACCTTGTATGAGAACCGAAGAGATAGCGTCTTGCTCCTTAAGCAACCCAGTTACTCAGAGTCAATAATGAACAAAGCCTTAATTTCTGGAACGAATTCAGGTGAATCCACACCTTTTGCTTGTGCAAGATCCATAATCAATGACTTGTGATCAAAGGAACTAACAAGGCTTTCTTGATAAATGATGACAACTGATGAAATATGTTCTCAGTGAAATCCCAATTTGCTCCAGGGACCTTGATCTTATGTTTTTGGATGTTTTATTTAATGAATGGATGCAAAGCCATGCAAATGTCCTAATGAAGGTATGCAAATGAAATGGGAAGTATAAGCCAGTTAGAATTTAAAGAGTAGGACAAATTTGGGGTATGACAGCTGCCCCTATTTAATCGTCTTAAACCTGAAGGTGAGATTGGCGCTAGCCTTTCGAACATTCGAGGTAAAAGAAGATTAAATATCCAAGACCTGAAATTTGTCCTGAAAAGATGGTGTCAGTGTTATCCTTACTTTTTTTTTTGATATCTGCTGGGGAAAGAGAAATGTTTTTTCTTTTTTTTTTTGGTGGAAAAGTTTATCGTGAATAATGGTTGAATGGTGATAGCTTGTAACGTGGTGATGGTGCCAATACCAGGTTCTCACAAGAGGCGGTTGTATGAAACAATGACTGGAAGGAAAAGATCTTATAGCGATCTATGACTCAACATCGGGAGAAGATCTCGTACGATCTTCAGGACTGGAAGGGAAAAAGATATCGTGCGATCTATGACTCAACATCGGGAGAAGATCTCGTACGATCTTCAGGACTGAAAGGAAAAAGATCTCGTGAGATCTACGACTCAACATCGGGAGAAGATCTCGTACGAACTTCAGGACTGAAAGGAAATAGACCTCGTGAGATCTACGACTCAACATCGGGAGAAGATCTCGTACGAACTTCAGGACTGAAAGGAAATAGACCTCGTGAGATCTACGACTCAACATCGGGAGAAGATCTCGTACGAACTTCAGGACTGAAAGGAAAAAGATCTCGTGTGATCTATGACTCAACATCGACTCGACAACGGGAGAGGATCTCGTACGATCTTCAGGAGTGAAAGGGAAAAGATCTCGTGCGATCTACGACTCAACATCGACTCGACAACAGGAGAGGATCTCGTACGATCTTCAGGACAGAAAGGAAAAGATCTCGTGCGATCTATGACTCAACATCGACTTGACAACAGGAGAGGATCTCGTACGATCTTCAGGACAGAAAGGAAATAGATCTCGTGCGATCTACGACTCAACATCGGGGTTCGGAGAAGGAAATTGGTTCTGAAATGGTTTGCCAGGTTGGAAACTGGGCTTTGAAAGGGTTTGCCAGGTTGTGAACTGGGCTTTGAAAGGGTTTGCCAGGTTGGGAACTGGGCTTTGAAAGGGTTCACAACACGGGGGTTGGACCTGAAAAGTTTTCCCATACGGGGGAAGGAACCACGGAGACTAGTGACGACTAGACTCAATCAAAAGACATAATCACGAAGATGTTGATGCTTGCGAAGCATAAGAATTACATTAATCCCTCAGGCCAAAGGCGGGGTGTAACTCTTCAAGAGTGGCAATCGTTCGAATTGCCACACACCAAGTATGGTTATTCAAACGATTGAAAAATGAGATGGGTTGAATGCCCACCCTCATTCGCACTCTAATTTGCATGCAGCACACGGGAAATAACCACGACAAGACTAGTAACGACTAGACTCGACAAGAAGATGGTAGTAACCATTGGAGATCATGGAGATATCAATGCTTACGAAGCACAAGAATTACATAAATCCCTCAGGCCAAAAGGCGGGGTGTAACTCTTCAAGAGCGGCAATCGTTCGAATTGCCACACACCAAGTATGGTTATTCAAACGATCGAAAAATGAGATGGGTTGAATGCCCACCCTCATTCACGCTCTAATCTGCACGCAGCATGCGGGAAATAACCTCGGAGACAACGATTCTGACGAAGAAAGACATTGTATCCGATCCACATTGGAGAGGGAAGATGAGACTTCTTCTGGGGGTGTATATATTGCTTTGTGCCTTCTGGGCATATGAAAACTGGCTCATGCATTGATGCATGTTTGAATTTTTCTATGGCGTAATGCTCCATTTTGATGGATATGCTACGCTTTTGAGGATGCAATGTTATATGCAATGGATACTATATGCAAAGTGCCAAATAAAGGCATCAGTGAGGTAAACACCAGGGAGAATCCCCTTAGTGTTAAGGACCATGTGGATGAAGGATAGAAAAACACTTAGAAAGGGGGGGTTTGAATAAGTGTAGTCTTAAAAACTTGAACGATAAAAATAAATTGCACAGTCATTTTTATCCTGGTTCGTTGTTAACTAAACTACTCCAGTCCACCCCCGCGGAGTGATTTACCTCACCTGAGGATTTAATCCACTAATCGCAACAGATTACAATGGTTTTCCACTTAGTCCGCGACTAAGTCTTCTAGAGTATCCTGATCACAACCTGATCACTCCAGGAACAAATGCTTAGACACAAGCTAAGACTTTCTTAGAGTATCCTGACCACCACGTGATCACTCTAATTACAACTGCTTAGACACAAGCTAAGACTTCCTAGAGTATCTTGATCAACACTTGATCACTCTAGTTACTTACAAATTAATGTAATCAAATAAGAGTTTTACAATGCTTCTTAAAAGCTATAATCACAACAGTGATATTTCTCTTAACGTTTAAGCTTAATCTCACTAATATATTACAACAGCAATGTAGTGAGCTTTGATGAAGATGAAGTTTCTGAGCTTTGAATTTGAACAGCGTTTCAGCAAGTTAATATTCACAGAATTTGGTTCAGAGTTGTTAACCTTGCTCTCATCAGAACTTCATATTTATAGGCGTTTGAGAAGATGACCGTTGGGCGCATTTAATGCTTTGCGTATTCCGTACAGCTTTGCATTTAATGTTTCACGCTTTTGTCAACTACCTCGAGCCTTGTTCACGCCGTGTCTACTGACATTGCCTTTAATAGCTTCCAACGTTCCTTTTGTCAGTCAGCGTAGCCTGCCACTTGTACTTTCTTCTGATCTGATGTTTGTGAATAAAATATTTGAATATCATCAGAGTCAAACAGCTTGGTGCATAGCATCTTCTTGTCTTCTGACCTTGAAGTGCTTCTGAGCGTGATACCATCAGAACTTCAGTGCTTCTGCTTCTGATCTCAAGTTCTTCTGATGCTTCCATAGACCCATGTTCTGATTCTGCCTTGACCATCTTCTGATGTCTTGCCAGACCATGTTCTGATGTTGCATGCTGAACCTTCTGAGACAAAGCTTCTGAGCGCTGATTTGTGCATACTCTTTATATATTTCCTGAAAGGGAAATTTGCAATGTATTAGAGTACCACATTATCTCACACAAAATTCATACCCTTGTTATCATCAAAACTAAGAATATTGATCAGAACAAATCTTGTTCTAACAATCTCCCCCTTTTTGATGATGACAAAAACATATATAAATGATATGAATTTGCGATCAGAAAGAGCAGACGGCTAAAGACAAATTACACAGCTATAGCATAAGCATGTGAATATGTCTCCCCCTGAGATTAACAATCTCCCCCTGAGATGAATAATCTCCCCCTGAAATAAATACTCGAAGAACTTTAATAATAAAGGACTTCCCTGATTATTTCGGTAGAGACGATCACATAAGCTTCTGTCTTCTGATAATTCATAGCTTCTGACTTCTGCTTCCATTGGACAGCTTCAGAACTTGAATTTCTTTAGATCCCTAGAACACTCACAGCTTCTGATTCCTGCTTCCATTTAGGACAGCTTCAGAACTTGAATTTCTTTGATCTTCAGAACATTCACAGCTTCTGATTCCTGCTTCCATTTAGGACAGCTTCAGACCTTGAATTTCTTTGATCTTCAGAACATTCACAACTTCTGATTCATGCTTCCATTTAGGACAGCTTCAGAACTTGAGTTTTCTGGATCTTTAGAACATTCACAGCTTCTGATTTCTGCTTCCCTCGGATAGCTTCAGAGCTTTGAATTTCTTCTTACATCACTTCATGCTAGATTGTATCAGAACATTGTTGAATGTACCAGAGCATCATCAGAGCATCTCTACATCCTAAAATGTTACAGAACAAAACTAAACGACAAAAGTCAGCATGAATGAGTTAGAACATAAAATGTGTATCAGAACACAAAATATGTATCAGAGCCATATAAGCCATATATAATATATCAGATCCAATAGACAATGTATCAGAGCAAATAGACACTGATTTGGATCATATTCTATT
Source organism: Vicia villosa (assembly GCF_029867415.1). Lineage (NCBI taxonomy): Eukaryota > Viridiplantae > Streptophyta > Magnoliopsida > Fabales > Fabaceae > Vicia > Vicia villosa. The sequence goes on along the minus strand of NW_026705999.1, from coordinate 225,408 downwards.
ATCAGAATTTCTGATCATTCTTCCTTCTTGCTTCTGATTCTGAAGCTTCCTAGCGCTCAGCTTGCTTCAAGAATCCAAGGGCTATTTCTAATCATTCTTCCTTCTTGCTTCTGATTCTGAAGCTTCCTAGCACTCAGCTTGCTTCAAGAATCCAAGAGCTTGATTCTCTAAAGAGTTGCTTCATCATCTCGTTGCTTCTTATGTTGATCTTGAATCTTCGATTCCTGCAACAACACAACTTAAAAGCATAGAACTTTGCAAGTTCTGTTAGTAAATGTGGAGCCTTTTTACTCGGTAACTGATAATATTAATCCGATCATTTATCATATATTTTCTCCCCCTTTTTGTCATAACATCAAAAAGAATATAAAAGATTCAGAGGTAAAGCAAGAGACAAAAGGAAAGAAACATAAATAACTTTTCATTGATTTCAACAAGAAGGATTACAAAAGAGGAATGCAGGAAAACAGATGCAACAAGGAAAGAAAACTACAGAGACCAAAGGACTAAGACCCTAGCCTACGCAAAATCCGCGCCAGAACATCATGAATCCTGTCAGTGCTTGTAGCTTGCCTTGCCATGAAAGAGCGAAACTCAGCATTGGCTGCTTCTTGCGCGTCCAAACGAGAAGCCAGCATAGCTTGATTTTGATGAAGAGCTTCCAAGGTCTCCATCAGAGCTGAGGTTTCACCAGAAGAAGAGGCACCAGAATTTCTGCCAAAAGGGACAGCAATCTCAGCAGGGCGATCTTCTGGAAGGTCTTCAGCTTGTGCATCTTCCATCTCCACATCTGAGTCTGACTCAGAAGTAGCCTTAGCATATTCTGGTTCGGGCAGCTCAGAAGTTCCAACTTCCAACGCTTGAAGAATAGCTGCTAGGTTTGTTGGAGGAGTAGGACCAGCAACTTCAGCAGGATAAACCACTACTGGAAAGACCATGTGAGGTGCTTTTTCAGAAGGGTTCATTCTGAACCAGTTAAACAGCCACTGAAAATCTCCAGTCAGCACAGGATACCATGGTCTCCACACCACGATGTCTCTGCAGGGATTTTCTTCTTCCAACTCATCTGCAGGTATCCTCTCTTCAAGAATTCTTCTGTTCCTGATGAGATGGTGATAGCTGCTTTCACCAACTTCCAACCGAAGACCACGAACACCAGGTGCTTCAGACATGATCCTTCTCTGAATGTCTGTAGCCCTAACTAGAAAATCCTGACGAAAGGTATCCCAAAGGTTGCATGTAGCATACTCATCCAGATGGTTAAGGTGAGCAGCACCCAGAATCTCCAACCAGCTATTTACATCAGAATGTAAAAGCTCCAGAAATGATTGAGTGGTAGGGGTTGGAGAGTTGACAGTGAACCTGGAGTCGGGAAAAACAACACTGTAGAGGTTAGGTGTTCTGGTGGGAAAAGGGTGTGAGAGTGGTGAGGAGATATCTGTGAGATGGGTAGAGGGAGAAGAGATATCAGATGGTGAAGAAGGTGGTTCCGAAAGGATGAATGAGGAGGAAGAGGTGGTGGAAGTCTGTGAAGAGGGAGGTGATTGAGGGGTACCGTCGAGGGGTTGATACACACGTCTAGAGTAGTTTCCAGACATCATAGCTTCAAACGGGTTCACTTTGAGAGGGTCATAGGTGATCCTTACTCTTTTTGGTTTGGTTTCTTGTTCATCAGTTGCCTTTCTCTTTTGTTTTCGATCATTTTCTTGATTTCCAGAGCTTGACGATGGATTCATGATGAAGTTGCAGATATTGAAAACTGCTAGGGTTTGTGATATGAATGCAAAGAGAGAGAACGAAAAAAGAAACTGAATGCAAAGAGAGAGAAATATAAGAGGGAAAAGAAACGTTTGAAGAGTATAAAAAGAAAACTGAAAAAGAGTAAATGATGGATAGCATTTAATGTTACATGATGTGAGGAGAGATAATAATGACAAAAGACGAGATTTGCACAGTTACCTAAGTAGACGTCCCCTCAACTGCACGCACGCTTGTCCAGAAATAGTGAACACGTGTTTACCATCTGGATAGCCAGTTACAGCTGTTTTGCTTTTAAAGAGATTCTGAATCAACTTAGACAATGAAACGTTAGTAATAACTGAATCACAATTTCTAATTGATTTCAATCAGAACTTCTTAAAAAAATAATCCAATTTCATTTCAGAAGATACTCATACATAAGATCTTCTCATCTTCTCATTCTGGGCATAAATCCATACTGATATTCTTCAGAATGAACTTAAACCTATCTTCAGCAAGGGGTTTTGTAAAGATATCAGCCCATTGATGGTCTGTATCCACAAAGTTTAAAGATATAACACCCTTCTGAACATAGTCCCTTATGAAATGATGTTTAATCTCAATATGTTTAGCTTTTGAATGTAAAATAGGATTCTTAGATAAACATATAGCAGAAGTATTATCACAGAAAATAGGAATGTTACTCTCATATATCTGATAATCTTCCAGCTGACTTCTCATCCAGAGCATTTGTGTGCTACAACCAGCAGCAGCAACATATTCTGCTTCTGTTGTTGAGAGGGCAATAGTAGCTTGCTTCTTGCTGTACCATGAGATCAGATGACTTCCAAGAAATTGACAACTTCCAGAAGTGCTCTTTCTTTCTATTCTATCTCCAGCATAGTCAGCATCACATAATCCTACTAAGTTGTAGTCTTTAGATCTTCTGTAAACTAAACCAACATTAGTAGTACCTTTCAGATACCTTAGAATTCTTTTAACCGCTGTTAAATGAGATTCTCTTGGATCTGATTGGAATCGAGCACACAAACAAACACTAAAGAGAATGTCAGGTCTAGAAGCAGTTAGATATAGAAGAGATTCAATCATACCTCTGTACAACTTCTGATCTACCTTCTTACTTACCTCATCCTTACCCAGTACACATGTTGGATGCATAAGAGTTTTGGCTTCTTTGCTTTCAGAAAGATTAAACTTCTTCAGAAGTTCTTTCACATACTTCGTTTGATGAACATAGGTTCCATCGGAAGTTTGGTTGATTTGAATCCCAAGGAAATACTTGAGTTCTCCCATCATGCTCATTTCAAATTCAGCCTGCATAGACTCAGCAAACTCCTTTCTAATTGTAGCATTAGATGTTCCAAAGATAATATCATCAACATATATTTGACAAATTAAAATATCCTTTTTAAATGTTTTACAAAAGAGAGTAGTGTCCACTTTTCCTCTAGTGAAATCATTTTCCAGAAGGAAATAACTCAAACGTTCATACCAAGCTCTGGGAGCTTGTTTCAATCCGTATAATGATTTCTTTAATTTGAAAACATGATTTGGAGACATGGAGTCTTCAAAACCACGAGGTTGGTGAACATAAACTTCTTCATCTATATAACCATTTATGAAGGCACTCTTGACATCCATCTGATAAAGAGTGATGTTGTGTTGAGTGGCAAAAGAAATTAATAGACGAATAGATTCTAACCTGGCCACTGGTGCAAAGGTTTCTGTATAATCAATCCCTTCTTGCTGACTATAACCCTGAGCAACCAGTCTGGCTTTGTTTCTTACCACTTCACCTTTCTCACTTAGCTTGTTTCTGAAAACCCACTTAGTACCGATGATGTTAAATCCTTTTGGTCTAGGAACCAAGTCCCATACATCATTCCTTGTAAACTGATTTAGTTCTTCTTGCATGGCAATTATCCAGTCTGGATCTTCTAGAGCTTGATCAACAGAAGTTGGCTCGATCAAAGAAACAAGACCTAATTGACATTCTGCATTGTTCTTAAGGAATGCCCTTGTTCTGATGGGATCATCTTTCTTTCCAAGGATCACATCTTCTGAATGAGCTGAAGCAAGTCTAGGTGATCTTCTGATAGTTGGTTCATCAGAAATCCTCAGATTCTCTAAAGATGCAGCAACTTGATCTTCTGATCCATTGCTTCTGAGACTGCCAGCTTCTGCAGCTTTGCTTCTTGGTTCTACAACTTCTGATATATCAATATCAAAATCTGCAAAATTCTCAAACTGCTTTGGTTTTTCAAGACCAAGCTTATCATCAAACCTGATATTGATTGATTCTTCTACAATCAATGTTTCAGTATTGTATACTCTGTAGCCTTTGGAGCGTTCAGAATATCCAAGAAGGAAACATTTTTGTGCTTTGGAATCAAACTTACCAAGATGATCTTTAGTATTCAGAATAAAACATACACATCCAAAAGGATGGAAATATGAAATGTTGGGCTTTCTGTTCTTCCAAAATTCATAAGGAGTCTTATTTAGAATAGGTCTGATAGAGATTCTATTCTGAATATAACACGCAGTGTTTATTGCTTCTGCCCAGAGATGCTTAGCCATATTGGTTTCATTGATCATGGTTCTGGCCATTTCTTGTAGAGTCCTATTCTTTCGCACTACAACTCCATTTTGCTGTGGAGTTCTGGGGCAAGAGAAATCATGGGCAATACCATTTTCTTTGAAGAACTCCTCAAAGAATTTGTTCTCAAATTCGCCACCATGATCATTTCTGACCTTTATGATTTTACACTCTTTCTCAGATTGAATCTGAGTGCAGAATTCAAAGAGCACTGAATGAGACTCATCCTTGTGTTTCAAGAACTTTACCCACGTCCAGCGGTGTGGACCTCCGTTTTTCGGGCCATACCTCTGAGCGGGAGAGATACGTGAACTGACTCTTTTTTATCGCTTATGCTTTCGCATTTTTGAAAATTCACAGAGTCGCCACCGACCTTTTATTTTATCCAATTAAGGAAAGGTTTATAAAAGAAACAGAAAAAAGACCTTTAAGAAATTCTGGGTAAGGGGGTAGGTTATACAAAGGGAAGGTGTTAGCACCCTTTGTATCCATGGGCTCTTAAGTTTGCTTAGCTCACTTGTTTTTCGATCACTTTTCAATTGCTTTAGAATGCTCATATGTGGTTTCAAATACCTTTGTAAATTGAATTTGTAATGATCCTTGTGCGGATGTATACAAAATGTTTGTTTATCTTTCGAAAGATGTTTTGAAAAGAACGTTAACTTCGTAATGATCCGTGTTTGGATGTATACAAAATATTGTCTTTTTGGAAAGTTTTGTTTTGAAAAACAACAGTGTATGAGAATTTTGTTTGTTTTGATTTGAGCAAGCAAACTAGGAGGTCTACCCTGAGTTGTAAGGTCTTTATCCTATTTCCTTTAAAAATCTATCCTTTCACCGGATACAAACAAAAGGTTCGATTTTGTACTCGAAACAGTAGAATTTTGACTTTGATTTTGAAAAGAATGAGAAGGGATTACCTTAAAAGGTGCAAGTGTGATTGTGATTGGATTCAGATATTTTATCTTTGAAGTTAGTGATCTAACGGTTCAATTTTATCTTTGACATACACGCAGTTTATATTTGCTGGAAATTAAAATGCGGAAATGTAAAGTGCGGAAAGTAAATCTACGCTATTACATCGATTGTGCAGGAAATGTAAACTAAGCCTATTTACATGATTTTGACAACCTATACATTTATCTAGGAATTTAAATTGCAATAAGATAAATAGAGAAATGCATGTTTTTGGTTTTTTTTTTATGATTGATTTTAATTTAAAATTAATGCATAATTAATTAAATTAAAATGAGAAAAAGAAAATAAATTTAAACCTAGAAATTAAGCTTAAAAATATGTTCAAATGTGCTTGTTAATTAATTTTAAAACAAAACTAATTTTTTTTGGAATTTTTGAAATTGATTTGAAGTTTATTAAGTTAATTAAGACATAATTATGCAAATAATTATACAAATAATTAAAACTTAAAGAGAAAATTATCCTAAATATGTACAAAATTAGTTTATAATATATAAACAATATTTAATATAAAGAACAATTTTTTTATGATTTTTTTTTGATTGGTTGAAAATAATTAAAAAGCAAATATATAAATTCATACTAATTAATTATGCAAAATATTGGAATTATGAAGAAAAATAAAATATTTTTATTTCAGAAAATAATATATTATTTTAGAAGCTTAAAAATATTTTGTGTATTTTTTGGATTTTTTTTTAACTATTTTTAATTAATTTTGCAAAGAAATTAAAATAGAAATAAAAAATAAAAGGATACTAATCAGATGTGGTTGATTATGAGGGAGTATGATGTTCATGCATGATCTGGCGCGTTGGACTGGATGGAAAGTGGATCAGAAGGCTCAGATTTTGAGGCGCATGGCAATCAGTATACCTGCAAAACACTTGATTAGAGGAAAATTTAAAAGAACGCGCGCGCTGGCTGGCCAATGGGGTGAGGACACGCATCATCTTCAACCTCCAGACACCACTTTTAACAGCGCTTTCTGGCTAGAAGCGCTGTAATAGATTAAACTCATCCCTGCAAAATAGCGAATAGGTGTAAACAAGCATAGAAATCAGGCACGATAGGACCATTAAATTCGTCTTGTTCCACTGAATGTAACCATGCCCTTAATTTGGTTTAATTTTGGCTCTAATGAAGAACCCTAAATTTGAGCTTAGAAACCCTAAAATGGTGGTTTTGTGCAAACGGTCATTAAAACTTAATTAAAGCTCCAGAAACGACCAGAGCACCAATCTAAACACAAATATATATCTACATCTTGTTAAATGTGCGTGTATGATCAGATATGAGTTGGTTTTTGTTTGAGCAAATCGTGACCTGTGTAGCTCGATTCAATGAGGTTTAAGACTTGCAATTGATTGGAATAGTTTCAGTGAAGCTCAGAGATGATGTTTGAATGTTTAGTTTGTATTGAAATTGACTGAAACTTAAAATTCGAATTTCAAGTTTCTTTGAATATTACAAGTTGTTACAAGAGTGATATATGCTTATGAATGCTTCTGAATTCGTCCTCTTTTGATTGCTGAAGTATGATAGCTCTTTTATAGGCCAAGAGTTGCTTGGAAGTGAAGCTAAGAAGCATTCATTAGCTTTGTGGAATCTTGACTTTTTCAACATGAGTAGCTTTGCATTTAAGCCACCATGGCTTGATTTTCCACCCTCCTTCTGTTTGTACTTGGCTTGGGGCAGAGTTGAATGATTCTCTTGATGAGTCATGCTTGGTTTGTAAGCTATTCTTTATCCATCCATTTTTCTTTTTTAATTTAATCTTATATGTGATAAAATTAAACCAAAAATGAATAAAAAATGGAGTGGGCCTTGTCTTGGTCGTGGGAGGCCCATAATAACATGGCAAACATGTTTGAACCATGAAAACTTGGCCCCATTTGGAAAAAATGCTTTTTTGAGCAATGTTGGTTTTATGCATTTTCCAAAATTTAGACAACTTCAACAAGGTGTAAATCCCTCAATTTTTGTCATATGAAGGAGTTCTTGCACTTTTTGGAAACCTCAAAGAGTCCTCTAACCAATGTCTTTGGTCTCATGTCAAAATGATTTTTGATGCTCCTTGTGTGTCCTTTTGAAAAAAGTGCCTTTTTGTTGACTTTGAAAATGACCTGTAATGTCTTTGGTCATATTTTTCAAATGGTGAATGCAATGACCATGGGATCAATTGCATTTGAAAGATAATTGAATTTCCTTCAAAATGAGCTTTGGTTTGAATTTTTTGGATGAAGGATGAGAGAGTTATGATCCGTCAAAGTTGAGTTGACTTTTCAGGCAAAAACCCTAATTTTGAATCTTAGGGTTTTGTTGATTTTTGATCTTTCCTTGATGAATTATGATCATCCAATGATCAAATGATGAATCCTTTGACAAAATATGGACTTTGACAAAAAAAATTATTTTTGACTGTCTGTTGACTTTTTGGTCAAACGGGTCGTCTGTTGACTGTTTGAGCTGCTGACGGTGCGTCTGAGTGAGTTGAAGTTTGAAAATTTGTATGATGGTACTTTGAGATATATGGATGTGCATGAAATCCATTTGAGGTCTCAAAAACTTGTTTCTCCTGTAAAAACAAGAAAACCCTAGTCAGGGACTGTTTGTGTAGGAGACAGTTAAGCGTACCTGATTTTTGTGCAGTGTTGAGTCTCTGCTAATCGCGTGATATTCAGAAGACTTCTAGAACAAAAATCTTGGAATTTTGAATTGTAAAAGATTGATTTGATTGATGGTACAAAACACTGAGAATTGTACTGCCAGCAGTTTGGCTGTCAACTGACTGTTTAGGTATTGACGTAGCAGTTAGAGTGAAAAATCAACAGTCAAAGTTAATTTTCTTTTTTGTTGTTTTTGTTTTTGTTTTATGTGAAAAATGAAACTTTATTTACATGACTTGTTAAAAAACACAGACATAATAAATAACTATTATTTACTGTTACCAGTACAGTCTGAATTTCCTGATTCTGCGCCTGCAAAAGATTTAACTCTGTACCAATTGTGTCAGTACTATTTATCTGTAAATAAATAAATAGCATGTGTGAAGTAATAAACAGTATTTGGTGTTTGCGTAAGAATAAATTCAACTGCAAGCCAAAATACTGTATAAGAAAAATTCTAAAAACTAAGTATTTCACATGTCAGGATATTTATTGAAATAAAAATCCATGATTATATGAGACTCTTAATTTTTAGATTGGAGTTTTCTTGAAAAAAGATGCGGGCAAATTTTGGGGTATAACAAGCGGCTATAATCATCAACGATGACTAATCCATATTTCTTCCCTCTGACAGATGCTGTTTTGACTGGGCCAAACAGATCAATGTGCAAGAGTTCTAACGGCCTTGAGGTAGAAACAACATTCTTAGACTTGAATGCAGGTCTGGAGAACTTGCCCTTCTGACATGCTTCACAAAGAGCATCTGATTTGAATTTCAGATTTGGGAGACCTCTGACCAGATTTAGTTTGTTAATCTGAGAAATCTTTCTCAAACTAGCATGTCCTAATCTTCTGTGCCAGACCCATTGCTCCTCAGAAACAGACATAAGACAAGTCACCTTCTGCTTCTCAAGATCAGAAAGATCAATCTTATAAATGTTGTTCTTCCTCTTGCCTGTAAATAGGATTGAGCCATCCTTCTGACTTACAGCCTTGCAAGACTTTTGATTGAAGATTATATCATAACCATTGTCACTTAATTGACTTATGGACAATAAGTTATGCGCTAATCCTTCTACAAGAAGTACATTAGTTATGGAAGGAGAGTTACCAAGACTTATGGTTCCAGAGCCAATGATTTTTCCCTTCTGATCTCCTCCAAACTTGACTTCTCCACCTGGTTTAAGCACCAGGTCTTGGAATGTAGACCTTCTTCCCGTCATGTGTCGCGAGCACCCAGAGTCCAGGTACCATGACATTTTGCTTTCTGTCCTCTTTGCCGCCAAGGATATCTGCAACAGAAATTATCTTCTCCCTAGGTACCCACAATTTCTTGGGTCCTTTCTTGTTAGTTCTCCTCAAGTTCTGATTGAACTTGGGTTTAGCAAAATATTTAGCAGGAGGAACAGTATGATACTTCTTATTCTTAGTTCCATGATATTTCTTAGGTTGTGTCACATGCTTCTTGGTGTGTGTTATGTGAAAACTTTGTGCATGTGATGTGTGCTTAATATCATGGGAGTGGCCAAATTTAAATTGGTTATACAGAGGCTTGTATGATATTTTCATATCATCCACAAATTCAAGCTTGTATGGGATTTCACCCTCATAACCAATGCCAACTCTCTTGTTCCCAGACACAGCATATATCATAGAAGCTAGCTGACTTCTGCCAATACTTCTAGATAAGAACTTCCTGAAACTTAAATCATATTCTTTCAGAATATGATTCAGACTGGGAGTGGATTTTTCTGAATCTGAAGGAGATCCAACATTATTGGATAATTTTAAAACTTTTTCTTTTAATTCAGAATTTTCCATCTCAAGCTTCTTAGTTTCAAATTCAAATTGCTTTTTCAGCTTTTTGTATTTGATACTAAGATGAGCTTTTAATTCCAGAAGCTCTGTTAGACTGGAAACTAACTCTTCTCTAGATAGTTCAGAAAATACCTCTTCAGAATCTGATTCTGATGTAGATTCTGATCCATCATCTTCTGTCGCCATCAACGCAAAGTTTGCCTGCTCTCCTTCAGAGTCTGATCCTGATTCTGATTCAGAATCATCCCATGTTGCCATAAGACCTTTCTTCTTATGAAACTTCTTCTTGGGATTCTCCTTCTGAAGTTTCGGACACTCATTCTTGTAATGTCCAGGCTCATTGCACTCATAGCAGACAACCTTCTTCTTGTCAGATCTTCTGTCACCAGAAGATTCTCCTCGTTCAAATTTCTTTGAACTTCTGAAGCCTCTGAACTTCCTTTGCTTGCTCTTCCAGAGTTGGTTCACCCTTCTGGAGATCATGGACAGTTCATCTTCTTCTTCAGATTCTGATTCTTCAGGATCTTCTTGTGAATACAAGATTACACTCAAAGATGTTTTTGATTTATGGCAAACTCAAATGAGCATTCAAATAACAAGGAGAAATTTGATCACTCATGAAAGCAAGCACAAGGTGATCCACTTGGCATATAAGTCGACTCAACACAAGCTGGACATGAAAAATGCAGAAAATCAGCAGTTAGGTCGACCTACTATCAACCTAGGTCGACCTAAAATGAAGGAAAATCCATATACCTCTGCTAGGTCGACTCACAGACCATTTAGGTCGACTCAAAATGAAGAAATCTTCACATCAGTCTGTTAGGTCGACCTACATGGCAACTAGGTCGACCTGATCTGTGAAAAAGTCTCCAGAATGCATCAGAAAAGGATTCTGGTCGACCTACTCCTTCAACAGGTCGACCTAACTGGGAGAAAAATTCTGCAAGCTCTGTTAGGTCGACCTAAGCACTACAAGTGGTCGACCTAACTGATCAAGAAAGTTCAAAAATCAGTTTTTCTTGGTTCTAACTGTTATACAATCATATATATTGTGCAAGGGTAATTATTCAATCAACACCAACGACTGAAAGATACACAAACGCTTCTCATCTTCGTTCTTCATCATCTCCAACACAATTACACATAATCATTCTTGCGTTGCGGGTTAGTGATGAGTTCGATAACGTCCATGGAACGGAATTGAAGATTCCTAGTGGGTGAAGGTTCGTGGGGTTTGTTGGTGAATAAAATCTGCGGGTTTTGTCCTCCACGACGGGTGGTTCTTGGGGGTTTTTATCAAGAGGCGTTCATTGAGGATTCGGCTGAGTGTAACGATTGAGGAACGGGGAGTTCAAGGAATCAAGACACTGCAGAAGGGAATCAAAGTGAAGCTCTTGGATAACCTTGATCTGGCTCAAGATTAAGGGGGAAGAAGATTCAAAGGATCGACATAATTGGTTTATCGTTTATCGCTTTGTTATCTTCTTTGTATATACTACTTTCAACATTAATGAAAGATTACCCAATTTCAATTTGGAATTGGGGGCAGACGTAGTCGTAGCGAGGACGATCGACGAACTGCCTAAACAAATATCGTGTTCTTGTCGCTTTTACTTTCTCTTTTACTTTCTGTTCATAATTGGTTATAAGCACCAAGTGTTTGTGTTTTTGCTTGATCCAATCTTACTGCATTGCAAATCAAAGTTGTCAATCTAGAAGTTAATTGGATTTCAGTAGTTAAACGTATTGGTTAGCTATCATATTACTTCACCATCAATTCCACTTATTTCTTGGTTTTGAAACACGTACGATCTTTGCAATAGCGGTCCAGAATAGACGCAAGTCGATTCAGAACCGCTTTCGCTCGAGTCAGTAGAAAAATCCTTAAAAACTTAGAGAGATCTATTCACCCCCCCTCTAGATCCTTAGGCCAGCGTCTAACAAGTGGCATCAAGAGCTCTGGTTTATTCCGTGCTTTGTGAAACACTTATTGGAAAGATGGCTTCTGGACCTAAAGGGGCTCATAATAGAGCTCCAGTTTTCAACGGAGAAAACTACGGCTATTGGAAGGATTGTATGTGTGTCCATATCAATGCAATTGATAGGAACATCTGGACAGCTATTGTCAATGGTCCATTTCAGATCACTATGACAAATGCAGCTGGTGCAGTTGTTCCAAAACCAGAAGATACTTGGAATGCTGAAGATGAAAAGAAATATGCATACGATTGGAAAGCGAGAAATATTCTAATCTCAGCTCTAGGAGTTGATGAATACTATCGTGTTTCCCATTGTAGATCAGCTAAAGCTATGTGGGACACATTGCAAGTTGCCCACGAGGGAACGGATGATGTCAAACTAGCTAGGATCAATACGTTAACTCAAGAGTTCGAACTTTTCCACATGGAAGATGGTGAAACCATCGAAAGCATGCAGAAAAGATTCGTTCACCTGAAAAATCGATTAAATTCTCTTGATAGACCTGTTTCCAATGTAGTTGCTACTAACAAAATCTTAAGGTGTTTGAACAGGGAATGGCAGCCCAAAGTTACAGCAATTAAGGAAGCAAATGATCTCAACACTTTAGACATTACCACTCTCTTTGGTAAACTAGAGGAACATGAACAGCATCTTAAATGCCTTGACATGCATGAGAAGAGGACAAAGAAAGAAAAGAACATGGAGAAAGAGGTAGAGAAGAAGTCAATAGCTCTAAAAGCTTCGAGCTCCAAGACCTCAAAACGAGAGCCAAAGGATAGTGACACAAGTGATGACGAAGACTCCGATGATGAGGAAATGGGACTGTTTGTGCGAAGATACAACAAATATCTAAAGAAAAATGGAGCAAAACATTCCGACAAAGGATTGATCAACTATAGAAAGCAATCAAACATGTTCAAACAAGATGACGACAACAAAGGAAAGATCAAAGGTCTTTGCTTCAATTGTGGGAAAGCCGGTCACTACAAACCGGATTGTCCATACCTTAAGAAAGAAAAGGAGAAGAACCAAAGCAAAGGTCATAACAAATCTAAAAGAGCTTACATAGCATGGGAAAGTGATTCATCTAGTGAAAGCTCGTCAAGCGATGAAGAAGAATCAGCAAACCTATGTCTCATGGCTCATCAAAACAAGAAAAAGAAAGCTGTAAGTCATCTCAAACCTGAACTTGTAGATAAGGTATCTCATTCTCAACTAAAACTTGCTTTTGAAGAATTACATAGAGATGCAATTAAAGCTTTCAAACTTTTGGCCTCAAATAAGAAAATATTTTCATATCTTGAATCAAAAGTTGAGAAAACCGAAAGGGATATGGAAGCTTTAAAACAATCTATGCTAGACATTCAAAAGGACCAAGTTGAATTAGATCCTACATCATGGTTTGGTTGTGAGACATGTCACATTTGGCAAAAAGAAGTAAGAGATCTAAAAGCCAAGTTAGACAAGGCTCTACAACCAAAAGTGACTTTTGCGGTTGATCCAAACAAGTTCAAAAGATCGTATACTCCTTTATATAGTAAATACACTTTTGTACCAAAAGTATCAACTAGCAAAACTCCATATTCTCATCATATCACCTGTCATTATTGTTGCAAAAAGGGACATACCATTGAAAAATGCAAATTTAGGAGAATTTTAGTTCCTAAAGGAGTATTTCAATGGTTGCCTAAGTGCAACAAATTGTGTACTCACCATCCAGGACCCAATGAAGATTGGGGACCTTCCACTCTAAATTAATTTGGCAGGAAAAGTGTCTTGACATCATTGATAGTTGACGATTCCATTGATAAAGGATGTTCAAGACACATAAAAGAAGGCATATCTCTCTTGATATGTCATCTATGAAGACTGAAAACCAAAAGATCGACACTTAACAAGAGGGTGTCACACTATGAAGACAGAATACCTACATATTAAGAAAGCGGTAACATGCACATTGTTCACTTCCAAAAATTTCATTGATTCTATAATATGCTATCAATTAACATGCTTATAGTGACTTCATGTGTTCTTATCTACTCTTCTCAAATACTTATGTATATGTGTTCATCATTTCATTCATAACATATAATGGTTGTGCATTCAAGCAAATGACAAAACAAAAATACATCATATAGAAACATTTCCAAGGCATTTTCATCATTGAAAGCAACTTAGGTCGACCTACCCTGTATTTGAGTCGACCTACATAAGAAGGTTCTTTAGAAAAACCAAAAAGGGCCAGTTGCGTCGACCTACTCACAAATTAGGTCGACCTAATTTGGTTATTTGTATTGTTACTTCTGTTAGGTCGACCCAGCTTCACTTTAGGTCGACCTACTGCGTAAACTTTTCCATATTTGGGCCTGTTAGGTCGACCCGACCCAATGTCATGCATTCAAAACATTCCATTCTTGCATTCCCTCTCATTCTCATCCCTTTTGGTACGGCTAACCCTAATTCCTCAAACTCTAAACTGTCAAAAATCTTCCCTCTCTCACTCAAAGCATCTCCAATCATGCCTCCAAAATCAAGAAAAGGAAAGGAAATTGCTTCCAGTTCATCATCTCAACCGGTAAGTGCTCTTGTTCACCCTGATTGTAGAGAAAACTTTGAGAAGTGGCAGATGAAAAGGAAAGTTGTTAAGCAATACACTTATGATCCAAATCTTGTCGAAAATATGAATATCCCTGATGTCGCTGCGTTAATTGAACATCAAAATATTCATCCCTTATTGCAATGTGATACCCCGTACTGTGAGGATACCGTTAGGGCTTTCTATGCAGGATTTACAAAAGGAGACGGTTGTAACTTCCGTTTCAAAATGGGATCTAGATCGCATGTTGTTGACAAACGGGTTTGGATTAGTATTTTTGGTCTGACAATCGTTGGTGATGAACTCCGTATGGTAGACGGGGATGTACCGGGAAACTATGATCATGAGGCCTACATGAAGTCAATCCTCAAAGATCCTTCCGTATTTGATAGACCAAATGAAACAATAACAGCTGGTCATTTGAAGCGAGATCCTAGACTCTTGAACTGGGTAATCTCAAGAATCATTAGACCAAGGGCTGGAGGATATTCGAGAATTGAAAGAAATGAAGTGGTGCTCATGTATCTGCTGCAAAACAGAACGCGTTTACACTGGCCTCACTTCCTTGCTGCTAAGTTTCATGAAGTCAAACAGAAAACTACAGCCCTATGTTATGGTTCAATCATTCAAACAATTGTCAATCACTTTGGTATGCGACTTGATCACTTACACTACACTCGCGTACATCAATCCCAGGAATTCTCACAAACCACCTTGACTCTTATGGGATATCATTGGAATCCTGTGAGAAAGACTTATTATCTCATTCAAAAAGGAACAGGGAAGGTTATCTACAACTATGACGATCCTACGGAGTTTGGAAACAATGTAGGAAATGAGGAAGAGGGAAACGATCAAGAAATAGCAAATGAGGAGGATCATACCATGGAGGATCATACCATGGAAGACGCAGCTCATGACACAGATGCAAATTGGAGATATGTTCCGCCACAACAAGAGGATATCCCTTGGGGATACACTGCTCCACCTCCTCCTGATCAATCCAACTTAATATCTATGCTTGAAGCTATGCAACTTCAACAACAGCAGAACTTTGAAACTCAACAGCTTCAATTTCAAACCATGCAGCAGCTTCAACAAGACAGATATGAGGAACAACAACGGCAATACCAATCTCTGTACAGCTTGGTTCAGGAACAAAGGAACGATTTTGAGACGTTTGCATCCAACTCCATATTGAGGCAGAATCAGTTTGAGGAAACGGCATTGCATCGTCATGCTAACATCAGCCAAAGCTTCAACACTCTCAACATGTCGGTGCTGGATTTGTTGGAACAGGTTGAAGAAGATCGACCTCACACATTTCAAAGAGGAAGAGGAAGAAGGGGCAGGCGTTAGGACATATCGTTCATCATATCATCATTTCATTGCATTTCATGCCATTAAGTTTTTGTTGTTTTGTTCTGTTGTTAAAAACATTAATATGATGTAGCACTCTATGTTCTCTTTTATAATTCTCTTGAACTACTATGTATGTTGTTGGCTTGCTTTAAAACATGATTAGCCCTTATGATTTCACCTTTTATGTGTTATCTATCTCTATGACTACCGGTATTCTTTATTTTTTCTTGTTTCTCTTCTACTCTGCTCTCCTGTTTTCTCTTTTTGATGTTGACAAAGGGGGAGATAGCTGCTGAGTGTACGGGGGAGTTTTGTTGAGAGAGATGCTGGATGTACGGGGGAGTCTTTTGAGTCCTTGCCACTTACTACCAAAGCTCTTGAGTATTGGTTTGCCATCATCAAAAAGGGGGAGTTTGTGAATACAAGATTACACTCAAAGATGTTTTTGATTTATGGCAAACTCAAATGAGCATTCAAATAACAAGGAGAAATTTGATCACTCATGAAAGCAAGCACAAGGTGATCCACTTGGCATATAAGTCGACTCAACACAAGCTGGACATGAAAAATGCAGAAAATCAGCAGTTAGGTCGACCTACTATCAACCTAGGTCGACCTAAAATGAAGGAAAATCCATATACCTCTGCTAGGTCGACTCACAGACCATTTAGGTCGACTCAAAATGAAGAAATCTTCACATCAGTCTGTTAGGTCGACCTACATGGCAACTAGGTCGACCTGATCTGTGAAAAAGTCTCCAGAATGCATCAGAAAAGGATTCTGGTCGACCTACTCCTTCAACAGGTCGACCTAACTGGGAGAAAAATTCTGCAAGCTCTGTTAGGTCGACCTAAGCACTACAAGTGGTCGACCTAACTGATCAAGAAAGTTCAAAAATCAGTTTTTCTTGGTTCTAACTGTTATACAATCATATATATTGTGCAAGGGTAATTATTCAATCAACACCAACGACTGAAAGATACACAAACGCTTCTCATCTTCGTTCTTCATCATCTCCAACACAATTACACATAATCATTCTTGCGTTGCGGGTTAGTGATGAGTTCGATAACGTCCATGGAACGGAATTGAAGATTCCTAGTGGGTGAAGGTTCGTGGGGTTTGTTGGTGAATAAAATCTGCGGGTTTTGTCCTCCACGACGGGTGGTTCTTGGGGGTTTTTATCAAGAGGCGTTCATTGAGGATTCGGCTGAGTGTAACGATTGAGGAACGGGGAGTTCAAGGAATCAAGACACTGCAGAAGGGAATCAAAGTGAAGCTCTTGGATAACCTTGATCTGGCTCAAGATTAAGGGGGAAGAAGATTCAAAGGATCGACATAATTGGTTTATCGTTTATCGCTTTGTTATCTTCTTTGTATATACTACTTTCAACATTAATGAAAGATTACCCAATTTCAATTTGGAATTGGGGGCAGACGTAGTCGTAGCGAGGACGATCGACGAACTGCCTAAACAAATATCGTGTTCTTGTCGCTTTTACTTTCTCTTTTACTTTCTGTTCATAATTGGTTATAAGCACCAAGTGTTTGTGTTTTTGCTTGATCCAATCTTACTGCATTGCAAATCAAAGTTGTCAATCTAGAAGTTAATTGGATTTCAGTAGTTAAACGTATTGGTTAGCTATCATATTACTTCACCATCAATTCCACTTATTTCTTGGTTTTGAAACACGTACGATCTTTGCAATAGCGGTCCAGAATAGACGCAAGTCGATTCAGAACCGCTTTCGCTCGAGTCAGTAGAAAAATCCTTAAAAACTTAGAGAGATCTATTCACCCCCCCTCTAGATCCTTAGGCCAGCGTCTAACACTTCTTCTCTAGCCTGAAAAGCGTTAGTGCATTTTTTAACATTAGATTTTAATGCAATAGACTTACCTTTCTTCTGAGGTTCATTAGTGTCAAGTTCAATCTCATGACTCCTCAGGGCACTGATCAGCTCTTCCAAAGAAACTTCATTCAGATTCTTTGCAATCTTGAATGCAGTCACCATTGGGCCCCATCTTCTGGGCAAACTTCTGATGATCTTCTTTACATGATCAGCCTTGGTGTAGCCTTTGTCGAGAACTCTCAATCCAGCAGTCAGAGTTTGAAATCTTGAAAACATCTTTTCAATGTCTTCATCATCCTCCATCTTGAAGGCTTCATACTTCTGGATTAGAGCTAGAGCTTTGGTCTCCTTGACTTGAGCATTTCCTTCATGAGTCATCTTCAAAGACTCATATATGTCATGGGCTGTTTCCCTGTTAGATATCTTCTCATACTCAGCATGAGAGATAGCATTCAGCAAAACAGTCCTGCATTTGTGATGATTCTTGAAATCTTTCTTTTGATCATCATTCATTTCGCTTCTCGTGAGCCTTACACCAGTAGCTTTAACAGGATGTTTGTAACCATCCAACAGAAGATCCCATAGATCAGCATCCAGACCAAGAAAGTAACTTTCCAGTTTATCTTTCCAATATTCAAAGTTTTCACCATCGAATATTGGTGGTCTAGTATAACCATTGTTACCATTGTATTGCTCAACAGAGCCAGATGTAGATGCAGCTGGATTTGTTGGAACTTCACCAGCCATCTTTTACTGAAGCGTTTTTCTCTTCCTGAATCTTTTCTAAACAAGGTTAAGTGCTTGCACCTTAGAACCGGCGCTCTGATGCCAATTGAAGGATAGAAAAACACTTAGAAATGGGGGTTTGAATAAGTGTAGCTTTAAAACTTGTAAGATAAAAACAATTTGCACAGTGATTTTTATCCTGGTTCGTTGTTAACTAAACTACTCCAGTCCACCCCCGCAGAGTGATTTACCTCACCTGAGGATTTAATCCACTAATCGCAACAGATTACAATGGTTTTCCACTTAGTCCGCGACTAAGTCTTCTAGAGTATCCTGATCACAACCTGATCACTCCAGGAACAAATGCTTAGACACAAGCTAAGACTTTCTTAGAGTATCCTGACCACCACGTGATCACTCTAATTACAACTGCTTAGACACAAGCTAAGACTTCCTAGAGTATCCTGATCAACACTTGATCACTCTAGTTACTTACAAATTAATGTAATCAAATAAGAGTTTTACAATGCTTCTTAAAAGCTATAATCACAACAGTGATATTTCTCTTAACGTTTAAGCTTAATCTCACTAATATATTACAACAGCAATGTAGTGAGTGTCATACCCCAATTTTTGACCCTAAGATCCTATACCATTCATATCCCAATCACTAATCAAGAGCTTCACTTGGAAGTTTTGTTTATGGTGTTGCACTCACCTCATCAATAAGAGGGACCATCAAGCACCAATGATTGTTTATCTTGTATGCATATTATACTAACCCAAATACCAAAAATATTGCTTTGTTTCTTTGTAGGCTTTTGTTTTGTAGGTACCAAGCCAAGACATGCAATAAACAAGGCATTTTTCACATTTTTGACTGATGAAATCGATTTCCCTACTGGGTAAATCGATTTCCCTGCAGCAATCTTCAACAAAATCACATTCTGGACAGCATGAAATCGATTTCCCTCCTGGGTAAATCGATTTCCCTAGTGTATTTTGCGCCAAATTCTCTTCTGGAACAGAGTGAAATCGATTTCACTCCTGGGGAAATCGATTTCCTTAAGGCGAAATTCAAAAAATATAAGGAGGGAAGCTTGACATCATTTTGGCACCTTTTTCTTTGATTATTTTTTATCATTTTACCAATTTTCCACCTCATCAAAATTAACCCCTTCATTAAACCCACTTAAACCCCATTTTACCACTTTTTACCATTTAATTGCCACTTTAATTACCAATTAAACACAAGCTAATTACCAAATGCAAAAAGACCAAATTACCACTACTCTTGCTCTCATCCTATAAATAGAGCCCACTACTCTCTCATTTCTCAAGCTTTGAGAGCCAAAAAACCCCTTGCAATTTCTCTCCTCATCCCTACCAAATTCACCAAAGCTCTTTGTTCTTTCATAAAGTTTGTGAGTCACACCTTGAACCTCACAAACTTTGAGCTAAACCACCATCTATTTCACTCTTTTTTCTTCAATTGTTGAGAGATCAAGATTTGTGTTGGTGATTCTTGAAGTAGATCTAAGTTTTGTTCAAGATTTGGTAATTTTCTTCATCCTTTTTGTATATCACAATGTGATTCTTTGTTGTTTGTGTTCAATGCATCTTTGATGCTATATTGGTGCTATTTGTTGGTGATTTGATGGAAAATTCGTGCTCTAATTGATGTGTGATCATAAGGTGTTTGTATATTTGTTCAAGTCAAGTTTCAT
Organism: Vicia villosa; assembly: GCF_029867415.1. NCBI lineage: Eukaryota > Viridiplantae > Streptophyta > Magnoliopsida > Fabales > Fabaceae > Vicia > Vicia villosa. The sequence goes on along the minus strand of NW_026705999.1, from coordinate 205,339 downwards.
GCCTTTAAATGCTGTTTTTGCTGAAATTTACACTGAGGAAATCGATTTCCTTAAGGCTGAAATCGATTTCCTGCTGAACGTAACTTGTTTTTTTGAAAACTGCACTATGGAAATCGATCTCCCCCTGCATGAAATCGATTTCCAGCAGGCAGAATGTGGTTTTTTGCCTTTTTTGTGCTTGTTTTGGCTTCCTTCTTCCTACACTTCATTAATATCATTGGATCTAGGGTGTTGATAGGTTTGAAATGACCTAATCCACCAAAATGGATGAATGATATTAATGATAGTGTGAGTTGATTATCTTTTGTGTTTTCATTCTTATTTTCATCTTATTTTTCTTTTGATCGATGAAAGTCTTAATATCTTGAGAATTCTATGGATTCTTGATGAAGACTAGATCAATTTGTTTTCAATCTTATCTTTTCATCTTACTTTCTTGTGATCGATGAAAGTCTTAACATCTTGAGGATTCTATGGATTCTTGACGAAGACTAGATCAATTTGTTTTCATTCTTATCTTTTCATCTTATTTCCTTTTGATCGATGAAAGTCTTAATATCTTGAGAATTCTATGGATTCTTGATGAAGACTAGATCAATTTGTTTTCATTCTTATCTTTTCATCTTACTTTCTTGTGATCGATGAAAGTCTTAACATCTTGAGGATTCTATGGATTCTTGATGAAGACTAGATTAATTTGTTTTCATTCTTATCTTTTCATCTTATTTCCTTTTGATCGATGAAAGTCTTAATATCTTGAGAATTCTATGGATTCTTGATAAAGACTAGATCAATTTGTTTTCATTCTTATCTTTTTCATCTTATTTTCTCTTGATCGATGAAGGTCTTGATATCTTGAGAATTCTATGGATTCTTGATAAAGACTAGATCATTTCTTCTTCTCCTTCTTATTTCTTTTGATTGATAATCTTGATACATGGAGAGTTCTCCTACATTTGTCCCGACTCGATAAAAGATCAAATATGGAAGAGAATTGTATGCGGTGATTTAAGACTTGTGGAGGTATTTATCGTGTAGTCGCTATGATTTTTATCAAGCTTCTGATAAACCTCCATTGAATTTAAATCCGAGTACATCATTCACTCACCATCGATCTTCATTACTAACTTTGATAACATACTTGACAAGTTTCAAGATGGTTATCTTTAACATATAACCACTAACTTTAATTTCCGCCATTTATTATACCGCTCTTTATATTTCTCGCTTTATCGCTTTATTTTATCATTTCATCATATTTACATTCCGCCATTTTCTCTTTGTCCATTTGGACGTTTATAATTCCGCTATTTTCCCTTTGTCCACTTGGACATATGTTTATGCTTCCGCTATTTTCCTTTTGTCCACTTGGACCATACTTTACTTTTATGCTAAAACACTAATAAACAACCAAAATCTAAAAAACACATAAGGCTCTCTTTGGACTATTGGTTACTATCCCTAGCATTTTGGAGATTCGGACTTATGGACCTAGTGCCTCTGGACTCTTATTCTGTTATTACTCTGCTGTTATTCTGTCTGTCTGGCATTGGATTGTTGTCTGTTTGTATGTGCAGGTATTTCCTTGAAAGCCCTTAATGGTTAATTCCAAGGCATTGAGATAAGGATTTTAACCGAAAACAGCCGTTACTCTGCCCGATTTTTGTAAGAATTTTAATGTGCTTAATGCAAAGTGGTGCTAAGACAATAAGTTCATCTGGATCCCCCAAGTGTTAATGTGTTGGTATTGATAATTCCAAAGGATGGGAAATCTACCTTGACTCATAATGTCAAGTGTTGGCTTCTTATTTCGGTTAGACCGTTCTTTCCTTAGCTTTTATTTTACGCAATAGGATAGCCTCTTCATCTCCTCCCACTTCTTAAATTTTCAAAATCTTCTCCCTTTTTCAAAATATTCTTATGTTTGCAACCTTTTCAAAACCTTTTCTCAAAAAATATCTTTCGCCCTTAGTGGCTTTTCTTCAAAAGTCTAGACACCGTTAATTGTCGAAACGAGTGGTTATACCCCACGATTTTGAAATTGATTGATATAATGAGATCTTTTCCGCGTGAGAGAGCTAGTGGCATACTCGTCGTTTTTATCCGAGTTGGAGCCCTTCTTTCATTTGCGATGCAAAGAACTCGTTTGTTCTCATGCTCAAGATCAATGGCTGAGTATTTCTCTCCGACGACGATAAAGTGTTTATTCGTTTTAAAAATGTTTTCCCAAAAAAGCGGAACTACATTAGCTCTGACTTCTCCATTGCACCGAGGAGGTATGTAGGCCCAAAGCTAAACGCTTTGCCGAGCTTATTTTAAAAATAAAACAAACCCTTCTTTTAGCACACACACAGATTTTCAAAAAGGTTCCTGTGGAATACCACAGATATGAGGGGTGCTTAAAACCTTCCCCTCATATAATCAACACCCGTACCTGAGATCTCTTTCTTGTTTTAAAAACAAAACTTTGGGTTTTACGTTCTTTTCCCTTTTCCTTTGAAAAAATAAAGCGCGGTGGCGACTTTCACTGAAATATTGAGTCGAGTCAATTCCATGGCTTCGATATCAGATTTTCCCCGCTACAGAAAAATGGCGACTTCACTGGGGATCCAGTTTTTAAGTGTGTTAAGCCTATTTTTGTTCACCTGTGTGTTTTATTTGTATATATTGCTGTGTGCTTTGTTTGTTTATTTTCTTTTTTTTTCTTTTTGGTACTCGATGGTTCCTCTGTGATGAGATAAAGTTCTAACCCGAACTTTGGTGAGTAACTTGAGATAGGAGGTGGTAAGACCAATAGTCGCATGTCAGGAGCAATCCTTACCATGAGCGTCATATGGTGGAACCCCAATCAGTGGAGGCCTCATGGAAGGTAGTAGAGGTTGTTACGAACCATCGTGATAACGCTATTACTTTCAATAGTGAGTGTCCGTAGAAGCTGAATGGCCTAGAACCTTCTTAACCAATCTAAGCCTTTTTAGGATGTAGTGCAGAAACAAGATCAAGTACCAATTTGAGCTTGTTGTCATGCGATACTACGCTCAGACGAGGTCTTTTTAGGCATATTATTGGCGCCCATGAGCAATTGTGCGTGGCGGTAATATCCGATAGAAGATTGAAAACTCTGGGAACCTTTGTAGAACCCGATCGGCAGGTACAAAATTCCTTAGATCATACCTTTTGGGATGGTTAGACCCATGGCTCCATGCTCGTGACGTCGAACCTTTGAACTATGATCTTATGTGACCTTGTGTGCTCTTGGTTGTGGTTGATGCATAAACCATGCATTCATGCATCCATGAAAACTCTTTTTCTTTTGATTTTCAAGGAACTTAGACATCTTTCCTTGTAAACATCATAAGTTTCATCAAACTCAATGGATCTTGGGTGTTGATGGGGTGAAAACTCTAATCCACCAAAATGGATGATTGATTTTGATGATAACTTAATCGAAGCTTTAGTCCAATGTTGAGTGTTTACAAGTTAATATCTTAAGTTCCTTGAAACTCAAAAATAAAAAACAAAAAAACAAATTATTTGCATTGCATGCATCATTCTGCATTTGGTCCTGCTTTCTAAAGAAATTCTCCAGAGCCTTATTTCCTTTCTCCTGGTATCATCAGTACAACACTCTTGCTAAGAAGAAATGGAAAGCATCAAACAAGAGATTCTTGAGCTCCGTGAAGAGGTGGTTACTTTGAAGGCTGGTATGGAGCATCTGACTACTCTGGTTGAGGCTCTAGTTGCTGCCCAAGTCAATCCTTCTATGATGGAAGAAAGGATGGCAAAGGTCTTTCTTGAAACTCTGAACTCGTTCTTTCCCAAGGGGACGGTAGTCAGTACACCTGCTGACTTCCACAGAGAGGTGGATATGAAAGCGCTTCTAGAAAAGGATGTCCGAAAGGAATGTTTGTTTGAAGAAGGTAACTCAGCTGGTAGTGTGAAGAAGTTTGGTAATGACTTTTCAAAGAAGATAATCAGGGGAGGAAACAATCATCATCAACATCAGAATGTTTCCTATGTCATTCCTGTATCCAATTCAGTTCATGCAATCCCAGATTATCAGCAAAGCACTCGTCAACAAGATTCTCCACCGAAAGAGCAAAATCAACCTCAAAAGGGGAATTTTGATCCTATCCCCATGACTTACGCAGAATTGTTCCCTGCTCTAGTTCATAAGAATTTGGTTCAGACAAGGTCACCACCTCCAATTCCCGAGAAGATTCCTTGGTGGTACAATGCTAATGTCACTTGTGCTTTTCATCAGAATGCTCCTGGACATGACTTAGATAATTGTTGGCCTCTAAAAATGAAGTTCAAAGATTAATCCATGCTGGTATTTTGACTTTCCAAGATGTTGGTTATGATGTTCAAGCCAATTCTTTGCCAAAGCATGATTGAATCACTATTGATGGTAGCCTGAAGCTCGAAAGATGTTTCGTTCAGCACATGCCCAGATGGAGAGAGTTTTTCTCAGTTTTTAGTATTCTTATTGATTTCCATTTGTAATATTTCTTGTTTTTCAATGCATTGTTTGCATGTAGAAACTTGTTTATTTTTGAATGTTAATGCTAACACAATAATAATGTTTGTCTTGAAGTAATCCATTCGTTTCACTCATGCTTATTTGTTTTTATGCATTATGATACCAATTGCTTTTGCCAAACTCTTGCTTATGCAAAGATTGGAGGGAGGATGATGATCTGAGAACGCAAAATTTCTGGTTGTATGCTTTTGAATAAGACCCTGCTGATGATGTACAGGCATGGTTTCAAATCCCCAAACACCGGAGATATAAGGAAGATAATCCCTTGTTAACCCCTTTGAGCCTTGAAGCAGGAGTTTCTTTTCTAAACGAAAAAACCCTAATTTTTAACCTGGGGCAGGGTAGTGTTCAGTTGATTTGACCAAGTGTTCAGATTTTAAAAAGGATTGTGCATCCAAAGGTCAAGCACGTCATATCCACATCAAAGGATGGATCATGGGAAACCACAATGGTTATTCCCCACGCATCAAAAGGCATGGAAATGTGAAACCACAATGGTTATCCTCCATACGCCAAGGAGCGAGGCAGTCACAACCCTCTCAACAAGTCAAGACAAAGTCAATGTCACACGATTTGTTCAAATCAAAAGAATGAAAAAAAAATGAAAAAAAAAAGAAAGAAAGAAGAAGAAAAAGCTCGCTAAGTCAAAAACTTGAAAATAAATGACTTAGGCAAAAGTTAGAGCATCCCGCTGGACGACCAATTCAAAAGAATCAGTCCAGGCAAAAGTTAGGGAAATAAAAAAAAAAGAGAAAAGATTGAAAAGTGAAAAGAAAGGACTACAAAGCAAAAGTCCTCAAAAATGAACAAATCTGTGTGAATACAAAAATGAAGACAAAAGGGTGACTGCTACTCCATGAAAGCCTCATCAGGTCCTTAATGGCACAAAATCCTTTTGAGAGATGAATACTTGTGTTAAGTTAACTGAACATAGGACTGGAGAACATCACGAAGATGGGGTGGGCTAAATAAACTTTGAGCCTAAAAATCTTTTTTCTGAAAACCGTGAACCAGGCCACGTTACAACCCTCAAAAGTCCTAATTGAAGCAGGGTTTATTTCGAAAGCATACTTAAACAAGAAAGCGTTCCTGACTCCTATCGGTTATGCTGAAAACTTGTGTTGGTATCATATGCATACAAAAATCAATGTCATACCTAACTAGTGATTCATTCACAAGGTTTTGTGACATCTTTTTAATGAAACTTCAAGACTTACATAATTGTTGCATTTTCATTATCATTCTCAGAATAAACATTTTTCTGCTTGTAAACATTTGTTTGACATCCAGGAAGTTTACATCTGATCATCAGTAGAAAACTAAAACATTGCCAGGGGCATGTTGTTTTCCCAGTATAATGCTTTTGCAAGTTTGATTACCATCATGGGGCAAAGCTCGAAGACTTTGTCGAGTAAAAGAATGTGCCAAGTTTAGTCAATCTGGGGCAGTTACGTCGAGATTTGACAAATCTCAAAAACAAAAATCTGTTGATCTGGGGCAGATTATTCCAAATCTTCATGACGCCAAGGGTCTCTGTGAACCTTTTTGAGGTAGTTCCCTCTCATAGACTATGTAGTCGGGGGCAAGTTTTGAATCAGAAGTTACCTTGATCACCTCATTAGCCTGAAGTACAAAGGTTGTTGCCATGATCAATCCAGAGTATGTCACTCTCTACCAAGAAGCTTTGAGACAACGGTTGACTGTTGGGTTTTCTTTCTCACCTTGTGTTGAGTTTTGAACTAAAATCCCCCGCATGTTAACTTGTTTGCTTTGATGTTAACTTCTTATTTCCTCTGCAAGTTCAGAATGGAGATTTTCTCCAAATAAATTTTCTCTGATTCCCCCTAACAGAGCTTGATGTGTTGTCCAACCTTTTTGATAAGAAGAAGATTATCTGTAAATTCCTCGCAGAAATTGATAATCCCCACTGAGTTTGTTCTTCGTGGAAGAATTTTTCTTCAGTGTTCCTCCTCAGCTCATTTGTCAGGATGGAATTAATCCCCAGTTGAGTTTATTCCTCAAGGGGCAAAGCTTTGTTTGACCGTTTCTATCCAGCTTGTTCTTGGAGTTGAACTTTGGTCTCTTACAATACTATTTTGAACCTCTCTAGGCTGGGAAACCTAGATTGAGAAGGCATTTATTTTGCACCTCTTGAGGATTATGCTTTCCTCTATAATGGAGAACTTGTTTGTGATTGATGTTCCTATCAGATATCGAAAGATTTATTTTCCAGCAGTGATGTTATTGCACTCCCTTGGAATTTGTGCTTGAAAGCAAGGGGCAGGTTTTGACTTTGAGCAACTTGTGTTATCCCCATCATGTTTTGGTTGACAACAAATTGAAGCCTCTTTATTTGAGCAAGTTTGTGCGTCTCCACATATCAATCTTATCTTCAAATCAAGTGATAATCTCTCATACTTTATGAATTTCTTGAGTCCAAATGGAAGAAGCTCAACGAATGGCAGTCTCTTTCAGCAGAAGACAGTTTGTTCCCTTTGAGATAACGGATGGCAGTCTTCTTCATGAAGACAGTTCGTTTAAGAATTCTTGTTTTAAAGTCAGCAAATGGCAGTCTCCTCCATTAGAAGACAGTTTGCTCACTTTTTCCTAAGATGGGTCAACGAATGGCAGTCTCTTTCAGTAAAAGACAGTTCGTTCCGCTTAAGGATTTCTCGACAGGGTCGGCAAATGGCAGTCTCTTTCAGCAGAAGGCAGTTTGTTCCCTTTGAGATAACGGATGGCAGTCTTCTTCATGAAGACAGTTCGTTTAAGAATTCTTGTTTTAAAGTCAGCAAATGGCAGTCTCCTCCATTAGAAGACAGTTTGCTCACTTTTTCCTAAGATGGGTCAACGAATGGCAGTCTCTTTCAGCAGAAGACAGTTCGTTCCGCTTAAGGATTTCTCGACAGGGTCGGCAAATGGCAGTCTCTTTCAGCAGAAGACAGTTTGTTCCCTTTGAGATAACGGATGGCAGTCTTCTTCATGAAGACAGTTCGTTTAAGAATTCTAATTTTAAAGTCAGCAAATGGCAGTCTCCTCCATTAGAAGACAGTTTGCTCACTTTTTCCTAAGATGGGTCAACGAATGGCAGTCTCTTTCAGCAGAAGACAGTTCGTTCCGCTTAAGGATTTCTCGACAGGGTCGGCAAATGGCAGTCTCTTTCAGCAGAAGACAGTTTGTTCCCTTTGAGATAACGGATGGCAGTCTTCTTCATGAAGACAGTTCGTTTAAGAATTCTTGTTTTAAAGTCAGCAAATGGCAGTCTCCTCCATTAGAAGACAGTTTGCTCACTTTTTCCTAAGACGGGTCAACGAATGGCAGTCTCTTTCAGCAGAAGACAGTTCGTTCCGCTTAAGGATTTCTCGACAGGGTCGGCAAATGGCAGTCTCTTTCAGCAGAAGACAGTTTGTTCCCTTTGAGATAACGAATGGCAGCCTTCTTCACGAAGACAGTTCGTTTTGCTTAAAGATTCCTCAGCAAAGTCAGCAAATGGTAAGTCCCTTCATCAGAAGTGACAGTTTGCATCTAGTTCCTTTTCTCAAACCATGTCCTTGAAGAAGTTGATCCCTATTCTTAGCGGCAACTTATTGTTCTCAGCAGCTTATCGTCAACCATTGAGGCGATAATTCAATTTGCTTCTACCTTCAACTATTGAGTTGGTAGTTTATCGTCAACTATTGAGGCGGTAATTCAATTCTCTTCTACCTTCAACTATTGAGTTGGTAGCCTATCGTCAACCATTGAGGCGCGAAAGGTGATGCTATAACCTCTCTGACGCGAAGTGTTTTCCCCAGAGAAGTTTCTTTTCCCACCAAAGTTCCGTCTCTCCAACAAAGTCTTGCCTTCCCCGGTGAAGTTTCTACTCGCAAGACATTTGTTTCCCCAGCGGAGTTATAGCAAGACATTTGTTTTCCCCAGTGGATCACCTGTTACTCCCCAGTGTTGTCATGCTTTATTATCATCACATGCATTCATTAACATTGCATTGCATCTTAGGATCAAAAATTGTGTCTTATATATTTAAGTCTCTTCGATTTTGTCAAAACGAAGATTTCCAATTATCGTATCTCTAAATCGAAGAAACTTAAATAGGGGCATCTGTCATACCCCAATTTTTGACCCTAAGATCCTATACCATTCATATCCCAATCACTAATCAAGAGCTTCACTTGGAAGTTTTGTTTATGGTGTTGCACTCACCTCATCAATAAGAGGGACCATCAAGCACCAATGATTGTTTATCTTGTATGCATATTATACTAACCCAAATACCAAAAATATTGCTTTGTTTCTTTGTAGGCTTTTGTTTTGTAGGTACCAAGCCAAGACATGCAATAAACAAGGCATTTTTCACATTTTTGACTGATGAAATCGATTTCCCTACTGGGTAAATCGATTTCCCTGCAGCAATCTTCAACAAAATCATATTCTGGACAGCATGAAATCGATTTCCCTCCTGGGTAAATCGATTTCCCTAGTGTATTTTGCGCCAAATTCTCTTCTGGAACAGAGTGAAATCGATTTCACTCCTGGGGAAATCGATTTCCTTAAGGCGAAATTCAAAAAATATAAGGAGGGAAGCTTGACATCATTTTGGCACCTTTTTCTTTGATTATTTTTTATCATTTTACCAATTTTCCACCTCATCAAAATTAACCCCTTCATTAAACCCACTTAAACCCCATTTTACCACTTTTTACCATTTAATTGCCACTTTAATTACCAATTAAACACAAGCTAATTACCAAATGCAAAAAGACCAAATTACCACTACTCTTGCTCTCATCCTATAAATAGAGCCCACTACTCTCTCATTTCTCAAGCTTTGAGAGCCAAAAAACCCCTTGCAATTTCTCTCCTCATCCCTACCAAATTCACCAAAGCTCTTTGTTCTTTCATAAAGTTTGTGAGTCACACCTTGAACCTCACAAACTTTGAGCTAAACCACCATCTATTTCACTCTTTTTTCTTCAATTGTTGAGAGATCAAGATTTGTGTTGGTGATTCTTGAAGTAGATCTAAGTTTTGTTCAAGATTTGGTAATTTTCTTCATCCTTTTTGTATATCACAATGTGATTCTTTGTTGTTTGTGTTCAATGCATCTTTGATGCTATATTGGTGCTATTTGTTGGTGATTTGATGGAAAATTCGTGCTCTAATTGATGTGTGATCATAAGGTGTTTGTATATTTGTTCAAGTCAAGTTTCATGCCTTTAAATGCTGTTTTTGCTGAAATTTACACTGAGGAAATCGATTTCCTTAAGGCTGAAATCGATTTCCTGCTGAACGTAACTTGTTTTTTTGAAAACTGCACTATGGAAATCGATTTCCCCCTGCATGAAATCGAATTCCAGCAGGCAGAATGTGGTTTTTTGCCTTTTTTGTGCTTGTTTTGGCTTCCTTCTTCCTACACTTCATTAATATCATTGGATCTAGGGTGTTGATAGGTTTGAAATGACCTAATCCACCAAAATGGATGAATGATATTAATGATAGTGTGAGTTGATTATCTTTTGTGTTTTCATTCTTATTTTCATCTTATTTTTCTTTTGATCGATGAAAGTCTTAATATCTTGAGAATTCTATGGATTCTTGATGAAGACTAGATCAATTTGTTTTCAATCTTATCTTTTCATCTTACTTTCTTGTGATCGATGAAAGTCTTAACATCTTGAGGATTCTATGGATTCTTGACGAAGACTAGATCAATTTGTTTTCATTCTTATCTTTTCATCTTATTTCCTTTTGATCGATGAAAGTCTTAATATCTTGAGAATTCTATGGATTCTTGATGAAGACTAGATCAATTTGTTTTCATTCTTATCTTTTCATCTTACTTTCTTGTGATCGATGAAAGTCTTAACATCTTGAGGATTCTATGGATTCTTGATGAAGACTAGATCAATTTGTTTTCATTCTTATCTTTTCATCTTATTTCCTTTTGATCGATGAAAGTCTTAATATCTTGAGAATTCTATGGATTCTTGATAAAGACTAGATCAATTTGTTTTCATTCTTATCTTTTTCATCTTATTTTCTCTTGATCGATGAAGGTCTTGATATCTTGAGAATTCTATGGATTCTTGATAAAGACTAGATCATTTCTTCTTCTCCTTCTTATTTCTTTTGATTGATAATCTTGATACATGGAGAGTTCTCCTACATTTGTCCCGACTCGATAAAAGATCAAATATGGAAGAGAATTGTATGCGGTGATTTAAGACTTGTGGAGGTATTTATCGTGTAGTCGATATGATTTTTATCCAGCTTCTGATAAACCTCCATTGAATTTAAATCCGAGTACATCATTCACTCACCATCGATCTTCATTACTAACTTTGATAACATACTTGACAAGTTTCAAGATGGTTATCTTTAACATATAACCACTAACTTTAATTTCCGCCATTTATTATACCGCTCTTTATATTTCTCGCTTTATCGCTTTATTTTATCATTTCATCATATTTACATTCCGTCATTTTCTCTTTGTCCATTTGGACGTTTATAATTCCGCTATTTTCCCTTTGTCCACTTGGACATATGTTTATGCTTCCGCTATTTTCCTTTTGTCCACTTGGACCATACTTTACTTTTATGCTAAAACACTAATAAACAACCAAAATCTAAAAAACACATAAGGCTCTCTTTGGACTATTGGTTACTATCCCTAGCATTTTGGAGATTCGGACTTATGGACCTAGTGCCTCTGGACTCTTATTTTGTTATTACTCTGCTGTTATTCTGTCTGTCTGGCATTGGATTGTTGTCTGTTTGTATGTGCAGGTATTTCCTTGAAAGCCCTTAATGGTTAATTCCAAGGCATTGAGATAAGGATTTTACCCGAAAACAGCCGTTACTCTGCCCGATTTTTGTCAGAATTTTAATGTGCTTAATGCAAAGTGGTGCTAAGACAATAAGTTCATCTGGATCCCCCAAGTGTTAATGTGTTGGTATTGATAATTCCAAAGGATGGGAAATCTACCTTGACTCATAATGTCAAGTGTTGGCTTCTTATTTCGGTTAGACCGTTCTTTCCTTAGCTTTTATTTTACGCAATAGGATAGCCTCTTCATCTCCTCCCACTTCTTAAATTTTCAAAATCTTCTCCCTTTTTCAAAATATTCTTATGTTTGCAACCTTTTCAAAACCTTTTCTCAAAAAATATCTTTCGCCCTTAGTGGCTTTTCTTCAAAAGTCTAGACACCGTTAATTGTCGAAACGAGTGGTTATACCCCACGATTTTGAAATTGATTGATATAATGAGATCTTTTCCGCGTGAGAGAGCTAGTGGCATACTCGTCGATTTTATCCGAGTTGGAGCCCTTCTTTCATTTGCGATGCAAAGAACTCGTTTGTTCTCATGCTCAAGATCAATGGCTGAGTATTTCTCTCCGACGACGATAAAGTGTTTATTCGTTTTAAAAATGTTTTCCCAAAAAAGCGGAACTACATTAGCTCTGACTTCTCCATTGCACCGAGGAGGTATGTAGGCCCAAAGCTAAACGCTTTGCCGAGCTTATTTTAAAAATAAAACAAACCCTTCTTTTAGCACACACACACAGATTTTCAAAAAGGTTCCTGTGGAATACCACAGATATGAGGGGTGCTTAAAACCTTCCCCTCATATAATCAACACCCGTACCTGAGATCTCTTTCTTGTTTTAAAAACAAAACTTTGGGTTTTACGTTCTTTTCCCTTTTCCTTTGAAAAAATAATGCGCGGTGGCGACTTTCACTGAAATATTGAGTCGAGTCAATTCCATGGCTTCGATATCAGATTTTCCCCGCTACAGTGAGCTTTGATGAAGATGAAGTTTCTGAGCTTTGAATTTGAACAGCGTTTCAGCAAGTTAATATTCACAGAATTTGGTTCAGAGTTGTTTACCTTGCTTCTCATCAGAACTTCATATTTATAGGCGTTTGAGAAGATGACCGTTGGGCGCATTTAATGCTTTGCGTATTCCGTACAGCTTTGCATTTAATGTTTCACGCTTTTGTCAACTACCTCGAGCCTTGTTCACGCTGTGTCTACTGACGTTGCCTTTAATAGCTTCCAACGTTCCTTTTGTCAGTCAGCGTAGCCTGCCACGTGTACTTTCTTCTGATATGATGTTTGTGAATAAAATATTTGAATATCATCAGAGTCAAACAGCTTGGTGCATAGCATCTTCTTGTCTTCTGACCTTGAAGTGCTTCTGAGCGTGATACCATCAGAACTTCAGTGCTTCTGCTTCTGATCTCAAGTTCTTCTGATGCTTCCATAGACCCATGTTCTGATTCTGCCTTGACCATCTTCTGATGTCTTGCCATACCATGTTCTGATGTTGCATGCTGAACCTTCTGAGACAAAGCTTCTGAGCGCTGATTTGTGCATACTCTTTATATATTTCCTAAAAGGGAAATTTGCAATGTATTAGAGTACCACATTATCTCACACAAAATTCATATCCTTGTTATCATCAAAACTAAGAATATTGATCAGAACAAATCTTGTTCTAACAGTGGAGGTGCCAATAGATATTGGACTTTGATTTGTAAGATGCACCTTCTTTGACTTGAAGAATAATTTCTGACTTCTCACCATGTGCCACTGCTTGGAGGATTTTCAGCTTGAGGAGATTCCCTTGATTCACCATGTTAAGGATAAGGGATCCAAGTAAGGAACCTTGATTAGGGAAGTAGAACAGCTCCTAGGAGAAATAAACTCCTGTGCTTGAGGAATGGAACAAACTCTCGGGAGAAATTAACTCCGTGTTTGGGGAGAGACCAATTTTCCAGGAGAAATAAACTCCTATGATTGGGGAATGGATCAAACTCTCAGGAGAAATAAACTCCTACGCTTGGGAGAGACCTAGTTTCCAGGAGAAATAAACTCCTATGATTGGGGAGGGAACAAAATAACCCAAGAGATTGTGCCCCAAGCTTCACGACCCATGAAAGAATTTGCACTATAGAATCCTTGGAGAGATTTGTCGAATCTCGACGTAATTGCCCCAGATTGGTCAAACTCAAGAGAGATTCCTCGACTTGATTGCCCCAGATTGATCAAAGATTTAAGAGATTTATCGACATGATTTCCCCAGATATGTTGAATTTGAGAGGTCAAACCTCGACTCAACTGCCCCTGATTAGGTACATCTTACTAGAATCCTCGAGCTTTCATTGTTTTGAAGTCAAACAAACATGGAAATAACTTTACCACGCTCAACGGAGTCTTCCAATTCTTCCCCTCAAGGTAATCAAGGAAAGCATTAACTGTTCATGCCCAACGGAGTTCTTTGGATAACTTTCCCCTTGATGGTCAACGTTTGAGATGATTAGCTTTTCCTCCTCGGAGTTCTCAAGTCTCTTGTACTTTGACATGATCAAGTTACTCACCGATTCTCATCCTGAAATTTTTTTGATGTTTAAGCAGATGTTTTGTATGCAAAAGAATGTTAATTCTAAGAATGATAATTCTAATGCAAAGCGTATGTTAGCCTTGAAGTTTTTTAAGAAACTTTTTATGCAATGAGGTGGCCACCTCTTGTGAATGAAAGATAAAGCAAACATACGATACCAACATGAGTATGAGTCTCGCTTCATTTGGAGTCAGTTAAACGCTATCTCATTGGAGTGCATCTTCGAAATAAACCCTACTTCAATTAGGACTTTTAAGGGTTGTAACTTGGCCAGGTTCATGGTTTTTAGAAAACAAAGGATTTTTAGGCTCAAAATTATTTGGTACCCACCCCCTTCATGATGTTCTCCATTCCTAGGTTCAATTAATTCGACATGAGTGTTCATTCCTCACAAGGAATTTGGAATGGTTGAGGAATCAATGAGGTTTTTTGGACATGGCAGTCACCTTATCTTTCATTTTTGGTGTCTGATCACACGACTTTGTTCTTTTGATGTTTTTCGCTTCTTTGCTTTTCTCTTTTTTGTTTCTCTAACTTTTGCCTGAACAAATTCTTTTGTAAATTTTTGAAGCCCAGCGGGATGCCCTAACTTTTGCCTAAGTCATTGTTTTCAAGTTGTTGACTTAGCGGGCTCTTTTTTTTCTCTTTTTTTTTATTCTCTTTTTTTTTTTGAACAAGTCGTGTGATATCGCGTTGCTCTCGATTTGTTTGAAATATTGTGACTGCCTCATTCTCTGATTGATGAGGGATAACCATTGTGGCATCGTCCTCTTTTGACCTCTTGATGGAATAAGGATGATCATTGCGGTTTTGAAATTCCTCAACCTTTTGAAGGATAACCATTGTTGTATCCTTAGACGCATACCCTTTTGGTGAGTTTTGAACACTCAATCAAGTTAAATGAACACTACCCTGCCCCAAGGTTAAAATAAGGGTTTTTTATGATTAGAAAAGAAACTCCCACTTCAAGGCTCAAAAGGGTTGACAAGGGTCTATCTTCCTTATATCTCCGGTGTTTGGGAATTTGAAATAATGCCTGTACATCTTCAGTAGGGTTTTTTATTCGAAAACACATGATTAGAGATTTTGCATTTTTATCTTTCATCATTCTCCCTCAGCTTTTTGCCTAAGCAAACAATTAGTAAAGTTGGTATCGTAATGCCAAAAACATTTTATGAGTGAAAACGAATGGATTTCTTCAAGACAAACATAAACAATGTATTATGATTTTCATTCAGAAATTAACAAGTTTTTACATGCTATTGATGCTTAAACACACAAAGGAAAAATTACAATGAGAATGCAGTAAGAAACTAAATGAATGTCGTTGTTGAGGAGACTTGACTCCGTCTGGACTTATTGAGCTTGAATACTTTCTGCAGTTCCTTCCAAACACTTCAGATTACTTCAAAAGAAAACTCCAACGAAGTCACCCAAGAGTCGTAAACTTTTGCCTTACTTTAGGGATTCGAGCAATGCGAGTGATGCAATGCTCAAGATAAGAGTATGTCTTGCTTATCCCTCGTGCGGGAGCCCCAAGCATAGATGTCGGGGAAGTATTCGCCTTCATAAAATGGAATAACCTTGTATCATCATCAGATTGAGGAGATCTATTTGTGGTGAAGAAGACCCAAAACACGAATCTTAACCAACCGAAATCCTGACAAACGAGGAAGCAACTGGGCACAATGCAATCAATTTGTTTCTTATATTTTTCTCTCTGTTAACAAGCAAGGGCCACTGAGAAGGAAATCATGAGAAAAGGCAACTGAGATATGAAGTAGAACCTTGAGGATGAGAAGCATTATGAAGAACACTCTTGATTACCACACGGAAGAAGATTCTGACGAAGTCGCATAGGAATTTGTAATGCTTTTAGGGATTCGAGCAATGCAAATGGCACAATGCTCAAGATAAGAGTACGTCTTGCTTATCCCTCGTGCGGGAGCCCCAAGCATATTCATTGAAGAAGTATTTGCCATCAAACATAGAGGAACCTTGCATGGTCACCAAACTTAGAGAAGCTACTTGTTGCAAGGAGAGCTCAAACACCAACTGAAACACCAACCTCCACGGATACAACTGAGCACAAGAACCTTGAGAATGAGAGATGCTTCTACAGAACACTCTTGATTACCACTTGAAAAATGTTCTGACAAAGTTGCTCAAGACTTTGTGGTGCTTTTATTGTTATCATACCAACAAGTTCAATCATGGAAGTAGCCTTCAACAAAACAGGAAATACTGAAATGAGAATACAAAAATCAAATGATGATTGCCATCGTTGAGGAGCCTTAACTCCATCTGGGCTTATTATTTTTTTTTGTGATGCTTTATGGAATACGGATATTCATGACTCCTCAATTTATGTGCGGGCCATTTGGAGTGAATGATATTGCTTTAGAGTCAATGAGATCTTGGACTTTGTGTTTCAAAACATTACAATCCTCAGTTGAATGTCCAGATGTCCCAGAATGGTACTGACACCTTGCATTTAAGTCATATCCTTGAGGAATCGGTGTTGGAGGGGGCTTAAACTCCCTTAGTTGGACCAAAGAATCCTTGAGTAAATGAGAAAGTAGTTGACTATAGGTCATAGGAATTGGGTCAATTCTTCTTGGTGGTCTCATCGGCATTTGTGGACCCTTTTGCTGGTGATGATTCAAATACCCAATCTGTTCAGGCGTCTTCCCCTTTTGATTTGGCTGGGAAACAATCAAAGACTGATAAAGTGGAAGATCCGGAATCCAAGACGGTGCATTGTGCTTCTGATTTGAAGTAGATCCGACATAGAAGTATGAATCAGCCTTTTCTTCCACCACAGATGGAACCCTATTTCCTTGAACACTCATGCCCTCGGAGGTGAACAAAATCACTTTTGAGTCAATGAGATCTTGAATTTGATGTTTCAGCGCCCTACAATTCTCAATATCATGACCAGGTGCCCCAGAATGGAACTCGCATCGAGCATTGGCATCAAAATTGGGGGGAAGCTTTTCAAGCATGGACAAATCGCGTAGCTCAACCAACTGAAGTTCAAGCAAACAGGGAAGTAACTGAGCATAAGGCATCGGGATCGGATCGAGAACTCTCTGAGGCATCTTAGGCTTTTTCCCACACATTTGGCTCCCTTGATTCATTCTAAGGACGTGAACAGATTGACGTGGAGGTAACGGCACTTGAGTTTGAGGGGGAGCTCTCTGAGGCATCCCATGAGTGGAAAGAGATCCTATTGAAGAGAAAGAGTCAACAGTTTCTGTTGCAGCAGCAGGGACAACATCACATTCTTTTCTTAGTACCGTCTCCAGAACTTCCATGACCAGCCTCAACTGAGTCTTCAACTGATTGTTTTCCTCTTTTAGTGCATCCTGATTATGGATCAATTCTTGCATCTCCAACATAAAATGACCCATTTGTTCCCTCATCTCATCCATTTCCTCACGGAGTTGTTCCATAGTTGATCTTGGAGTTGTGGCAGTGAGAAGTCAAATCTGTTGTTGATCTTGAAATCTGGATAGAAATGGTCCCATAAGTCTTTGAAAGAACCATGAAATGCATGATAGTATGAATGCATGTTTCATTTATGAGAGATCCTAAAGTCTTTTCACACACTTTCATTCTTCTTTTTTGGAATTAAAGCTTCTTTTTTTTTTGTATAGAATATCTTTTCTTTTCTTTTTTGCTTTTCTATTTCCTTTTTTTTACATATCTTTTCTTTTCTTTTCTCTTTTTTTTTGGAAATAGACTTTAGGATCTTTCATAAATGGAGTGGACAAAGCAATTATGTTATGCAATGCAAAAGCATGGGATCAACGGTCCATATAATCTTAGTAACCATTGTACAATCCTCTGAATAACTGATACAGGTCAAATGTCACAGGATCAAAGGTCCGACACCTTTTTGAATACCAGGAAAACCAATAGTCACCAACAGAACAGAATAGTCACCAACGGTACCTGTCATGTATATCCCACCCCACTCACAGGTGAATCTAGGTCAAGGTAGGTCAATGGCTTCCAGCGTTATCAGTTCTCCTGAAACACCATCATTGTCGCAAATACATGCCAACAACGGTATCTCTTTTGAACCTCGACTGGTCGTGGGTCTCATGATCGCAATCAACAGAACCTGACATTCTGTTGGCGTCGTGACTATCCACTCTATCCTAGGTATCCTATGTGTCAACTCTGGCCTGGGTAATGGGCCTTTTACCTCATAGAACATCCCACCCAACCTGCAAACAGTGAAAATATATGGTCCCGAAGGGGATCCCAATCCAGTCCAAATTCATGCGGAAAATAAACATGATATGCAAGCGGGAAAGTAAACAGGACATGCGAAACATAAAACAAATACATAAAATAAATAAATGCACGTATAGACAAAACATAGCACACCCAGTAAATAAACAAACAAACGGATAGGCTAGGATCGACTCACTAAGGATGGACCAGCAACAGGTCTAGCAACATCCCCAGCAGAGTCGCCAGCTGTCGCACGCTCGCGAAAAAGGAACAGAGTCGCCACCAATATATTTATCCCATAAGGGAAAGGAATATCAGGAAACCTAACAAGGGAAGGAACAGGGTCTTGCGACCAGAGAATCAAGGTACGGGAGTCGGTTACGCGAGGGGAAGGTATTAGCACCCCTCACGCCCATCGTACTCGATGGTATCCACCTATGTTTGTTTCTATCTAAAGGGTGTATACTATGTCTATGTCTAAATGCGAATGAATGCAAAATGTATGGAAAATAAAGAATTATACTCGCACGGGCCCTACCCCGCTGCCTACGTATCCTTTTCAGGAATCAGAGTTACCGTAGCTCGGCTAAAGATTTTCTGTTTGTTTTTGTGTTTTTTAGTTGGGCGGAGTTAACGTTCACGCTCTTGCATAAGGGATCGCCTACGATGCGTTCGAGCGGAAATAACATTGCCCTTAGAAAGAAGAAAGAGAGATTGGTTTGTGTCTTTTAGGGTAGATGGGTGATGAACAGTTCCCAATACCGGGCCACTCACCACTTTCTCTACTTTGTTTTAATTTGAACCATTGTTAGGTGTTTTAAGTGTTTTTGGTTGGGTGTTTTTTAAGGGAATTTACTTTGCGATTTGAATCACATAAAATGTATAATGATCAAGAAGCAGATTAGGGAATGAATCCCACTCACTTCCATCCCATTATGTAATGTTCGAGAAACAGATTAGGGAATGAATCCCACTCATTTCTCTCCCATTAATTAATGTTTGAGAAACAGATTAGGGAATGAATCCCACTCATTTCTCTCCCATTAAGTAGTGACCGAGAAACAGATTAGGGAATGAATCCCACTCGTTTCTATGCCACTAAGCGATTGAGAAACAGATTAGGGAATGAATCCCACTCATTTCTCTATCACTTTCTTAATGTGATTCGCATCTTCCTTTTATTAAGTATTTTAAAAGAGTTGAAAAGAAAAAGAATGCAATGGGGAACTATTTATAAATTCTAATCTAAGTTGTTCTAATTCCTATTTATGTACAAAAGGGATCTAAAATGATACTCATGAAATAGGCCTAAGATAAGGCCACAATCAATGTAAACACAAACATACAAAATTAACACAAAAGCATATAAGAAACAAATCAAAATTAAGTGCAAAAAATAACAACAAAAAACTACTATTTTTATGAGTTTTATGAGAAAATTCTAAGACTAAAGTTAATCCAAAAAGTGGCCTAAAAATCTAACAAGTTTATTGATTTTATGTGTCAACAATTCCTCGAAAATTCTAACAAAATGGTGATTATTATTGTTTTAGAACCTAAGAATAATGGGAAAAAAAACTAGAGGAGAAAGAGGCCTAATTCTAATTAAAACTATGTGAATCAGGGGGGTGTGGATTGAAAATGTTAGTATGGCCAAAGATACAGGCGCAAGGCCCAGGCTTAAGGCCCACAGATTTTTTGTTATGTTGTTCTTGCATTCAGCCAAGAGAAATAGAGGTGATGTGGGCCTTAGGGAGGTGCACTCAGCATTTCATGGCCCAGATGATCTTTCTATTGATCCATTTTTTATTATCATGATTTTATTGCTATTTTTTAAAAAGGAAAAAGAAAATGAAAACGGTGCATTTTAGGCATTGTTTGGATTGATGGAATCGGATGGAGCGGAGCGGAATGGAATGGAATAAAATGATATTCCCTTGTTTGGATAATTTAAAAACGGATGGAGCGGAGCGGAAAGGAGTGGTATGGATTCCATTCCATTCCATCACTTACCACCATATTCCTTCCCCTCCAATTTGGGCGGAATGAATAATTTGTCTTATTCCGTTCTAAAATTTCCAAACAATGGAATGGTACATTCGTTCCGCTCCATCCCACTCCGCTCCATTCCATTCCGCTCCATTCATTTCGTGATATCCAAACATACCCTTAGGGTTAAGACTAAACCGTATGACTCCTCAACTCGCTCAGACTTCGTTCTCTCGTTCTTATCTCTCATTCTCTTCCCGACGCAATTTCCGGCGAACCTCTCCGCCGTGGACCGCCGTTCCCACTCTCTTAATCATCAAAATTCGGCCATTAAATTCACCTTATTCCTAATCCTAAACACATATATGAGCCTAAATCTAAAAGATCCTTACTCAGGCAACGGGATTGGAAGCTACATCGGAAACCCTAAGTATTGGGGATTTCGTCATTCAAACGCGATTACGAGATTGAAGCACTTGGAGCCCTAATTGGATCATAGAAGCACGAATACGAGTTTGAAAGCGTTTAGAAAGAACCTGTTCAGGCGGCTTGAGTTTCCGATGCGGTGGCGGAGATTCTCGGCGGTGCTCAAAGGGAAAAGAAAATGTCAGAGGCTCTTGATTCCAGGTAAAAGCCTTACTCTCCCTTTCTGTTGATGTCTGTATAGTCTTCTTCTTCTACCACTTCTTCTCTATTTCTTCTTTTTCTTTGAATTTCCTGTTTTCAAGTTTTCTCTTCTTCTTCTCTCTCTGTGAATCGTTATTGTTGTGGTTGAGTGATTGAGAGCTGAGAGATGGTGGAGTGGAATGCGTGATGGAGGTTTAGCTCACTGCTTAGAGCTTCAGATATTGAAGCTCTAAGAGTTGTTGTTCTGAGCGTATGGTGATGGCGAGGGTTGGCAGAGAAGTGAATTGAGAGATGAAGATGGTGAGATGATGATGATGATGATGCGAGGAAGATGGTGGTCCGAGAGAGAGGGTGCAGAGTGAATGGTGGTGGAGAAGAAATGGCTTGAGGAAGAAGTGTGATAATGATGTGTGTGTCGAAGCCTGAGAATGGTGAATGATGGCTGTTATATAGGTGAGGGAGGGTGGTGAAGTTAGTTATAGATTGAGAGAATTTTGTTACAGGGGAATGGAGTGAGAGTCTTTGGATGAGAGAAGTCAGTTAAGAAATTGGAGGGCATGGATTGAATCAGTTGGAAGTTAGTTTTGTTCAGTTGGAATTCGGTTATGTTTCTGTTATGAGGTTATAGTCAGTTAAAAGTTGTTACAGGTGGTTGGAGAACTGTTTTGGTGGTTATTCTGTTAGGTTGACAGTTAGAAGATGGTTAGAAGGTTGTTAGGGAAGTTAAGTTGGTTTGTAGAAGTTTGTTTTGACGGTTAGTGGTAGTTGGAAGTTGGTTATTAGTTAGGATAACTGGTTTTTGAAAGTTAGTTATATGAAGAGAGTGGAGAGATTTTGGTAGTTATAGGTTTTCTGTTAAGAGCTTGCGGCTGGGCAAAAAGGAAACAGTTGGTAAGTTGGCTGTGGATTTAATTAGTGATGGTAGTGACCCAATTGGGGAGGTTAGTTATGCAATAGGCTAAGGCTATATAGAATGTCAAGTCCTTGTTGTGAATGAAATGTGAACTCAGTAGCTAATAGCTTAGAATTTGGTTTTTTGTTCTGTTTTTCTCCTTTTTTATGCAGAATTGATGTATGTTTCATTTGTGGTTAGGTCCGCGGTTTGAATGCTGCAAGGATACCTTTTTGTTCACGGCGAGACTTTTGGCTTGATGCAGATCGGCGTATCAGTGGTGATGAAATATATAGCGTATGTACGAGCCCATGTCGACAATGAGATGTGTATGTATCCTGACAGTTAGGTGAATTAGGAGTTAATTGGTGGGTTATTGGAAGAGTATTATATAGTTTGAAATAGGTGACAATTGAGTAACAGGCTGTTTTGAATAGTATCATGATGATTTTGTTTGGCTGTATATGTGCTTGGTGCAGGTGGTTATTTTTGTACGATGCAGGTATTGACGCAAACTCGAAACTGGATGTATGAAGTGTGCTGAATGTATCTTGCAGGAACTGAAGTGGTATTAACATAGGATTTCAAGTGTTTGGATGCCGCGAGTCTCTGAACTTTGATTTTGCTTTTGTATGAACTTTGGTTAGGAGATAACACATATTTTTATCTTTCCATTTGAACCGTGAAATCAGTTTGGTCCTGTTGGTTTCATGTGTTTCAATGTGCTTTAGTGTGCTTGCAGGCAACAGTGGATCAAGATTTCAAATTGAATCATGGTTGGCATATTGCATAGGCATAGCACGGGTGAATATCAAGAAGTTACACAGGGTTTGAAGTGGGTTCTGTACTAAGGTTCATGCAGAAGGTAGCTTTGATGCAGGCTAAAGGCATACGGAGAACATTTGAAACAAGGACAATTGGGATGGGGTTCGGGATTAGAATAATAGGCTTGTCACATGTTTTTTTCTTTTTGTAATGTCTTTTGGCTTAATGTGGTGTAATAATTGTGAACTTGCGATGACAATGTAACAAAAGCTTTTGTAATCCTTTCAAATTCAATATCAAAATTCCACGTATTCAAAACCTTTTTCTCAACTTTCCCATTCTTTCTTTGAATGTTACTTTTCATGTTTCTTTGACTTTTGTAACAACATCAACCTTGTATGAGAACCGAAGAGATAGCGTCTTGCTCCTTAAGCAACCCAGTTACTCAGAGTCAATAATGAACAAAGCCTTAATTTCTGGAACGAATTCAGGTGAATCCACACCTTTTGCTTGTGCAAGATCCATAATCAATGACTTGTGATCAAAGGAACTAACAAGGCTTTCTTGATAAATGATGACAACTGATGAAATATGTTCTCAGTGAAATCCCAATTTGCTCCAGGGACCTTGATCTTATGTTTTTGGATGTTTTATTTAATGAATGGATGCAAAGCCATGCAAATGTCCTAATGAAGGTATGCAAATGAAATAGGAAGTATAAGCCAGTTAGAATTTAAAGAGTAGGACAAATTTGGGGTATGACAGCTGCCCCTATTTAATCGTCTTAAACCTGAAGGTGAGATTGGCGCTAGCCTTTCGAACATTCGAGGTAAAAGAAGATTAAATATCCAAGACCTGAAATTTGTCCTGAAAAGATGGTGTCTGTGTTATCCTTACTTTTTTGTTTGATATCTGCTGGGGAAAGAGAAATGTTTTTTCTTTTTTTTTTTTGGTGGAAAAGTTTATCTTGAATAATGGTTGAATGGTGATAGCTTGTAACGTGGTGATGGTGCCAATACCAGGTTCTCACAAGAGGCGGTTGTATGAAACAATGACTGGAAGGAAAAGATCTTGTAGCGATCTATGACTCAACATCGAGAGAAGATCTCGTACGATCTTCAGGACTGAAAGGGAAAAAGATATCATGCAATCTATGACTCAACATTGGGAGAAGATCTCGTACGATCTTCAGGACTGAAAGGAAAAAGATCTCGTGAGATCTACGACTCAACATCGGGAGAAGATCTCGTACGAACTTCAGGACTGAAAGGAAATAGACCTCGTGAGATCTACGACTCAACATCGGGAGAAGATCTCGTACGAACTTCAGGACTGAAAGGAAATAGACCTCGTGAGATCTACGACTCAACATCGGGAGAAGATCTCGTACGAACTTCAGGACTGAAAGGAAAAAGATCTCGTGCGATCTATGACTCAACATCGACTCGACAACGGGAGAGGATCTCGTACAATCTTCAGGAGTGAAAGGGAAAAGATCTCGTGCGATCTATGACTCAACATCGGGAGAAGATCTCATACGAACTTCAGGACTGAAAGGAAAAAGATCTCGTGCGATCTATGACTCAACATCGACTCGACAACAGGAGAGGATCTCGTACGATCTTCAGGACAGAAAGGAAAAGATCTCGTGCGATCTACGACTCAACATCGACTCGACAACAGGAGAGGATCTCGTACGATCTTCGGGACAGAAAGGAAAAGATCTCGTGCGATCTATGACTCAACATCGACTTGACAACAGGAGAGGATCTCGTACGATCTTCAGGACAGAAAGGAAATAGATCTCGTGCGATCTACGACTCAACATTGGGGTTCGGAGAAGGAAATTGGTTCTGAAATGGTTTGCCAGGTTGGAAACTGGGCTTTGAAAGGGTTTGCCAGGTTGGGAACTGGGCTTTGAAAGGGTTTGCCAGGTTGGGAACTGGGCTTTGAAAGGGTTTGCCAGGTTGGGAACTGGGCTTTGAAAGGGTTTGCCAGGTTGGGAACTGGGCTTTGAAAGGGTTCACAACACGGGGGTTGGACCTGAAAAGTTTTCCCATACGGGGGAAGGGACCACGGAGACTAGTGACGACTAGACTCGATCAAAAGACATAATCACGAAGATGTTGATGCTTGCGAAGCATAAGAATTACATTAATCCCTCAGGCCAAAGGCGGGGTGTAACTCTTCAAGAGTGGCAATCGTTCGAATTGCCACACACCAAGTATGGTTATTCAAACGATTGAAAAATGAGATGGGTTGAATGCCCACCCTCATTCGCACTCTAATTTGCATGCAGCACACGGGAAATAACCACGACGAGACTAGTAACGACTAGACTCGACAAGAAGATGGTAGTAACCATTGGAGATCATGGAGATATCAATGCTTACGAAGCACAAGAATGGCATAAATCCCTCAGGCCAAAAGGCGGGGTGTAACTCTTCAAGAGCGGCAATCGTTCGAATTGCCACACACCAAGTATGGTTATTCAAACGATCGAAAAATGAGATGGGTTGAATGCCCACCCTCATTCACGCTCTAATCTGCACGCAGCATGCGGGAAATAACCTCGGAGACAACGATTCTGACGAAGAAAGACATTGTATCCGATCCACATTGGAGAGAGAAGATGAGACTTCTTCTGGGGGTGTATATATTGCTTTGTGCCTTCTGGGCATATGAAAACTGGCTCATGCATTGATGCATGTTTGAATTTTTCTATGGCGTAATGCTCCATTTTGATGGATATGCTACGCTTTTGAGGATGCAATGTTATATGCAATGGATACTATATGCAAAGTGCCAAATAAAGGCATCAGTGAGGTAAACACCAGGGAGAATCCCCTTAGTGTTAAGGACCATGTGGATGAAGGATAGAAAAACACTTAGAAAGGGGGGTTTGAATAAGTGTAGTCTTAAAAACTTGAACGATAAAAATAAATTGCACAGTCATTTTTATCCTGGTTCGTTGTTAACTAAACTACTCCAGTCCACCCCCGCGGAGTGATTTACCTCACCTGAGGATTTAATCCACTAATCGCAACAGATTACAATGGTTTTCCACTTAGTCCGCGACTAAGTCTTCTAGAGTATCCTGATCACAACCTGATCACTCCAGGAACAAATGCTTAGACACAAGCTAAGACTTTCTTAGAGTATCCTGACCACCACGTGATCACTCTAATTACAACTGCTTAGACACAAGCTAAGACTTCCTAGAGTATCCTGATCAACACTTGATCACTCTAGTTACTTACAAATTAATGTAATCAAATAAGAGTTTTACAATGCTTCTTAAAAGCTATAATCACAACAGTGATATTTCTCTTAACGTTTAAGCTTAATCTCACTAATATATTACAACAGCAATGTAGTGAGCTTTGATGAAGATGAAGTTTCTGAGCTTTGAATTTGAACAGCGTTTCAGCAAGTTAATATTCAAAGAATTTGGTTCAGAGTTGTTAACCTTGCTTCTCATCAGAACTTCATATTTATAGGCGTTTGAGAAGATGACCGTTGGGCGCATTTAATGCTTTGCGTATTCCGTACAGCTTTGCATTTAATGTTTCACGCTTTTGTCAACTACCTCGAGCCTTGTTCATGCTGTGTCTACTGACGTTGCCTTTAATAGCTTCCAACGTTCCTTTTGTCAGTCAGCGTAGCCTGCCACTTGTACTTTCTTCTGATCTGATGTTTGTGAATAAAATATTTGAATATCATCAGAGTCAAACAGCTTGGTGCATAGCATCTTCTTGTCTTCTGACCTTGAAGTGCTTCTGAGCGTGATACCATCAGAACTTCAGTGCTTCTGCTTCTGATCTCAAGTTCTTCTGATGCTTCCATAGACCCATGTTCTGATTCTGCCTTGACCATCTTCTGATGTCTTGCCAGACCATGTTCTGATGTTGCATGCTGAACCTTCTGAGACAAAGCTTCTGAGCGCTGATTTGTGCATACTCTTTATATATTTCCTGAAAGGGAAATTTGCAATGTATTAGAGTACCACATTATCTCACACAAAATTCATACCCTTGTTATCATCAAAACTAAGAATATTGATCAGAACAAATCTTGTTCTAACAATCTCCCCCTTTTTGATGATGACAAAACATATATAAATGATATGAATTTGCGATCAGAAAGAGCAGACGGCTAAAGACAAATTACACAGCTATAACATAAGCATGTGAATATGTCTCCCCCTGAGATTAACAATCTCCCCCTGAGATGAATAATCTCCCCCTGAAATAAATACTCGAAGAACTTTAATAATAAAGGACTTCCCTGATTATTTCGGTAGAGACGATCACATAAGCTTCTGTCTTCTGATAATTCATAGCTTCTGACTTCTGCTTCCATTGGACAGCTTCAGAACTTGAATTTCTTTAGATCCCTAGAACACTCACAGCTTCTGATTCGTGCTTCCATTTAGGACAACTTCAGAACTTGAATTTCTTTGATCTTCAGAACATTCACAGCTTCTGATTCCTGCTTCCATTTAGGACAGCTTCAGACCTTGAATTTCTTTGATCTTCAGAACATTCACAGCTTCTGATTCATGCTTCCATTTAGGACAGCTTCAGAACTTGAGTTTTCTGGATCTTTAGAACATTCACAGCTTCTGATTTCTGCTTCCCTCGGATAGCTTCAGAGCTTTGAATTTCTTCTTACATCACTTCATGCTAGATTGTATCAGAACATTGTTGAATGTACCAGAGCATCATCAGAGCATCTCTACATCCTGAAATGTTACAGAACAAAACTAAACGACAAAAGTCAGCATGAATGAGTTAGAACATAAAATGTGTATCAGAACACAAAATATGTATCAGAGCCATATAAGCCATATATAATATATCAGTGGTGATGAAATATATAGCGTATGTACGAGCCCATGTCGACAATGAGGTGTGTATGTATCCTGACAGTTAGGTGAATTAGGAGTTAATTGGTGGGTTATTGGAAGAGTATTATATAGTTTGAAATAGGTGACAATTGAGTAACAGGCTGTTTTGAATAGTATCATGATGATTTTGTTTGGCTGTATATGTGCTTGGTGCAGGTGGTTATTTTTGTACGATGCAGGTATTGACGTAAACCCAAAACTGGATGTATGAAGTGTGCTGAATGTATCTTGCAGGAACTGAAGTGGTATTAACATAGGATTTCAAGTGTTTGGATGCCGCGACTCTCTGAACTTTGATTTTGCTTTTGTATGAACTTTGGTTAGGAGATAACACATATTTTTATCTTTCCATTTGAACCGTGAAATCAGTTTGGTCCTGTTGGTTTCATGTGTTTCAATGTGCTTTAGTGTGCTTGCAGGCAACAGTGGATCAAGATTTCAAATTGAATCATGGTTGGCATATTGCATAGGCATAGCATGGGTGAATATCAAGAAGTTACACAGGGTTTGAAGTGGGTTATGTACTAAGGTTCATGCAGAAGGTAGCTTTGATGCAGGCTAAAGGCATACGGAGAACATTTGAAACAAGGACAATTGGGATGGGGTTCGGGATTAGAATAATAGGCTTGTCACATGTTTTTTTCTTTTTGTAATGTCTTTTGGCTTAATGTGATGTAATAATTGTGAACTTGCGATGACAATGTAACAAAACCTTTTGTAATCCTTTCAAATTCAATATCAAAATTCCACGTATTCAAAACCTTTTTCTCAACTATCCCATTCTTTCTTTAAATGTTACTTTTCATGTTTCTTTGACTTTTGTAACAACACCAACCTTGTATGAGAACCGAAGAGATAGCGTCTTGCTCCTTAAGCAACCCAGTTACTCAGAGTCAATAATGAACAAAGCCTTAATTTCTGGAACGAATTCAGGTGAATCCACACCTTTTTTTTTGTGCAAGATCCATAATCAATGACTTGTGATCAAAGGAACTAACAAGGCTTTCTTGATAAATGATGACAATTGATGAAATATGTTCTCAGTGAAATCCCAATTTGCTCCAGGGACCTTGATCTTATGTTTTTGGATGTTTTATTTAATGAATGGATGCAAAGCCATGCAAATGTCCTAATGAAGGTATGAAAATGAAATGGGAAGTATAAGCCAGTTAGAATTTAAAGAGTAGGACAAATTTGGGGTATGACATTAGGTTTTGGCTTTCTTCATGCGTATTATCGTCAAGTGTATCGGTTATAGGAATTTCTAGGATTTCAGGGTTTTCGAGTGGTTCAGTTTTTGCTTCTTTGACACATTCGTTAGTGATATCCATGAAACAGCAAGTGTCATCTATTGCGGGTGCTTTTAAGAAGTGAGATAGAATAAATTCAATCTTTTCTTCTCCTACTTCGAAGGTTAGTTTCCCGCGTTTAACATCTATGATTGCACCAGCGGTCGCTAAGAATGGTCTTCCTAGTATGATCGGTATGTTAGAATATTCTTGAATATCCATGATGATAAAATCAGTTGGGATGTAGAATTGACCTACACGCACATGGATATTTTCTAACATTCCTACAAGATACTTAATTGAGCGGTCGGCTAGTTGAAGAGACATCCTTGTTGATTTAAGCTCGCCTAAGTTTAGTTTCTTACATGTTGAAAGAGGCATCAAACTAACACTAGCTCCTAAATTGCATAAGGCTTTATCTATAATAGTTTTTCCTATTACGCAAGGTATAGAGAAGCTACCAGGATCTTTTAGTTTGGGAGGCATGTTATTTTGTATGATGGCACTACATTCTGCAGTAAGCGTTACTATTTCGTTATCCTCGAGTTTCTTTTTATTCGAAAGAATTTATCTGAGAAACTTAGCATAGGAAGGCATTTGGGTTATAGCTTCTGTGAAAGGTATAGTTATGTTTAATTGTTTCAGAAGTTCTACAAAAATTTTAAATTGCGCTTCAGTTTTAGATTTAGCTAGCCTCTGAGGGTAAGTAATAGGTGGCTTATACGGTGGTGGAGGTACATATGGTTTCTCTTTTTCAGTCTCCACTTCGGTATTGTTTTCACTTATCTTAACGGGTTAGTCATCAGTTGATATCTTTTTAGTTTCCTTCGGCTCTTGTTGTGACATGGGTGCGTTTTGAGTTCTAGGATCGATACGTCCATCGTAGTTCGTTCCACTTATGTAGTGTAATCGCGTTCGCATGTCCTTTGGGATTAGGTTGTGGTTGAGAAGGAAATTTGCCATCAGGGGAAGCAGTAGGTGCTTGTTGTTGAGCTACTTGAGAAATTTGCGTTTTGAGCATTTTTTATGTGTAGCTAAAGCGTCTACTTTGTTTGCTAATTGTTTTAGTTGCTCACTATTGTGAATGCTTTGATTCAGGAAGTCCTTGTTAGTTTGTTGTTGGGAAGCCATAAAGTTTTCTATTATGATTTCTAGGTTCGACTTCCTAGGGGAATTTGGAGCAGCTACAGGTGCTTTTTGATAGCCAGGTGGAACAGCAGGTGCTTGTCCAGATGCGTACAATGCATTGTTGTTCTTATACGAAAAGTTTGGATGATTCTTCCATCCAGGTTTGTACGTGTTAGAGTAAGGTTTTCCTTGAGCACAATTCACTTGATCAGGTGGAACACCTGTCAGCAATTGACATTCGGCAACGACATGTCCAGTTAATCTGCATATCTCGCAATTAGGAGTTACAACAGCCACGGTGGCTGCAGGAGTTATGGTTAAGTTCTCGATCTTTTAAGTCAAGGCGTCTACTTTGGCGTTAACGCGGTCTATACCACTGACTTCGTACATTCCTCCTTTGGTTTGGGATTTCTCTACAGCGGTTTGTTCTCCTCCCCATTGGTAATGGTTCTGTGCCATGTTCTCTATGAGGTTATAGGCTTCATCATGAGGTTTGTCCATTAAAGCTCCGCCAATAGCGGCATCTATAGTCATTTTAGTGTTATATAATAGACCACCATAGAAAGTATGGATGATCATCCATGGCTCAAGTCAATGATGAGGACAAAGTCTCAGCATATCCTTATATCGCTCCCAGGCTTAGAAGAGTGATTCGTTGTCTTTTTGGGTAAATCCGTTGATTTGACCTCTTAGCATAGCATTTTTGCTAGACGGGAACTATCTCGCTAAGAAAACTCTCTTCAATTCGTCCCATGTCATTATGGACTTAGAGGGTAAAGATTGAAGCCACGCTCTAGCTCTATCTCTCAAGGAGAATGGAAAAAGACGTAATCGAATAGCTTTGGGACTGACATTGTTAGCTTTGACAGTGTCGGCGTATTGCACGAACACGGATAAATGGAGATTAGGATCGTCTGCAGGGCTTCCAGAGAATTGGTTCTGTTGGACAGCTTGCACCAGCGAAGGTTTTAGTTCGAAGTTGTTTGCCTCAATCGCGGGTGGTGCGATACTTGAGTGTGGTTCAGCTCGTGAAGGAGCTACATAGTCTCTAAGAGGACGAGCAGCAACCATCTCTAACTTTGGGGTTCGTTGATAAAAAAGGATCAATTCCGGAGAAACTGGAATTGGTTCTACTTCGGGAAGATGATGAATTCGACATCTTAAGTTGATAAAGCGTTCGATTTCGTTAATTCGTTATATTAATTCCCCTCCTTGTAAACGAGTATTTGGCATACAATCGTTCAAAGAAAAGGAAAAGAATTGCCCTAGTCTCTACGGTGAAATAGTGAGTTATGATATCGACTTAAATGTTCCCCGGCAACGGCGCCAAAAACTTGATTGCGACTTTACGTGTCTATTAATCTGATGACTGCAAGTGCACAGTCGTGTCGTGTAGTTTTAAAAGATATTGAATCCACAAGGACTATGAATCGATCTACCGTTATCTAAGGTTACTATGTAACGCTAAGGCTAAGAATACTTTGGTTGTTTCTAACGGGAAAATTAAAATTTTAATTCTAAGAATATAATAATAAACGGATATCAGTATGTATTTCGTCTAACTGAGGTGATCCGAAGTTCCATTGGCTATGGTTCTTATTTAATTAAAAATCTCTATTAACTATGTTATTTAAAAGTCCTCCTCTCAAACTCTCGCTTTGTTGATTTAGACTACTATCCTAACTCATAATGTACGCTCTCACCATCCCATTAGATTTAGAAAAGCTTTCTGAAAACATCACAATTGATAAAATGCTCATTTCATGAAGAGGTTATCTACTTAAATCTCCTAGTCTCAAATTCTCGCTCTGTTGACTCGGATCATGCTAGTATTCCCTAACATACGCTCTCGCTGTCCCGCGTCGGGTTTAAAAACACTTTTTGAAAATAAATAAATTCTAATTAGTTTTAATACGCTTTCTCTGTCCTTAAAACTAATGTTCTATGTCTACTATCCAGTTAAAGATCTCAAACTCTCGCTCTGTTGATTTTAACCTTTATCATTTTTAAAATTTCAAACTCTCGCTCTATTGATTTTACAACTTTAGAATATTTAATTAGACACAAAACCAGAAACGAGTGATATTTAATAAAACATATTTAAGCAAACTTATTTCAGATCCCTACGGTTAACTTACTCTACATACCGATATCTTAATTAAATTAGCCATACATATTGATACGGTTAAACATGTATGAATAAATTCGGTTCATATTAATAAGCATATTAATTGGCATACAATATATCATGCAATAATAATTAAAGAGGTAAATAGAAACCTGAATAATAAAAATCTGAATTAATTAAACTTGAAATCTTCGAGTACTTGAACTTCCACCACATGTTGGTTGGATCGTTCTTCAGAAATTATTCGGGCGTAAATAATAAAACAAGGAATAAAAACTAAATCTAACGTAAGGTTAAATCTATTAAAGGTTCACAATAATTTCCGGTGTAGAAATTGTTGTGAGAAAAGAACAAACAGGAATTAAATTGCAAAGGAAATAATGAAAGCAGAAAATAATAACGGCAGCGTTTTCTTGCAGAAAGTCGGACCCTTTTCAAGTACTATACATGTGGTATTTATTGGACTAGGTTTGCAACGTACTTCTTTTGAATTGAGTCCCCATGTTCCTTCTTTTTCTTCATAATTATAGTGGCACTTTGGACGTGCGTTTTGACCTAGAATAGGGGAGACGGAGGTCTCCACTTTGATCTCGTGATGACGTGGCCAAGGAAGAGTGAGAGACGAGCGTCTCCATTATTTACATGGACTTCTTCCACTTTGGGCTTGGGAGATGGACGTCTCCAAGCATTGTTAGGCCCAAGACGGGCGTCTCCATGTGCTGAGGTGGCAGCTTCAGCTCCTTCGTGGGCTGGGCTTCCACCATTGTATTTTTGGGTCTTCTGTTTTGCACCTTCTAATTTCTTTAGCACCTCTCCTTTCTTTTCTTGAATAAATATGGATAGATTTTGCTCTATTTCTTCTTCTTTTCACAAATATGCTCGCACAGACTCTTTTCCTGAAACAAAAGGAAAAACCCGCATAATACCATAATAAAACTATATAATTAAATGAAAATGATAATAATATTTATGGAATTTAAGCTAAATATATGATATAAATTCGTGTTATCACAAGTGTGCTCAGATCATTTGGAACGACAAATGCATTAGCATAGTCAAATACGGTTAGACATGTAACATTGTACATAGAGGGACACCCAATTACTTCAGCAATGAAGTCTTCAGAGATGGTTAACTGACATTCATGGATGGAGGAATTAATGCTCAGATTGTCTTCACTAACTGAAGCATTGATCCAAAGTTCTTTTACTAGGTTTATAAAGATAGGACCATTAAGAATGTCAACATAAGGTTTCCATCCTTGTTGATAGCAATGGTCGATAAAATGATCATTGCTTCTAGCTAACCATAAGAATTTTTCTTTGATGACTGTGAATGTTGGTTGGGAAGACATGACAACAAAGAAGATTTAAAAGAAAAACTGACACAAATTGGTTTTAGGGTACTGTAGGATTTTTGACACATGACAGGATTTTATAAGTGAGATACGAGGGGAGTGAAACGGTTTTCCAAGGGTAATCAATGCATAGATTCGCATGCATTATGAAAAAATGTTTAAGTGACCAAGGAATAGTAGCGTTATGATTAAAGACATTTAGGGATAACATAGAGAAATTAATGCAACAATTACCAATGACTTATGACTCATTAGCTTTGCACGCACGATCTTTCAAAGATTGAACATGTGTTCAATTTCTCAGGTTAACGTGAACTAGCAGTTTTATCTACAGAACTTCTGATTCATCTTAGAAAACAAACTTCTGAACCTAGTAGGTTAGATATTTCTAGATGATTCCTGTTAATAACTTGTGAGAAGTTGTAAATCAGGTAGTTCAAGTTTTAGGCAACCGAATCACAATAGATATTGATCATAATTTCATTCAGGACACAATTCCATACTAATATTCTTTAGAATGATTTTGAATCTATCTTCAGAAAGAGGTTTTATGAAAACATCAGCCCATTGATGGTTTGTATCAGTGAAGTTTAAGCTTAATATCCCTTTCTGAATATAGTCCCTAATGAAATGATGCTTAATTTTTATGTGTTTAGCTTTGGAGTGTAGGATAGGATTTTTAGAAAGACAGATAGCAGAAGCGTTATCACAGAAAATAGGAATATTACGCTCATAGATGTGATAATCCTCTAACGGACTTTTCATCCATAACATCTGAGTGCTACAGCTTGCAGCAACAACGTATTCTGCATCTGTAGTTGATAGTGCAATTGTGGCTTGCATTTTGCTGTACCAGGAGATCAGATTATTTCCTAGAAACTGACAGCTTCCAGATGTACTTTTACATTCTACTCTGTCTCCAGCAAAATCAGCATCATAATAACCTACTAAATTGAACTCTTTGGATTTTCTGTAACAAAGTCCAACATTAGTAGTACCTTTCAGATACCTCAGAATTCTCTTGACAGCAGTCAAGTGTGATTCTCTAGGATCTGATTGGAATCTTGCACATAAGCAGACACTAAACAGAATATCAGGTATAGATGCAGTTAGGTAGAGTAGTGAACCAATCATACCTCTGTAGAGCTTCTGGTCTACCTTCTTACTTACCTCTTCTTTACCTAAAATGTAAGTAGGATGCATTTTGCTTCTTTACTTTTTGATAGCTTAAATTTCTTCAGAAGTTCCTTGACATACTTTGTTTGATGTATGTAAGTACCTTCAGAAGTTTGGTTTATTTGAATTCCCAGAAAGAATTTTAGCTCACCCATCATGCTCATTTCAAATTCTGCCTGCATAGACTCAGCAAATTCTCTTCCAAGAGAGATTAGAAGTTCCAAAAATAATATCATCCACCTATATTTGACAGATTAAGATATCATTTTTAAATGATTTACGAAATAGTGTTGTATCAACTTTATCGCTGGTGAAATCTTTTTCTAGAAGGAATGAACTTAAACGTTCGTACCAAGCTCGGGGAGCTTGTTTTAGTCCATATAAAGATTTCTCTAGTTTAAAAACATGTTCAGGATATATTGAATCTTCAAATCCAGGAGGTTGATGAGCATACACTTCTTCTTCAATATAACCATTTAAAAATGCACTTTTAACATCCATTTGATATAATGTTATGTTATATTGAGCAGCATAAGCAATTAATAATCTGATAGATTCTAACCTGGAGACTGGGGCAAAGGTTTCATTATAGTCAATACCTTCTTTTTGACTATACACTTGAGCAACCAGTCGTGCCTTGTTTCTGATAATTTCTCCTTGCTCATTCATCTTGTTTATAAACACCCACTTTGTTCCAATTATGTTAAATCCTTCAAGTCTCAGAACAAGATTCCATACATCATTTCTGGTGAATTGGTTTAATTCTTCTTGCATGGCAATAATCCAATCCGTATCTTGAAGGGATTCATCTACTGAAGTTGGTTCAATCATTGGCACTAAACCAAATAATGAATTCTCATTATTTCTTAGAAATGCTCTAGTTCTGATAGGGTCATCTTTCTTGCCAAGTATGACATCTTCTGAATGATGTGTAGTGAGTCTTGGAAATCTTTTATGAGGGGTATCTTCAGAGATTCTCAGGTTCTCCATGGTTGATGTGATTAAGGGATCTTTTGACACATATTTATCTTCTGAGTCATCAAGATTCGTGAATTGTTCATCTGTATATGCAAAATTTTCAATCTGCTTTGGCTTTTGATGGCCAAGCTTATCATCAAATCTGATATTAATTGATTCTTCAACAATTAAGGTTTCTGTATTATATACTCGACAGCCTTTTGAGCGTTGAGAGTATCCTAGCAGAAAACACTTTTGTGCTTTAGAATCAAACTTGTTCAGATGTTCTTTAGTATTAAAAATAAAACAAGTACAACCAAACGAATGAAAATATGAAATGTTGGGCTTCCTATTTTTCCATAGTTCATAGGGGTCTTTTCAAGAATAGGTCTTATGGAGACTCTATTTTAAATATAGCATGTTGTGTTTACAGCTTCTGCCCATAAATGCTTAGCCATATTAGCTTCATTAATCATAGTTCTAGCCATTTCTTGTAATGTTCTGTTCTTACGTTCTACCACCCCAATCTGTTGAGGAGTTCTAGGACAGGAGAAATTATAAGAGATTCCATTTTCTTTAAAGAACTTTTAGAAGAAATGGTTCTCAAATTCTCCTCCATGATCACTTCTAACCTTTAAGATTTTAAGTTCTTTTTCATTTTGAACTTGGTTACAAAAGTCAAATAATACAGTATGTGATTCATGTTTGTGTTTTAAGAATTTTACCCATGTCCATCTGTTGTACTTCTTGCCTCTGATTGATGCAGTTTTAACTGGACCAAATAAATCAATATGCAGAAGTTTTAATGGTATAGATGAGACAACAACATTTTTAGATTTGAAAGAGGTTTTTGAAAACTTTCCCTTCTGGCATGCTTCACAAAGAGCATCTGAGTTAAACTTCATATTTGGGAGACCTCTTACCAAATTGAGTTTGTTGAGCTGAGATAATCTTCTCAAGCTAACATGTCCCAATCTTCTATGCCAAACCCACTTCTCATCATTAACAGACAGAAGACAAGTTACTTTCTGAGTTTTAAGTTCAGAGAGATCAATTTTATAAATGTTGTTCCTTCTCTTACCAGTAAAAAGGATTGACCGGTCTTTCTGACTAACAGCTTTACAAGACTCTTGATTGAATATTATGTCATAGTCGTTGTCACTTAATTGACTTATAGACAACAAGTTATGGGCTAAACCTTATACTAGTAAAACATTAGTTATAGAGGGGGAGTTACTGTTACGGATAGTTCCTGAACCAATAATCTTTCCTTTTTGGTTCCCTCCAAATATAACTTCCCCGCCAGATTTAAGTTCCAAGCTTTGGAACATAGACTTTCTTCCCGTCATGTGCCGCGAGCATCCAGATTCCAGGTACCATAACTGGTGTCTTGACTTCGCTGCTAAGGACATCTGCAACATAGATCAGTTTCTTCTTAGGTACCCATATCTTTTTGGGTCCTTTTATGTTATTGTGCCTAAAGTTTTGTTTGAATTTAGGTCTGGCATGAGAACTATCAGAATAGGATGTATATTTGATATCATGAGTGTGTCCAAAATTAAATTGTGTATGCAATGGTTTATATGTGATTGTCATTTCATCAACCGATTTAGGTTGATATGGTTCCTTTCCTTTGGGTGTATTATAGCCAATACCGGTTCTATTGTTTCTACTTACACCATAAATCATAGAAGCTATTTTGCTTCTGTTTATACTTTCAGATCGTCTATGAGTTTCAAATTATTATTTTTAAGCTCAGCATTCTCAATTTTAGGTTTTTCTGTTTCCGCTACTAAGTTGTTCTTTAACTTCTTATATTTGATTTTTAATCTATTTTGGTTCTCTAGAAGTTCTGAGAGACTTTCTTTTAGCTATTCTCTAGTAAGTTCAAAAAATACCTCATTAGTTTCTGCTTCTGAATCTGAACTATTTTTGGTGGCGGCCATGAATGCTACGTTTGCATGTTCATCTTCTGAGTTGTATTCGTCTTCAGATGATTCAGAATCATCCCATGTAGCCATCAGATTTTTCTTCTTTTCGAAACTCTTCTTAGGCCTTTCTCTTTGCAGTCTGGGACATTACTCTTGAAGTGTCCTGGTTCATTACATTCATAGCATACATTACCTTTTCTAATGATCCTTTTGTATTCAGAGGATTCTCCTTTGTATTCTGGTCTTTTGAAGTTTCTTAACTTTCTTCGCTTGTTCTTCCAGAGTTGATTCACTCTTCTCGAAAGAAGAGACAACTCATCTTCCTCCTCTGATCCAGATTCGTTTAAGCATTCTTCCTTAGCCTGCAAAGTGTTAGTTTCAAATTTTTTGACAGATTTAAGAGCTATAGTTTTACCTTTCTTTTGAGGCTCATTTCCGTCGAGCTCAATCTCATGACTTCTTAGAGAACTGATGAGTTCTTCAAGGGATACTTCATCTAGATTTTTTGCAACTTTGAACGCAACAACCATTGGTCCCCATCTTCTTGGTAGACTTCTGATTATCTTCTTGACATGATCAGCTTTAGTATATCCTTTGTTTAGAACTCTTAAACCAGCAGTCAGAGTTTGAAATCTCGAGAACATGGCTTCAATGGTCTCGTAATCTTCCATCTTGAATGCTTCGTACTTCTGGATTAAGGCCAGAGATTTTGTCTCTTTGACTTGAGCATTGCCTTCATGAGTCATTTTGAGTGACTCAAATATATCGTGTGTCGTATCTCTATTTGTGATTTTCTCGTATTCTGCATGTGAGATAGCACTTAGCAAGATAGTTCTAGCTTTGTAATGACTCTTGAATTCTTTCTTTTGTTTATCCGTCATTTTCTTCCTAGCTATCTTTTCACCTGCATCTTCAGGATGATTGTAGCCATCTACCACAATATCCCATAGGTCAGGATCTTGTCCTAGAAAGAATTTTCTATTCTATCTTTCCAATATTCAAAATTTTCTTCATCGAACACAGGGGGTTTTGTATAACCATTGTTGTTTAATTCATTTGCCAAAGTGTTTTCTTTCTGGATATTTTTCTGACACGGTTAAGTGTTTGCACTCAGAACCAAGTGCTCGGATACCAATTGAAGATTGAGAAAACACTTAGACGGGGGGGGGGGGGGGGGGGGGGGGGGGGTTGAATAAGTGATTCTTTTTCGCTTGAAGAAACAATAGACAAAACACAGTTATTTTTATCCTGGTTTGTTTGAAACTCAAACTACTCCAGTCCACCCTACTCAGGTGATTTGCCTCTCTCAACGAGGACTTAATCCACTATAATCAGAACTTGATTACAATTGCATAGCCAACTGGTGTGACTAACTGGAGGTGGAGAAAAACACAAGAAAGGGGGATTGAACTGTGTTCTTTATCAATTAAAACTCCCTTTCCTTTTCTTTAACATCTTTTCTTTCACTTAGTCATTTATTGGATTATGCTTAGATGTTGCGGAAGCATGCTTGGAATGAAGTTGCATAACCAGTGAGACATTCAATTTAACTTCCTTACATATTATCAGAACTTCTGACTAGCTCAGTACAATTCTGAATATGTTAGCATAACTTGAACAAAGTTAATTGAATTGTGCAGAAAGTAAAAGACACGTTTATTTTTATCCTGGTTCACCTTCTAACTAAGGCTACCTCCAGTCCACCTTCTTCAAGTGATTTTCCTCTCAACAGAGGTCTTAATCCACTATAACCAAATCATGATTACAACTGCATGATCCTCTGTCGTGACTTACTATCCTGCATAGTCAACTGCTGTGACTAACCATCTGGACAATGACCCGTTCAGTGATCTCCGCGAGATATAACGTCCATTGACTCAGGAACCCTGCACAAGCTTCCCGCGAGTGACTAACCCCTAGTTGACTGAACCGTTCAGTGATCCCATCAGGATATAACGTTCATCACACTAGTAACCTGCACAACTACCTGCTGTGACTAACTCCTGCACAACCACCTGTTGTGACTAACTTCTGATAATGAACCGTT
This sequence comes from Vicia villosa, assembly GCF_029867415.1. Taxonomy (NCBI): domain Eukaryota; kingdom Viridiplantae; phylum Streptophyta; class Magnoliopsida; order Fabales; family Fabaceae; genus Vicia; species Vicia villosa. The sequence goes on along the minus strand of NW_026705999.1, from coordinate 165,952 downwards.
CAGGGATCCCAGCAGGATATAACGTTCATCTATATTCTGGAGTGTTAGCTGAAGATTTCGACTAGTAGATCGTGATACCTTGAAGTGTTGTATTATGATGAAGAAATAGCTCTAATTGAGCTAGTTAAAGATTTTTCTCCTTGGAAGAAGTATTATTCGACCAAGAGTAGTTTTCGTCACATTTACAAGTGTCCTTCAATGGAAGCGCTTGCATGATCGAAATGCCAAAGCGGGAAGATTTGAATTTCAAATGGCACGGTTTTGCTTAGCGGACGCGTGGGAACATCTGAAACGAAGTGAGCGTATGTAGAGACCATTAGGGTCAAAGTAGTATAAATAGGAGTACTATTATTTAGTTTGATATGTTCGAATCAATATATAGAAAATTCACAAAATTACTCGAAGTACTGGCGTGATCGGTCACCATTTCTACCTAATTTCTATCATGGATTCGGTCTAAATTTGTTGATTCGGTAACACTTTGATCAATGTTTTATTGTTTTTGTTTAAGTATTTCATGTTTGATTGTTTTTATGTTTACTTTGCATTATGTTTTAATTTAAGTTATTTAGATGCTTTTGATGCCGTTTGGTTAGTTGTGTACAAGTTTCAGCTTTGAACAAGTCATCTTAAATGTCGAAGCAACCATGAAGGAAGGAGAAGCAAGAGAAAGATGAAAATTCAAGGTTCTGGGGTCAAACACGGCCGCCCGTGCTTCCTCGCACGACCTGTGTCAGATGATCAACTCTCCTCCATACAAAATCCAGGGGCGACACACGGCCGCCCGTGCTTCCACGCACGGCCCGTGTCAGGATGGCTGGGAGCAAAAATAAAAATAAAGAGCAACACGGCCACCCGTGCGTCCAAGCACGGCCAGTGCTGCTAAGAGCGTGAAAACTTCCAATTTTAGGGCTTTTTCATTAAATCTCCACCTTGAGGGCACTTTAGACATTGCATTTGGCTGAGATTTGTACCTAGACTATTTAGTTGAGTTTGAGAGAATTATTGAGGGACTTTGGCATCATACGATAGAAAATCACAGAGGAGAGAAGATAGCTTCATCAGGAGTTTTGGAGACAGAGAGATTCAAGGGTTTCCACTATTGAAGATCAAAGTCACCATTATTTTTTAGTAATGTCTACATTCTTTATTATGTCTTTCTTGAATATTATGATAGGCTAAACCCCCCAATGCTAGGGGGGTGGTCCTGATTTGGTTTTTGTAATAACGATGAATTTGTGATTTCGTCAATACATTGGTTTATATTATTCAGTTAAATTATGCAATGTTCTTCTTGTTTTCTTTAACGGTCAAATAAGGATTAATCTATGGCTAACAAATACAAGACTGTAGTTGTTAGGGTTTGTGCATAATTTGATTATAGTAGATATCACCTAGGACTAGGGATACCCTATAATTACCACATAATCTTGATTATATAAAAGCTTGGTTTCAATTTAGGTTCCTAAGGACTTAGAATTTAGGTTGGAAGACCAAAGGTTTCCTCACTAAGGACTTAGGAGGAAACACCCTAAGGATGTGGTAACTGAATGTTATGAACTTGTTGAAGAGATCTTAATTCTGAGTGTTACATGCCAAATCAACCACTCACCCTAGCATCTCATATATTTGATAACAAAAATCAATTTATTTTTCTCATTATTTTACTTTGCAAGGATTTAATCCCCCAAAACCAAAACATTAATCTTTTGTTCAATTGAATCATATTTTACGAATCTGTATTTCCTACGCAGTCCTTGAGATCGACATTCGGGGAATTTCCCCTATTATTACTACAGAGGCAAAAATAGTACACTTGCTATTTTTCCGATCACGGCGCGAGAGAAAAGAGTCTTTGCTGAAACAGTGTATGTGTGAAGAACATCATGTTTACATATTTCTATGTTATTTGTTCAATGCAAAGTTATACGTAAAAGTTCTTTGTTTATACAGTTGCTATATTTTATTTCAAAGTCATTTATTTATTGCACTTTACATTATAAAAATGTATGTTTCTGCAAACTAGAAAGATTATTGAACATGAATCAGATTACTAAAACACTATTCAATAATGTCCTAGGATCAATCTAGTCGATCCTGCGAGTAACCGTATTGTTTAAACACTTTGGAGGACTAGTGGTTGTTTGTCAGAAATCACTGGTAAACAAATTGGCACGCCCAGTGGGACTGTGTCATAGTGTTATTTTCAATTATTTTCATTTCAATTAGTTTGTAAGTTTAGTGTTTTCGTTGCTTTCTGCATTGTATGAACCTTAGGAGTGGTCAAACTTTCGATAACAACCAACCAATACCTAAGAGGAAATACACTAAGAGAATGGCTAAAAACACTAACAAAGGAGGACAACAGGATCCTCCACAGGGATCGGGTAATAACAACGATAGTGCAACAAACACTACAGATCCCAATGCCCAATCCCAGGCCATGTCTGTGCCAACGCACTCACTGGCCGTAATTGGTTCAATACCTGGGTCTACAGGAAAGATCCCAGGAAATAATTCGACATATGCTGCTGCTACAAACCCTCCATCGAATGCACAGGTGAATTAAATACCCCAATTTGGTACTCAGGGGACACCCCCTCCGAACCAAATAGTTACCCAGGAGGATGAACCAACCATAAATCAGGTTCGACCACTAAGACCACCCCCGAAACGGAAACCCTTAGGGCAGAACAACATATAGTCCGACAGGAAACCCCTGAAGAACAACCCGGAAGAGTAGTGCTGGTTGATAGAAACCAAAATGCTGACAAGGCGATTCACAGGGTTAGGCAAAATAATCAAATGTAGACTAATCTAACAGCTATGATAGAGAGAATTATGGCCCAAAATTGTCTGAATACTGGACTTCGAAGGCCAAACTATACATCCTCTTTATCTGATTATGTTTTACAAACTGAATTACCCAGGGGTCGCAAGGTCCCTAAATTTACCAAGTTTTCAGGTGATACTAGTGAATCTACCACAGAACACATAGCCAGGTATATGACGAAGGCTGGAGATTTGGCGAACAATGAAGATCTGAGGATGAAATATTTCCCCAGTTCTCTAACCAAGAACGCTTTCACATGGTTCATAACACTACCACCAAACTCCATAGACACTTGGTCCCAGTTAGTAAGATTGTTCCATGAACAATTCTATATGGGTCAAACCAAGATAAGCCTCAAAGAGTTGGCCAGTATTAAGAGGAAGTTCACTGAGCCTATAGACGATTATCTGAACAGGTTCCGTTTGCTAAAAGCTAGATGTTTTACAGTGGTACCTGAACATGAATTAGTCGAAATGGTCGTTGGGGGTCTAGATTACTCCATCAGGAATAAATTGGACACTCAATATCTGCGAGATATGGTCCAGTTGGCTGATAGAGTTTGCCAGATCGAAAGATTAAAGGCTGAAAAGGCTAGAGAAAATAAAAGTTATAAGAAAGAAAGGGTTACCTACGTCGAAGTAGACGAAGGAGAACCAGAAATCTTCGAGGACCAGTATGGTTTCGAAGACTGCGAAGTAGATCTAGCCGAATTAAAAGAAGTAGGCCCCTATACTTGCAAGATGATCACACCATCCAACGGGAAAAACCCCGTCGAGGTAGAAAAGATTGATAAGTTTCCTAAGAAAACATACACATTCGATGTAACTAAATATGATGAATTATTTTATTTGCTTGTGAAAGATGGCCAAATGGTTTTTCCTCCTAACATTAAGATTCCTCCGTTAGAGCAACGGAAGAAGAGAGGCTACTGTAAATACCATAATTTTTTGGGCCACAAAACCTCACAATGTTTCCTTTTCAGGGATCTTATCCAGAATGCGATCAAGGAAGGGCGTCTGAAGTTTGCAGACATAGGAAAAAGTCAGATGAATATAGATGCTAACCCCCTCAATATTGATGACACAAATTACTATGAGCCTGTCGAAATCAACATGGTGGGCATGGTCGAAGTTGAAGCAAGAGGGATCATAGGAGATGAAGAAGATGTCCAAGAAGGAGAACAGGTTACTGATGAACTGAAGGGGGATTTCACATCTGAAGCTTCAGTCGAACCAAAGACTATTGAAGCTCTTGTTAGAGAAATAAACTATGGCTACTGAGGGCCTAAGGAAGAAGTTTGAGGAGATTTCAATTGCTCATGGCGCCAACTTGGATGTCAACATGGTTAATCTGGACCACTCGACTCCTGAAATGGAGGAAGTAGAAAGTTGTTTGAAGAAAGAAGGGGTTCAGTCCCATCACCCCAAGCCTGATGAAACTCTGAAGGAATATCTCTGGAGATGTCACAAACAAAGTTTTGAAATGTTGTTATGCCCTAGGTGCAGCATACAGGTGAATCCAAGGGTTGCTGCAGACTATGAAAGGTGGCAGGGCGCTAAGGCTAACAGAAACTGGAGAAAGGAAGGTGAATTGCTGGAGGTGTATCCCAAACCCGGAGAGAGCCTTTAAGGCTTTCTTGTTCATTGCCACAAAGACGAAACTGAGTGTCTAATGTGTCCCAGGTGTGGAGCGGTTTACCATCGAAGGTTGTCAGAATCCTTCGAAAGAATCCCATCTAATCAGAATTGGGATGCCCGTAGGGGTAACCCATATCTCTATATTTTCGACAAGAGGGGAATCCCAAGAAGACAGGATAGCCCACACCCAAAAGCAAGAAGAGTTACCTTCAAATTATCATCAGAGGTTTCGAAACACAAATGGGTTCAAGTGGGACCAAAGAGAGACAAGTGGAAGAACTTCGACAACGGAGGAAGAACGGTTTGGGCTTACAGAAAGAAAGTTCAGGCATCAAAAAGGGAAGCTGTTAGACTAGGGAACTACAAGGGTAAGCACCATATGTCAAGATCTCAGTGGAGAAGGCACCAAAGGCTGAAGAAAGCAGAAAAGGAGACATCTTCGAATGAAATAAGAGAGTCCAACAATACAAAAACTTTCCCAAACACAACTTATTCAACCAAACCTCCCGTAGGGAGACAATTATTTCCTGCTGGGGGCAAAATGGATTATAATAAAGCTGAAGAAGAACAAAGGAGAGAAGACGACATACCTACTGATGACTTCGATTTTGATGGAGTCTCGTCGTTACACATGAATTCCTGCAATGTGGTCTCTGTGTTACAGCACGAATACAATCAGGAAACTGAGATTGACGATGATGATGAGGTAGACGCAGCAAAGATGGTGAAACATAAACCCATGTGTTACTATGTCCTTAGTAACGGTGCCATCGAAGAGAAAAATGCCCAGTTCAAGCGACCACATCAAGGTATGCAAAGTCACCTCAAACCTCTCTATATAAGGGTCAAAATAGAACAGGTGGGAGTGAACAAAGTTTTGGTGGATGGAGGAGCAGCAGTGAATCTCATGCCACATTTCATGCTGAAGAAGTTAGGAATGTTTGATACAGACGTCAAACCTCACAACATGGTCTTATCGAACTATGAGGGAAAAATAGGACACACTCTGGGAGTGGTTCAGGTGGAGTTAACTATGGGATCAATCACAAGGCCTATTATGTTCATGGTGGTTCCAGCAAAAGCCAATTACAATTTTCTCCTTGGAAGGGAGTGGATCCACGGTGTTGGGGCAATACCTTTAAGGCTTAAACCATGCATCAAAGGGTATCTATCTGGAGGACTGATGGCATAGTAGAAAACATAGAAGCTGATCAAAATTACTTCATGAACGAAGTAAACCAGGTGGATAAAGCAAATTTCGATAGAAATCTAGGAAATATAAGTCCATGTAGCCCAGCTGAAGATGCTTATTCTCCAAACAAGAATGCTATGTACTTTCTAACTCTCCACCCAAATGGTTTTCAATGGGATCGTGAGATCATGGGAGACCCTGTAGAAGAGGAATCAACAAGAATGCGGCCTTCGGGCAGGAACGAAGACGTTGATTATGTCTGAATCCTCCTTCTTCGAAAAGATTTCGGCCTATATGGCTGAGAACAAGAGAATATCGGCTCTCGAAGATGAAATTATTGATATGGATTATGAGGCCAAAAGCATTGTGTTGAATGATACAGGACATGGGGCAAGCATTGAACCATAGTCTCCTGAGGAACAAGTGCACGAAGACACGATAAGTCAAAGGCTAGACGCTATTTACGACGATGAGCCTTTGGGGTTCGAGAAAGATCCGGGATCATCAAGCGCAAAGATGTTAGCCCAGGACCCATTAGAAGAGATTGATCTCGGAGATGGAACCACGAAGAGGGTTACATACGTCAGTGCTAAATTGGACCCCAAGCTGAAAATCAGGTTAGTAGAATTACTAAAAAAAATTAAAGACTGTTTTGCTTGGGACTATGATGAAATGCCTAGTTTGAAGAGAGATCTGGTCGAATTAAAGCTGCCTATTAAGGATGGCAAGAAGCCCATCAAGCAGACACCAAGAAGGTTCGCTCCAGAGATCCTTTCAAAGATTAAAAAGGAGGTCGAAAGACTCCTCCACTGCAACTTCATTCGGACCACTAGTTATGTTGAATGGATTGCAAATATAGTCCCAGTTATTAATAAAAATGGTTCTTTAAGAGTGTGCATAGATTTTCGTGATCTCAATGCAGCAACTCCTAAGGATGAATATGCAATGCCTGTGGCAGAAATGCTAGTTGACTCGGATGTAGGATATGAATATCTTAGCATGCTCGATGGTTATTCTGGGTATAATCAAATTTTCATTGCAGAAGAGGATGTTTCTAAAACAGTCTTTCGTTGCCCAGGGGCAATAGGCACTTACCAATGGATTGTCATGCCTTTTGGTCTTAAAAACACTGAGGCAACATACCAGCATGCAATGAACTCTATTTTTCATGATTACATTGAAACCTTCATGTAGGTTATATAGATGACATAGTCATAAAGTCTATATCAGATGAATATCATCTAACGCATCTGAGCTAATCATTCGAAAGAATGAGAAAACATGGCTTGAAGATGAACCCTCTTAAATGTGCATTTTGTGTGCAGGCTGGAGATTTTCTGGGCTTTGTGGTCCACAAAAAAGGGATATAGATTAATCAGAATAAGACAAAGGCTATCATGGAGACCAAAGCACCATCGACTAAGAAAGAGTTGCAATCTTTATTAGGGAAGATAAATTTCCTGAGGAGATTTATTTCAAATTTAAGTGGTCAAATTCAAGCCTTCTCTCCTCTTTTGCGTCTGAAGCATGGTGTGGACCTCCGTTTTTTAATCCCGGGCCATACCTCTGTTCTGGAGAGATACGTGAACTGACTCTTTTTTATCGCTTAATGCTTTCGCATTTTTGAAAATTCACAGAGTCGCCACCGACCTTTTATTTTATCCAATTAAGGAAAGGTTTATAAAAGAAACAGAAAAAAGACCTTTAAGAAATTCTGGGTAAGGGGGTAGGTTATACAAAGGGAAGGTGTTAGCACCCTTTGTATCCATGGTTATCCATGGGCTCTTAAGTTTGCTTAGCTCACTTGTTTTTCGATCACTTTTCAATTGCTTTAGATTGCTCATATGTGGTTTCAAATACTTTTGTAAATTGAATTTTGTAATGATCCGTGTGTGGATGTATACAAAATGCTTGTTTATCTTTCGAAAGATGTTTTGAAAAGAACGTTAACTTTGTAATGATCCGTGTTTGGATGTATACAAAGTATTGTCTTTTTTGAAAGTTTTGTTTTGAAAAACAACAGTGTATGAGAATTTGTTTGTTTTGATTTGAGCAAGCAAACTAGGAGGTCTACCCTGAGTTGTAAGGTCTTTATCCTATTTCCTTTAAAAATCTATCCTTTCACCGGATATAAACGCAAGGTTCGATTTTGTACTCGAAACAGTAGAATTTTGACTTTGATTTTGAAAAGAATGAGAAGGGATTACCTTAAAGGTGCAAGTTTGATTGTGATTGGATTCAGATATTTTATCTTTGAAGTTAGTGATCTAACGGTTCAATTTTATCTTTGACATACACGCAGTTTATATTTGCTGGAAATTAAAATGCGGAAATGTAAAGTGCGGAAAGTAAATCTACGCTATTACATCGATTGTGCAGGAAATGTAAACTAGCCTATTTACATGAATTTGACATCCTATACATTTATCTAGGAATTTAAATTGCAAGAAAAATAAAAGGCATGTTTTTTGGATTTTTTATGATTTATTTTAATTATAATTAATGCATGATTAATTAAATTAAAATGAAGAAAAAAGATGAAAATAAATTTAAACCTAGAAATTGAGTTTAAAATATGTACAAAATATTTGTCAATTAATTTTAAAACAAAACTAATTTTTTTGGGATTTTTGAAATTGATTTGAAATTGATTAAGCTAATTAATACATAATTATACAAATAATTATACAAATAACTAAAACTTAAAGAGAAAATTATTCAAAATATGTAGAAAATTAGTTTATAATATATAAACAATATTTAACATGAAGAACAATTTTTTTTATGATTTTTTGATTGGTTAGAATAATTAAAAAGCAAATATATAAATATATACTAATTAATTATGCAAATATTAAAATTTTGAAGAAAAATAAAATATTTTTATTTCAGAAAATAATATATTATTTTAGAAGTCTAAAAATATTTTTTGTGTATTTTTTGGATTTTTAAAAACTATTTTTAATTAATTTACAAAGAAATTAAAATAAAAATAGAAAATAAAAGGATACCGATCATGTGTGGTGGGATTGAGAGTCCATGGTAAGGACTGCTTTGTCTGGGGCGTTGGATTAAATTATGAGGAGATCTTGTGGCTCAGATTTAAAGTCACATGAGGCGCATGGATAAGGAGACAGCATGTGATCATGCAGAGTTTGAGAGTCCAGCGTGGGACCCATTCTAGTTGACCAGCAAATGAGGAGCATGGGATGTGCCACGCGTGCAGATAGAATGGTCAATTTTGACTGACGAACCACGCTTGGACGCGTGGTCGTCTTCAACCTCCATCTCCTTTATTTTTTTAAACAGATAGCGGGGGTTTTAAACCTCCTCTATTTGTACAGTAAAAACGCCATTTTTGGTAGCTTCATCAACCTGCAAAAATAAGTGTTAGGAATAAAAATAAATGACCCAGATCCCCTAATTAGGATGCTCTGAGTCCAAATATGACGTTAGTTTCGCTGTTTGAGTATTGTAGTTATGGATTCGAAGAGATCAAAGTTGGAACATGCATGAACACTTGTTAATGGCATAGAGCTATCCTCACGTGGAAACTAACATGTTAGAGCCCAGATCTTCCCAATAGGACCTCATGAACACATTAGGATGATTAGATTACATTGAGACTGATTGAGTATAGGAAAACGAAAATTGATCATGTATGAATATGAAGAACACTATGCACGAGCTACGACTCTCATGGGACCATATTAAGGGTTCATTCTTACTCTATATGATCTCAAAAGATGATTGAAAGTGTTTGTTTGTATTGATATTGATTGGAAATATGAAAATGAAAATTACATAGCTTAGAGATTTTTTGTGAGGATTATGATGTTTCTATGTTATGCTTGAGCTATAATTTCGTGTGTGTTGGCTCTCCTCCTGTTTGGGAAGTATTCTTGCCTTTATGTAAGCCATGAAGTGCTTCGAAAATAAGCTAAGAAGTATTCATGAGCTTTGTTGAATTTTTGACTTTTAAGCTTAAGATTTAAGCCAACATTGCTTGATCTCCACACCTCTTGCTCTAGGCTTGACTTGCTGCCTTCCTTGCTGAATAATTAAGTCCCATGTGGAGACTTTAGCTTAGAAATAAGCTATGCTTTATCCTTCCTTTTTTCCTTTTTAATTTAATCTTAAATGATAAAATTAAATCAAAAAAATGGAGAAAAATGTTATGGGCTTGGTCTTGGTCGTGGGAGGCCCATAATATTATGGAAATGATGTTTGAACCATGAAAACTTGGCCCCATTTGGAAAAAATACATTTTTGAGCAATGTTGGTTTTATGCATTTTCCAAAATTTAGCCAACTTCAACAAGGTGTAAATCCCTCAATTTTTGTCATATGAAGGAGATCTTGCACTTTTTAGAAACCTCAAAGAGTCCTCTAACCAATGCCTTTGGTCTCATGTCAAAATTATTTTTGATGCTCCTTGTGTGTCCTTTTGAAAAAAGTGTCTTTTTGTTGACTTTGAAAATGACCTGTAATGTCTTTGATCATATTTTTCAAATGGTGAATCTAATGACCATGGGATCAATGGCATTTGAAATATAATTGAATTTCCTTCAAAATGAGCTTTGGTTTGAATTTTTTGGATGAAGGATGAGAGAGTTATGATCAGTCAAAGTTGAGTTGACTTTTCAGGCAAAAACCCTAATTTTGAATCTTAGGGTTTTGTTGATTTTTGATCTTTCCTTGATGAATTATGATCATCCAATGATCAAATGATGAATCCTTTGACAAAATATGGACTTTGACAAAAAAATTCATTTTTGACTGTCTGTTGACTTTTTTGGTCAAACGGGTCGTCTGTTGACTGTTTGAGCTGCTGACGGTGCGTCTGAGTGAATTGAAGTTTGAAAATTTGTATGATGGTACTTTGAGATATATGGATGTGTATGAAATCCATTTGTGCTCTCAAAAACTTGTTTCTCCTGTAAAAACAAGAAAACCCTAGTCAGGGACTGTTTGTGTAGGAGACAGTTAAGCGTACCTGATTTTTGTGCAGTGTTGAGTCTCTGCTAATCGCGTGATATTCAGAAGACTTCTAGAACAAAAATCTTGGAATTTGGAATTGTAAAAGATTGATTTGATTGATGGTACAAAACACTGAGAATTGTACTGCCAGCAGTTTGGCTGTCGACTGACCGTTCAGGTATTGACGTAGCAGTTAGAGTGAAAAATCAACAGTCAAAGTTAATTTTCTTTTTTGTTGTTTTTGTTTTTGTTTTATGTGAAAAATGAAAGTTTATTTACATGACTTGTTAAAAAAACACAGACATAATAAATAACTAATATACTGTTACCAGTACAGTCTGAGTTTCCTGATTCTGCGCCTGCAAAAAGATTTTAACTCTGTACCAATTGTGTCAGTACTATTTATCTGTAAATAAATAAATAGCATGTGTGAAGTAATAAACAGTATTTGGCGTTTGCGTAAGAATAAATTCAACTGCAAGCCAAATTACTGTATAAGAAAAATTCTAAAAACTAAGTATTTCATATGTCAGGATATTTGTTGAAATAAAAATCCATGATTATATGAGACTCTTAATTTCCAGATTGGAGTTTTCTTGAAAAAAGATGCGGGCAAATTTCGGGGTATAACAGTTGCCCCTATTCAATCTTCTTAAACCTGAAGAGATTGTCTGAAATCTGAAGGTAGAAGATGATTGAATATTTAGATGCCCTGAAAATTTGCACTTACCTTGATCAGAAGAGATGTTGGAAGTTGCATTTGAATGTCGTCTGCGAAATGTTGTTGGCAGATTGAAACATTACCTGAGATGGGCTTTCAGATGCCACCTGGTAAATGTGTTGATGGTTTGTTCATCAGAATGAATCCATTGATTATATCTTGATGAAGGATTTGAAAGTCTTTGTGTTGACTGTTTCGGAACCGTCCAAGGTTACTGCTTTAAGTCTTGGAAGATAATCGTTACGGAACTTGTCCAAAGTTTTTCCGATTTAGATTTTGGAAGTTGATCATTGTGGAACCGTCTGAGGTATCAGCTTTATATCTTTGATGGCAGATCATTCTTGAACCGTCTGAGGTATCAACTTTAGATCTGCAATGTTAGATCGTTCTGGAACCGTCTGAGGTATCGCTTTAGATCTGCAACGTTAGATCGTTCTGGAACCGTCTGAGGTATCAACTTTAGATCTGTGATGCTAGATCGTTCTGGAACCGTCTGAGGTATCAACTTTAGATCTGTGATGCTAGATCGTTCTGGAACCGTCTGAGGTATCAACTTTAGATCTGTGATGTCTGTTTTTGAGTTGGTAAGTGATCAGAATGAATCTTCGGCTTGATTATATTTGAGAGAACCGTTCATGGAATTCAGGTGAACACTGCATGTGATTGAGAACATCTTTGTCGAAGATATCCGTCTGCCTGAAAAATCAAGTTAGTAATGTGCAATGTTCATGATGCATGTAATGTATGATATTCCCAGAGAAATATGCATGTTATGTTGTGTATGAATATGCGCATGATGCATGATGTATGAATGTGAATATGTGATGTATGAATGTGAGATGTCAAGCTTCTATTTGGGAAAATAAATTTCCGCCAGTCATCTGGATATGACTATATTGTGATCGTTGATGATCTTTTGTCTTGTTTGAGTACCCTCGGCTGGGGAAATTCTTTGAGAACCCTGGTACTCTGTTGAAGGATCTTTGAATATCTCTTGGGAATGAAAGGTAGTTGGAAGTTCTGATGCCCTTTCAAATGGGAATGAGGAAGATGCATAATCCTCCGATGCACTATCTGACCAAGTCCGGGTGCGGGGATCACACCTTCTGAAGATAGTAATCTGGAACAACCCTGCTGGGGGATAAGACTTCTTTTGAAGAGAAAATCTTTTTGAGGAATTTGCTGAGAAATGCGTTTCTCTTGGGGATTTTCTTCTGATGGGATGATGTCCAGATAATTGGGACATTTCTTGAATGTTATTCCTGTTTTTCCTGGTAAACATCAATCATATTCAAATGCACATGTTCATTCAAAATTATCATTGGGACGTTTACGTATTTAAAACAAAAAAAAGTGAAAATAGTGATTTTTGAGCCTAAGCTGCATTGATTTTTTGAAAAAGAGCCATGATAGGCTGGTTAGCACAGGGAGACAACAATCCTAGAAGTAGGAAACTGTCAGAAAGTTTTGGAAAATATTTATAGAGATAAATAGCTATGTGAAAACAATCCAGTCAAGTTTCAACTCTGCTATTGCCAATCTGTCTTCGAGCATCTCATCCCTCACTTGTTGGAAGAAAGTGATTGGACTGATCGGTGTCTTTGAGGTGTTGAATCTTGATGGTGAGTAGGCGGTTGAACGGAACACTGTTGTATGCTTCATTCCCTAACTTTTGCCTAGGCCGCCCTTTCAGGTTTTCAGCCTACCGGGATAATATTTGTTTAGTCTCTAATTTTTGCCTGGACCGCCCTTTCGGGTTTTCAATCCACCGAGACGCTCATTTTTTTGCCTAAGTTGCCCTTTCAGGTTTTCAACTTAGCGAGCTGTTTTTTTTCTTTTTAAGAGAAGTATTTTTTGACTATGTCCGCATTCACAGGGTGTGGGAAATCCTCGCCATCCATGGTGGTAAGCAACATGGCGCCGCCGGAGAATATTTTCTTGATTATGAATGGTCCCTCGTAGGTGGGAGTCCATTTGCCTCTGGGATCACCTTGTGGTAAGATGATGCGTTTGACAACCAAGCCACCAGTTTGGTATGCTTGACTTTTGACTTTTTTGTTGAAGGCTTTGATCATACGCTTTTGGTATAGCTGACCATGACAAATAGCTGCGAGCCTTTTCTCATCAATCAAGTTTATCTGGTCCAACCGTGTTTGAATCCAATCGTCTTCGTCTAGATTGGCTTCTTTCATAATCCTTAGGGAAGGAATCTGAATTTCAATTGGAAGAACTGCCTCCATACCATAGACTAAGGAGAATGGAGTTGCCCCTGTGGAAGTACGCGCAGATGTGCGATAACCATGAAGGGCAAAAGGCAACATCTCATGCCAGTCTTTGTAGGTTACTGTCATTTTTTGTATGATTTTCTTGATGTTCTTGTTGGCAGCTTCCACCGCGCCGTTCATCTTTGGTCGATATGGAGAGGAATTATGATGCTTGATCTTGAACTGTGTGCAAAGTTCAGTAATCATTCTGTTGTTTAGATTTGTGCCATTGTCCGTGATAATCCGTTCAGGGATGCCGTACCGACAAATGAGATTGTATTTGATGAACCGGGCCACCACATTCTTGGTAACAGAAGCAAATGAAGCTGCTTCTACCCACTTTGTGAAGTAGTCAATAGCGACCAGGATAAAGCGATGTCCGTTGGAGGCAGTAGGTTTGATTTCTCCAATCATATCAATACCCCACATTGCAAAAGGCCAAGGAGCCGTCAGGACGCTTAATGGAACTGGAGGTACATGTACTTTGTCAGCGTATATCTGGCATTTGTGACATGTTCGGGAGTGATGATGGCAGTCTGTTTCCATGGTAGACCAGTAATAACCTGCTCTAAGGATCTTTTTAGCCATCGTATGTCCACTGGAATGAGTACCGAAGGCACCATTGTGTATTTCTTCCATGATCTGTTCTGCTTCCTTCTTGTTTACACAGCGAAGTAAAGTCGAGTCATGGTTGCGTTTGTATAGGGTTCCATTGCTTAGAAAGAATTTGGCAGCAAATCTCCTTAGAAACTTTCTGTCATTAATGGATGCCCCTTCAGGGTACTCCTGAGCTTCGAGATATCTTTTTACTTCATGGAACCATGGTTTTTCCTCGGTTCCTTCGGTATTGATCTCATTGCAATAGGATGGTTCATCTTGCCTGTAAATGGTGATCATAGGCGCCTCGTTGTCCCACCTGACTTTGAACATGGATGACATGGTAGCTAAAGCATCAGCTAGTTGATTTTCCTCGCGTGGGATGTGTTCGAAAGTGATTTCTTCGAAGTAAAGAATCAAACTCAGCACATATTCTTTGTAAGGAATTAGATTCGGGTGCTTCGTGTCCCATTCCCCTTTGACTTGGTAGATTACCAAGGCCGAGTCTCCGTAGACTTCCAGGAATTTGATTCTTAGATCGATTGCAGCTTTAAGACCCAGAATACATGCTTCGTATTCGGCTATATTGTTAGTGCAATTGAAGCATAATCTGGCAGTGAACGGTGTGTAACTTCCTGCGGGGGAAATGATCACAGCTCCGATGCCATTGCCAAGTGCATTAGAAGCTCCGTCAAAAACCATAGTCCACCGGGATCCTGGCTCGGGTCCTTCTTCTGGTCCTGATTGTTTGTAGTCATTGACTAGCATAATGTCTTCGTCTGGGAAGTCAAAGTTCAATGCTTGATAATCATCCACTGCTTGATGAGCCAGATGATCAGCTACCACACTTCCTTTGATTGCTTTTTGTGAAGTGTATTGAATGTCATATTCTGTTAGGATCATTTGCCATCTCGCTATTCTTCCAGAGAGAGCAGGTTTTTCGAACACGTATTTGATGGGATCCATCTTGGAGATTAGGAAAGTGGTGTGATTTAGCATGTACTGTCTTAGTCGGCGAGCCGCCCAAGCTAAGGCACAACAAGTTTTTTCGAGTAGTGAGTATCTTGTTTCACAATCGGCAAACTTTTTGCTAAGATAGTAGATTGCGTGCTCTTTTCGGCCGGATTCGTCATGTTGTCCTAGTACACACCCCATTGAGTCTTCTAACACAGTTAGGTACATTATCAGAGGTCTGCCTTCCACAGGTGGCAACAAGATTGGAGGTTTTTGGAGATATTCTTTGATTTTGTCAAAGGCTAACTGGCATTTGTCATTCCACCTTTTCACTTGATCTTTCTTCAACAGTTTGAAGATCGGCACACAAGTAGTAGTCATGTGGGCAATGAATCGGGCGATGTAATTTAGGCGTCCCAAGAATCCTCTGACTTGTTTCTCAGTACGAGGTATAGGCATTTCTTGAATGGATTTAACCTTGGCGGGATCAACCTCAATACCTTTGCTGCTGACGATGAAACCTAAGAGTTTGCCGGATCTTACTCCAAAGGTACACTTATTTGGGTTCAGTCGCAACTTGTATTTCTTGAGTCTGTCAAACAACTTGTGTAAATGACCCAGATGTTCTTCCTCGGTGTTGGATTTTGCAATCATGTCATCGACATACACCTCTATTTCTTGATGAATCATATCATGAAATAGCGCTACCATTGCACGTTGATAGGTTGCTCCTGCGTTTTTCAGACCAAAGGGCATTACTTTGTAACAAAAGGTTCCCCAGGGTGTTGTGAAGGTTGTTTTTTCCATGTCTTCGGGTGCCATCTTGATTTGATTGTACCCTGAGAATCCGTCCATAAAGGAGAATACCTTGCATTGTGCGGTATTGTCAACCAGTACATCGATGTGTGGTAGAGGGAAATCATCTTTGGGGCTTGCCCGGTTCAGATCTCTGTAGTCCACGCACATTCTGACTTTCCCGTCTTTTTTAGGTACAGGCACGATGTTAGCTATCCAAGGAGGATAACTTACAACTTTTAGGAATCCGACATTGAACTGTTTTTCAACCTCGTCTTTGATCTTTTTTGACATATCAGGCTTACTCCTTCGTAGTTTCTGTTTGACTGGAGTGCTACCTTCTTTGATTGGCAGGTGATGAACTACGATGTCCGTGTCAAGGCCTGGCATATCTTCATAGGACCAGGCGAATATCTCGACGTAGTCTCGCAGCATTTGAATCAGTCTTTGCTTGACGCTGTGTTCTAAATCAGCCCCTATTTTGACTTCTTTCTTTTCTTTGCTGCCCAAGTTGATGACCTCAATTGGCTCCTCGTGAGGCTGTATGGCCTTGTCTTCTTGTTCTAGCAGCCTTGCAAGTTCTCTTGGCACTTCACAATCTTCCTCACTTTCGTCCTCAGTTTGGTAGATCGGATTTTCAAAGTCATGACGGGCAATAGCAGAATCGTTGTTGACTGGATCCAGAGTGTATGTGAATCTGCATGTTAATTATGTGAGTATGTGTGAAGAAAAAAACATAGCTATTTGAAAGCGAAGAAAGAAAGAAAAAGGATCACAAAATTTAAATATGCAAGCGTCCCATGATTTTATTGAATGCACATGATCATGATATGATAAGCCCTTATAGAAGGACCAGTGTGCTAAGGCACACGGCTTTCAAGCTCATGGTTCGATTGTTCAGGAACCATTTTTATCTTTGCACAATATACACAAAGAAAACAGGAAATGGCATTTACTCCTGGACAAAGGAGATCACATCCTCAGCTTTCCAGTTGTTCAATCCACTGTTGTGAGTAGGGAGTATCCAGCTGTTCCAGTTGCAGTTGTCTTTTTCATCTTCCACAGCATTGATTTCATTAGTGGGAAAATGAGCCGGTGATCCTTCGGGATAAGGGATATACTCTGCTGGATACGAGAGCCCAGGCTGGGATATCTCTGTTGGCTGAGCGAGATGCTCGATAAGGCCGTCCCATGCAGTCGGGATGATGTTTTGAATAGAGACTTGTGCATCCTGATGAGGAGTGTATGCTGACAGAAAGCAACCCTCGTTATTTGGTATTTCCCTGGTTTCTTCGAAAGCGAAATTGTCATCGTAATGTTCATCCCATCCAGTTGGGACAATGTCCTTCATAGCAATTTGTGAGCTTGGAGGAGCGGAATATTTCACCACATAGTCATATTTGCCGCTGGGTTCTCCTAGCGTGTCCCATACTTCTTTGGGTGGATTTTGATATTGCTCAGTGACAGGACTTGTGAAACTTTCGTCATTTCCAATTTGATCACCCCATCCAGTCGGGGTAAGGTCTTTCATAGCAATATAAGAATTCTGAGGTGCGGCATACTGATAGTTATACCCGCCGTTTGGTTCTCCCACAGCATCCCACATTCCCATGGAAATGGGTGGAATCTCATCTGGATATGGCTGAATGATATGGTTCAAGAACACTCCTTCATCTTCAATAGCGTTTACTTCTTGGCTGACGAAGTGTGACATTAATCCTCCAGAACGAGGACTTTGATCATTCGTTTGATTTTCACTATCATAGCCCAGACCTAGTTTGTCAGACTTGTAGGGTATATCGGGAAGCTGTCCCCATACTGTGCAATCACCCTGTTCAATCATGGCTTTGGCATCTTTGAGAGAAGCCATAGCTGTAGTTGGAGTAGCAGGAATATGCTTGGTGGTAGAGACATCTGGGGAGACCACCTCAAATGATTGGCATGGAGTTTCGATGAATTCGTCCTCCAACTCAACATATTTGGAATTGCTTAGGTGACTAACCACATATTCCTCTTCGCCATAGACTGTGACAATCTTTCCTTTTACTGGATATTTTAACTTCTGATGCAGGGTAGAAGTTACAGCGTTTGCCCCATGTATCCAAGGGCGTCCAAGTAAACAGGAGTAGGCTGGGTGAATTTCCATTACGTAAAAGATAGAATCAAAGATCTGAGAACCCACTCTGATTGGGAGATTCACTTTTCCGTATACCGTTCTGGTTGAACCGTCAAAGGCTCTTACCACAACATCACTTGGTTGTAACACAATTCCTTCGAAGTCAAGCTTTTCTAGTACTGTTTTCGGTAACACGTTCAAAGAAGAACCGTTATCTACTAGCACATGAGATAGAGTGGTGCCATTACATTCAATGGAGATATGTAAGGCTTTGTTGTGATTTTTTCCAGCAGGGGTTAGATCCACATCGGAGAAACCGAGACCATTGCTCATGGTTAGATTGGCAACACAATTCTCAAATTGGTCGACTGAGATCTCTTGAGGCACATGCGCAGCTTTGAGGAACTTCATCAGAGCTTTGGCATGAGCTTCTGAATATTTTAGCAGAGATAGCATTGAGATTTTTGAAGCAGTGTGCCCCAGTTGCTCAACAATATTGTAATCACTCTTGCAGATGATTTTCAATATTTCCTCCATTTCTTGCTTTGATGGATCCTCAGCGGTGATCTCCATCGGGGTTTGAACTTGTTCAACTTGTGACTCTTTGCCTCGAGCGTTGACATTTTGATTAGGAACTGGGACTCGGACTGGACCAGCAGCAACATTTGGAGAAATTTCTGGTGAAAAGATTCTTCCACTTCTCGTGATCTTGCTGGTACCCACAATATTACCCACAGTTGGAGTAGTTAACTTTGCGGTCTCTTCAGTCGAGGTACCTTGCTTAATTCCATGAACATAAACATTAGTGTCATATCCCCATGGGACAGCTTTGTCTGAGGAGTATGGAAATGGAGTTGGACTAGCAATGACTACTGATGCCACTTTGAGTGTAGCAGAAATTTTGAATGGAGCCTTGGCAGAGATTTTGAATGGTAAGCTAGAGATCACTGAGGCATCCTCTATTCTCATCCCGTTTGCAAAGACTTCGCACAGCACGTCCATAGAAGGGAGCCTCTCAAACATAATGATACGGCGATCCATCCATTTTTGAATTCCCATCCTCAGATTTTCACAACCATTGGGCAGGCAGGAGCAGTAAAAGCAGTCGGGGTCACATCCTAGGAAGTAACCAGCTCGGATTAGCTTTCCTTTGACTTCGCAGAATGGAGTTGATAATTCGTTCACATCATAGATGTAAACAGTGTCCAGGATAGCGTTAACAGTTTTGTCATGCTTTGGCATAGGTGCAGTGATGACATTTGGAGTTTCTGGAGGATCGAACTCAATTTCCCCAGCATCTATCATATCTTGTATTTTATTTTTCAGGGCCCAGCAGTGATCTGCGTCATGTCCTGGAAAGTTTGAGTGGTAGGCACATGTTGCATCAGGGCGATAATTTGGAGAGGAAGTGTTGACATTCTTTGGAGGACCTTTTAATGTGATCAGATCTGCTTTTAGCAAGTGCTGCAATGCCTGAGAGATTGGCATGTTGATTCTGGTGAAATTTCTTCTTGGTGCATCTGGTCGATGCGTATATTTTGGCTGTTGATCTTTTTGAGGTGCAGATGCGGAGATCAGAACTGCCCCTACAGATTGATGCTGTTCACTTTTGCGACTTTTCTGAATTTGTGTTGCATTGACCTCATTTCTCCCGCTGATGGGCCTTTTTGTATTACCAGAGGAGGAACCTATTTGAATTTTTCCATTTTGAATGCCACTTTCGACACGTTCTCCGGTCAGTATCAGGTCAGTGAAACCTGATGATGAGCTTCCCAGCAAATGGCTATAGAAAGGGCCAGTTAAAGTGCCCATGAACATGTCGACTAGTTCGCGATCAGATAAGGGTGGTTGAACCCTTCCAGCCATATCTCTCCACTTTTGTGCATATCCTTTGAAACTTTCTTTTGGTCCCATAGACATGCCCCTTAGTTGAGTACGGGTTGGTGCAAGATCAGCATTGTATTGGTACTGTTTGTAAAAAGCAGCAGCTAATTCTTCCCAAGTATGAACCTTGGTATTTTCCAGCTGGTAGTACCATTCGAGTTGTGTACCCGACAGACTTTCTTGGAAGAGGTGAATCCACAATTTGTTATCCGTTGTATGAGGTTGTATCTTCCTTACATAGGATCTCAGATGTAGTTTCGGGCAAGAAACTCCATCATATTTTGCAAAGACAGGAACTTTGAATTTTGGAGGGATAACAACATCCGAGATGAGCCCTAGATCATTGAAATCTAAGCCAGGTATTTTTTGTATCTCCATAGCTTTCATACGGTCTTCCAGCTGTTGGTATTTTTCATCATCCGGTTCGTCCCCAGAATGATCATTTTCTTCATTTGAAGAGAGAGAGGGTTTAGCAGAATCCTGGTTGCTTTGATTGTCTTCTTGTACATCATCACCGACTGTTTCAGGGATCGGTGGCTTTTTGAACTTTTTGACTGGGATTTTGATCTTCCTTTTTAGGTGACTCAAGCCTACAGATCCTTTGGGCTTCTTTTTCTTCTTGATTATCAGGGCTTTCAGTTATTGTTGCCCCTTTTACCAGTTCCAGAATTGCCACTTGAACTTGGGCATTTTGTGCTTCGAGATTCTTGATGCTCATTTCAGATTCCATCTCTTCTGACTGAAATAAACAGCGAGAAGATGAGAAATCCGTCATGTGAACCTGTTATACAATGTGTATAACTGGATGCAATGTGTATGCAATGTATGAAATGTATATGCAATGCATGAAGTGAAATGTGTGTGCAATGTTTTCAAGGATCTTAGAGTTTAGATTTGTTAAAGAAGAAACAAACGTTAGTTAATTCTTTTTTATTCTCTTTTTTTCTTTGCCTCATTTGGGCTTACAAGACAGAAATAAAATAAATGATCCCTCAGGTCTCCCTTGGACACTTTCTCTTTGCCCCCAGGAATGTGTTGATCTGCTGTTCTTCTTGAAGCTTTCCGGTGAGCTCCAATATTCTTCTCTCATAGTCCTGACAGTATGCTTTGAAGGTGTCTCTTTCCTCTTTGAGTTGAACCCAAGATTTTTGCAACTCTTCTAGGTCATTTGGCATGTCCGGGTGTAGAATAACTTGAGGTTCGTATCCTTCGACCTCTTGTTCAATAGTCACAGGTAGCACAGCAGGATATGGCATAAGGAGTTTCTGAGCATGAGTGCGGACCCATCTGAGATAGGGTTCCATAGGAATAGAATTCCATTGCCCCAGAGTTTTGCTTTCTATTCTATAGACACTGCCCCATGCATGTATGAACCTTCGTCGGTGTCTATGAGAATCATTCTCGTAATCAAACACAATGCCATGGATAATCATGTCATGAGGACCGTTGCTCCTTGCATATCCGAATTGGCGTAGAGCTAAAGAGGGATTGTAAGTGATGCCTCCTTTGATGCCAAGGAGTGGCACATTAGGGTACTCTCCACAGTGATCAATGATAGTAATGTCTCTTTGAAAGAAGTTGTTCCACCGGATATCTGAATGAGACAAAGACATAATCCTGCGAGACCATTGCATTCTTTGTTCATTTCTCAACACTGATCGGGGAAGATGAAATGTAAACCACCTAGCCAGTAGTGGTATACAGCACATGAGAGTTCCTCGTTTCTTCATGGTACGAGTGTGTAGAGAATGTAGAATGTCTCCCAGTAATGTTGGTACCGGGTTACGGATTAGGAAAAGGTTGATGATGTGTACACTTATGAACTGGTCGGGATTAGGGAATAAAACCAACCCATAGATCAAAAGTGCCATAACTTCCTCAAAAGCTGGATAACTTTTGTTTTCTAGCAGTAGTCGAGCCTTTTCCAACAAGAACTTGGCAAGCAAACCCTTAACTCCACTCTTTGTTTCCCAATTGGACTCGATTTCTGATTTCCGCAGATGTAAAGCAGCAGCAATGACTTCAGGTTTTGGAATCCTTTCTAAACCAGTGAAAGGTAATTGATTTCGAACAGGCAATCCCATTAGTTCAGAGAATTCTTCCAAAGTGGGTACCAACTGGTAATCAGGAAAGGTAAAGCAACGATGTTCAGGGTCAAAGAACTGGAACAGGACCCGTATCATGTCTTCTTCAAATTTTGAGGTAACCAAATGGAGTAGGTGACCATGCCTTTCAGTGAATTGAACATTCCTGGGGAATTCTGACACTAAGTCTTTTAGTTCAGATGGTACCGTTGAGATGTTGATTCGGATGTAATCTTTGGTGGCGGGAGCCATTACCTGCAAAAACAAAGGTAAACTCTTTGATCCTTGAAGTGTTTGGTGCAGAAATGATATGCTTATGATGCAAACATGTGGCACACAAAGACAAATCAAACAATAGCCTTAGGTTTAAAGGCTTGCATGGAGCTGATAGGTGATACCCTCCCCACTGAAGTTGAGTTGGTTAAAACCTGTCCTAGAATAGTATTCGGGTTCTATGATCCTTGGAAGTAACATCTCAATACGGCGCTCGAGCGGCCGATCAAAATATTCCTCGAGGATAACTAACTTCGATCAATTTCAAAGCTAGCCACTTAATAGGCCACAAGTCAAGTTCAACTAAAAAGGTTCTAAGACAAATTAGTGTTTAATGACATTTCGGAAGCCTAATATACTCCTTGATCGTTTTCAAGGGACATCAGTATAAACCAAAGTATCGCACTAATGATGACTACCAGATCAACCGTATCGGTACATGCCGTACAGTTTCCTTGGTCTATTGTCATATACTTAAGGTATCTCGAGATTCGGGTTAGAATCTTTCACACAAGCAAAATACCCAAACAAACCTTTGAAAAATAGAGCAATCAAGTCAATCAATTGAAAACATCGAAGTGATCTATTCTCTTAAGGTAACCCCTTTTGAAAACATTTTGTTTTTGAAAGTATCTCCCCAGCAGAGTCGCCAGTTCTGTGGACCTCCGTTTTTTAATCCCGGGCCATACCTCTGTTCTGGATTGATACGTGAACTGACTCTTTTTTATCGCTTAATGCTTTCGCATTTTTGAAAATTCACAGAGTCGCCACCGACCTTTTATTTTATCCAATTAAGGAAAGGTTTATAAAAGAAACAGAAAAAAGACCTTTAAGAAATTCTGGGTAAGGGGGTAGGTTATACAAAGGGAAGGTGTTAGCACCCTTTGTATCCATGGTTATCCATGGGCTCTTAAGTTTGCTTAGCTCACTTGTTTTTCGATCACTTTTCAATTGCTTTAGAATGCTCATATGTGGTTTCAAATACTTTTGTAAATTGAATTTTGTAATGATCCGTGTGTGGATGTATACAAAATGCTTGTTTATCTTTCGAAAGATGTTTTGAAAAGAACGTTAACTTTGTAATGATCCGTGTTTGGATGTATACAAAGTATTGTCTTTTTTGAAAGTTTTGTTTTGAAAAACAACAGTGTATGAGAATTTGTTTGTTTTGATTTGAGCAAGCAAACTAGGAGGTCTACCCTGAGTTGTAAGGTCTTTATCCTATTTCCTTTAAAAATCTATCCTTTCACCGGATATAAACGCAAGGTTCGATTTTGTACTCGAAACAGTAGAATTTTGACTTTGATTTTGAAAAGAATGAGAAGGGATTACCTTAAAGGTGCAAGTGTGATTGTGATTGGATTCAGATATTTTATCTTTGAAGTTAGTGATCTAACGGTTCAATTTTATCTTTGACATACACGCAGTTTATATTTGCTGGAAATTAAAATGCGGAAATGTAAAGTGCGGAAAGTAAATCTACGCTATTACATCGATTGTGCAGGAAATGTAAACTAGCCTATTTACATGAATTTGACATCCTATACATTTATCTAGGAATTTAAATTGCAAGAAAAATAAAAGGCATGTTTTTTGGATTTTTTATGATTTATTTTAATTATAATTAATGCATGATTAATTAAATTAAAATGAAGAAAAAAGATGAAAATAAATTTAAACCTAGAAATTGAGTTTAAAATATGTACAAAATATTTGTCAATTAATTTTAAAACAAAACTAATTTTTTTGGGATTTTTGAAATTGATTTGAAATTGATTAAGCTAATTAATACATAATTATACAAATAATTATACAAATAACTAAAATTTAAAGAGAAAATTATTCAAAATATGTAGAAAATTATTTTATAATATATAAACAATATTTAACATGAAGAACAATTTTTTTTATGATTTTTTGATTGGTTAGAATAATTAAAAAGCAAATATATAAATATATACTAATTAATTATGCAAATATTGAAATTTTGAAGAAAAATAAAATATATTTATTTCAGAAAATAATATATTATTTTAGAAGTCTAAAAATATTTTTTGTGTATTTTTTGGATTTTTAAAAACTATTTTTAATTAATTTAACAAAGAAATTAAAATAAAAATAGAAAATAAAAGGATACCGATCATGTGTGGTGGGATTGAGAGTCCATGGTAAGGACTGCTTTGTCTGGGGCGTTGGATTAAATTATGAGGAGATCTTGTGGCTCAGATTTAAAGTCACATGAGGCGCATGGATAAGGAGACAGCATGTGATCATGCAGAGTTTGAGAGTCCAGCGTGGGACCCATTCTAGTTGACCAGCAAATGAGGAGCATGGGATGTGCCACGCGTGCAGATAGAATGGTCAATTTTGACTGACGAACCACGCTTGGACGCGTGGTCGTCTTCAACCTCCATCTCCTTTATTTTTTTAAACAGATAGCGGGGGTTTTAAACCTCCTCTATTTGTACAGTAAAAACGCCATTTTTGGTAGCTTCATCAACCTGCAAAAATAAGTGTTAGGAATAAAAATAAATGACCCAGATCCCCTAATTAGGATGCTCTGAGTCCAAATATGACGTTAGTTTCGCTGTTTGAGTATTGTAGTTATGGATTCGAAGAGATCAAAGTTGGAACATGCATGAACACTTGTTAATGGCATAGAGCTATCCTCACGTGGAAACTAACATGTTAGAGCCCAGATCTTCCCAATAGGACCTCATGAACACATTAGGATGATTAGATTACATTGAGACTGATTGAGTATAGGAAAACGAAAATTGATCATGTATGAATATGAAGAACACTATGCACGAGCTACGACTCTCATGGGACCATATTAAGGGTTCATTCTTACTCTATATGATCTCAAAAGATGATTGGAAGTGTTTGTTTGTATTGATATTGATTGGAAATATGAAAATGAAAATTACATAGCTTAGAGATTTTTGTGAGGATTATGATTGTCATACCCTAATTTTTGACCCCCCTGAGATGACATATCTTCAGGATTTTCATCAGGACAAGACAGGTACTCAGAGCAGTCATTTCTCCATCTGGTACCTAATCGAGGATGCTCGAAGATAAGAAAGCTCAGGCAAAGGATCAATCAATACAAGGATTAGTCTCTAATACAATCATGGGGCTCAAGAACTTCATTTTTCTCATCTATGATTGATTAGACATCCAGTCATCCAAGCACAGGTTTACTCAGGTCACCAGACTAGGGTTTTGAGCTTATCAAGGACTGAAATCAGGGATCACATTTGGGAAACCATAAAAAACCTCAGAAGATCATTCAAAGACATCAATCATCTTCAAATAACTCATATGACAAGATCTACTGGACATCACACTTCAATTCAAAGTCTACAGTCATTATTTTCACATGGTCGACAAATTAGGGTTTTGACCTAATTCACCAAGATGGTTGACTTTTAATCAGGGCATGAATCCAAAACTCAAGACATGATTCAAGAATCTCTATTACCTCAATATAATCCATTTACATCATTCATTTGAGGAGAAGATCTTATTTCTACACAAAAGCCCAAAAATTCACTTTGTCAGGAAAAAGTCAACTGTGAAGGATCATCATTGACTTTTAAGGTTTTTGGTCAAAAAATGATTTTCAAAGATCAAAATCATCAATATATGGATGTCAAAGTCATTTGGCCAAAGAAATTCAAAGAAATTCATCAAGGAGCGAAAAGTCGGGAATTAGGGTTTTTGAAGGCATGGTGAGATCTCAAAATTTCACCTACACAACTCAAAAAACTTCCAACATGAAAGTTGTAGATCTTGCCAAATAAAACAACATCTTACAAGGGAACTTTTTTCAAAAGATCAACCATTTATGAAGTTTTGGAAATTTTGAAGTTTAGGTCATAAACACTTAGAAATTTTTCTAAGTGTTTTAACCTAGTTTTCTTCCAACTTTGGCCTCATTTTTCACAAATTTCCCAAAGGATTCTGAAGAAGACATAAACTAATGATTTGAAGTAGATGTTTAGGGCTTTCCAAATTGTGTTCAACCTTCTCCAAATTCAATTTGAGCTAGGAGTTATGTTTGTTCAAAGTTGGCCTCATGAAGTAAAATTATAGGTCATGTGCAAATTGGAACTTTGCAATTTTGTGCATTTTGCTTCATGAATGGATGCTACACGACCCATAACATGTCTGAAACAATACCATGCATTCATTTTCACCATGGCATGAAGATTGAAGAAGATTCCCAAAAGCAAGAACATGTGATTATGTAATCATTACTTTTGAGAATTTATGATAAGCAATGATTCACCAATTGGAATCTTCTCCTAAGCCAATAGAAACTTGCTACATATCAGAAATGTTCCCTAAGATCCTGCAAGATCAATGGTTGGGAGAGCTGGCTCGAAAATGCATCATTGCATTTAGGATATTCCTTGAATTTCTTCATGGCTAAGAAACCAAAACTCCCTCACTAAGAAAGCTCACTCCTCTGCAGCTATACTGATCCATTTGCCTATAAATAGAGGCCTCATTCTCATTCAAAAACACACCAAAGCAACCATATTCCTTGCTTTCTCTTTCTCTCCTCTTGTTCATTGTTTTTCAAAGTTCTTTGGCAAGAAGAATCGTTTTCTTCAAACCAGAGCTTATCTTTGAGAAGTGAGCATTCTAACATCTCAAGGGAGGTCATTGGAGGTGATCCAAGCACCTGGATCACTTCTGTAGGTGGAGGAACACCATTGTTGCTCTCACTTTGAAGCATCTGCAGTTGGAGGTCCATGGAGTGATTCAGAAGGTTCCAAGGCAAGCCAACCATCCAGACACACTCCTCAGGTCATAGTGAAGCTAACCAGATGGCTGCAGCTCATCTGTAACTCAAGAATCAACACCCTCCATGTTCACTTGAAGCTCAAATCGAGGGAGGTCCATAGAGCAATTCAGGAGGATTCAAGCTCCAATAAGCATTCAGTTAGCATCATTGAGTCTCAGGGAAGCTATTGAGATCATCCATTCAAGCCCAGGTGCTCTCAATCATCCTCACGACCTCCATTTTCAGAGGTAAGTTTCTGAACCTCACCTCTCTAATTTAAGTACTCTTTGTGAAATAGCTCGATTCTATCTTGTTCAGCATCATCAGAGGATTGAAAACCCTCTATCATCATTCATTTATCTTTCAGTATAGTCATTTAATTTGATTTTGGAATTTTAGGGTTCTTCACGATTTCTGGTAAATTAGTTAGATGTAGTTAATATTAATTCATGTTAGTTACATATTTAGAATCGTGAGTGAATTTAGAGCAAGTTTCATGTTCACATCATTGCAAATGGTTGAGAGTTGAGAGAGTTCAGAAATTCAAAATTGATGGAGCTTGAGGTTGAAGACGAAGATGGTGAAGCGCGCCATTTTTGAATTCTCAGGGCAGAGTTTATTTTATTTTGAGTGATAGTTGTTTCATTAACGAATGAACAACTTGCCCCAGTGGCCACACATGCGCTCTTAGTCTCCTCATGCCCAAAGTCTGGGGTTCGAATCCCCCTCGCCCCAGACTTTTTGTTTCTTTTATTTTTCAAAGGTTTGCAACTTGTTTTGAAACATAATCAAATGGATGCCAGTTACTAACACCAAGCGCGCCTTGGCCCAGTGGTAAAATTTTGAGTTGGTGACTTCAAGGGCGTGGGTTCAAATCCTCCAAGGGCCAAAACTTTCTTTTTTAACACTAATTTCCTTCATTTTTCTTCACAACTTCACACAATTATTTAACCTATCAAATTAAATCATTTTCACTTCATTTTTCATACACTTGTTATTTAATATACCTATTTTATGAACAATCAAAAAAATCATAAAAATGATATTTAATTCATATATTTTTATTAGGTATAAAATAGTATGTTTTAAGTGTTTTCTTAAATACTTTAAATATATGTTTTCATTTTGTTTTAACCTAATTATTTGTGTGAATAATTTTATGATAAAACCCTAACTACTTAGGTCTTGATTAAGTAAAAATCTTTATTTTTTACTTTAATTAAGTTGACTTTTGTCAATTTTCAAAACTGTTTTCAAATCTCCGATTAAACCAGATGATTAAGGTTTTCAAACAACAAAACCTCATATCATTCCAAATCATTTTCAAATTTTTGTCATAACCAGTACTGTAAAGTATTGGGCCTCTAATAGAGTGTAAGTCCCAAACACCTTCTCTTCTTAGCTTGTTTTCAAAACTGTATTTTCAAAATCTCCTTTCTGTTTTCAAAACATTCTTCTGGTATTTGAAGGGCATTATTCCCGGTGAAACTCTTCAGATACCTATGTGACCTTAGTCCATCTTCACTTCTTCTGTTTTCAAAAATCATTAACTGTTTATCATAAGTACATTCAACTGTTATCCACCAATTACTGTTGAGGCTCTGTACATACTTCTTCAAAGGCCTCCACTCCATCCAGGTTAGGCTTTACAAGCTTTCAATTTACAGTCTTTATTTAAATTACTGTCAAATATAAACTGTGCATATATATTAGTTTAGAACTACGTTTGAGTATAAACCTTAGGACAGTTAAACTATATATATATTATAGGAATATGACCTAGGATTGAGAATGTCTTCCCGGTGAAGGCTCTTTCCTAATTAGAGATCTGTAGTTCAAACCCCCAAGATGAATTATTCCCGGTGAAACATCTTGGCAAAAACCTTAGAATCCAAAAATAATAGGACACATCCACCCAAAGAGGAATTATTCCCGGTGAAACCTCTTACCCATTTGCTTAGAGCCAAAATAAGTTCAAAACTACATAGCTTTCTCTTGTGCTATAACAAGGACCCTCGATTAGCCTCCTCTTGGGCTTTGTACAAGGACCCACAGGCTTCTTAAAAGCATTTCCAGCTTCCTCTTGAGCTTGTATACAAGGACCCATCAGGTTTCTTATTAACATAGGAACAGGTCTTTAGTCACCTTTTAGCCTACCCTGGTGAGTTTCTTCCAATTTAAACCAGACTTTAAACAAGCTAAGTTTGTCTCAATTTTACATTGAGTACACCTTTTGGAATGAGAGACATGGACAGTCTCTGTCACCCTTATCTTCATCAATCCTCCTTAGTAGAGTCTAGGATCCATGTTTTGGTCATCCTCAGCATTGAGTCAGCCTTCATCTTGGGCTTTAAACAAGAAGTCTCCACTAGATAATATTTCTGCCAATCTTTTTATCCTTTAATAATTAATGGAGTGCTACCCAAATTTATTCTTTTAAAACCCCTGGAAAGGGTTAGCCTCCAACACATTCATTTATTCTTTCAAAATCCCTGGAAAGGGTTAGCCTCCAACACATTCTTTTATTCTTTTAAAACCCCTGGAAAGGGTTAGCCTCCAAAAATCAGTTAATAAATAAATAAAGATTCATTTCTCTTAGGAGATAATTTCCCCAAAAGAGTCAAAACCCCTGGAAAGGGTCAGCCTCCAAAACAAAACACAAAAACATGATAAAGTCAGTCTTTCACCAAATAATTTCTCCAGCTGAGTCAAAATCCCTGGAAAGGGTTAGCTTCCAAAGAAAACAGTCTTTTTAATCTCCAGTAGAGTTAAAAACCAACAAAAACAGTTAGCCTCAACCTTGGGCTTCATACAAGGCACCCATACAATAAAACTCCCCTGTCAAGAGTCAGCCTCAACCTTGGGCATTGTACAAGGCAGATAATAGAGTCTCCCCAGTGAGTTCTTCATCACTCAGTAGCCACAACCTTGGGCTTTGTACAAGGCATATAAACCATGTTTTCATGTGTCAAAGATTCCTAACACTTAGGATCTTTCCCCATAGAGTCATCCATACTCAATTCATTTAACAGTCCGCCACAACCTTGGGCTTTGTACAAGGCAGTAAATAATGTTTTCCTAAAAAGAGTCATAGTCTAAAAAACCAATTTCCTCAACAGTCAGCCACAACCTAGGGCTTTGTACAAGACACACAAATAGAGTCTCCCTAAGTAGAGTCAGCCTCAATTCTGGGCTTCGTACAGAACACTAAATAAATCCATCAAAATAAACACTCTCCAAATAGAGTCAGCCTCAATTCTGGGCTTTGTACAGAACACAAAAATACCCTGTAATTAACCCCCAGTAGAGCCATCTCCCAGAGTCAAATAATACATTAATAAATCAATCAAAAAGCCTCAAGCTTGGGCCTCATACAAGCCAGCTAAAGTCAAATCTTTTATACAGTAGATAGACATAGCTTATCTCTATAGAGAGATATTTTTACTACTCTACCACATTCAAACAAACATTACATTTCAATTTCAATTTCAAACAAGTCTCCCATTTAGGATTTTGAAAGGCATGAGCTGGCAGTAAAACCCAGACATGTGCTAACTTTCCCTAATTTGGACGAGCATCTTTCTTTCATTTAAGAGGCATCTGACTGGCATACTTGTACACACAAGTAAGGTCCCCCTCTTGAATGAAATGAATTCAATTATTCTGTCACTCCTTTAAATGTTTGTGGTAGAATAGTACAAATACCTCTCTGTAGAGATAATTTCATGTCTCTTTACTGTAAACAGAGATTTAATTCCAAGCTTCAACCTTGAGCTTCAAGCAAGGCACCAAAAACAATTAATTTCCCTAGTTAGTTCCCCAAACTACATTAAGCTCTGACTTCCACTAGGGATATGTAGGCATGAGGTTCACAAGGAATCTCAGCGAGCTAATAAAATACCAAAAATAGTCAGTCTGTCTATCTGTCTGTCTTTTCAAATCAATTCAATTCCTTCTCCTAACACAAAGGAGAAACTTTCCCAATCATTAGCAGCAAACACAATCACAATGACACAGAGAAGGTTCCTGTAGAGTACTACAGATATGTAGGGTGTTTAAACACTTCCCTATGTATAACCGACCCCCCGGACTCCAGAATTTCTAGTCTAGGTGAAATCCCCACACTTAGCAAACTCCTAGGGTTTAGTTGAGATCTTTTTTTCCCTTTCCTACTCGTAGGACAAATAAGAAAGTTCGTGTGATATCGTAGGAAGAACTGAAACAAAATTCATCCCACCACGGGCGCATTCTCCTTCCAAATTTCGCGTGAAGGGTCTAGCGTGCCGTCCTCCCAAGTGAAACGGGGAGGTAAAGAAAACGACACCACAGAAAAATGGCGACTCTGCTGGGGATATAAGTGTTAAAAACCTTGGTTTTTCATCCAAACCAATGGTTGACCTGTTGCTGGTCCAGCCCCAATGAGGAATTAGGGATGCCAAATTCCCCCTCAAACAAGAGAGGTCCTGCCTAACCTCTGTGTCATATCATGTGTTTGCTGCATATATATTTGTTTATTTTGTTTATTCTGTATCGGGAAAGGGCTTGATTCCCCCTTGTGGTGAGAAATCCTATACCCGGATTTGAGTGCAACATAAGATAGGATGGAGGATGTCTTCCCGGTGAAGACCCTCTAATCTTGGTTCACAAGTCTACTCTTGGGATTTGCCTGGCTGGTTGTGATTAACTGCGCCACTGCATTCCGAGACTGATTTGTACCAGGAGGACCTAGAAACACATTAACCCCACTTAAAGCCTTTTTTAGGACGTAGAGCGGTGATTACGGAAGTAATTGTCACGCAGATACTACACTCAGAGAAAACTCTCTTATAGATACCAGTCAACGTATCTTTAAGGTTGAGCAAAAACTCTGAGACCCCTAGAACCCGTTCTACAGGTACAAAAATCCTTAACCTTAGTTTACCATTGGGGCGGGGTTTGCGTTTTGACTTCATGACCACTATACCCTTCAACGCCATGTTTGTTTAAAACTCTTGTGTGTGCATTCATGCATTCATGCATCATTCATTAATAAACAACTAAAAAAAAGAGAGTCTTTTTCGAGTCGTTTTTCAAGGAAACTAAATAACGAACGTTTTGAACTTCATAGAAAGAGAGAAACGGAGAAAGGACTTAAGGATCTATACCATGGATTATGGAAGAAAAAGAGCTAGGAAATACACCTTCAAGATTCCCCAGGTCGAGGAACTGGGAAAGCTCGGAAAACTGGTGGTCAACCCCCAGGCTTTCAAGGAGAAGTATGGAAAACTTCTGCCTTTGCTCAATACCAACATGGTGGATGGGATCCTTCCCACCTTGGTACAGTTTTACGATCCAACGTATCACTGCTTCACCTTTCCAGATTATCAGCTCATGCCTACGTTAGAGGAGTACTCTCGTCTGATTGGAATACCCGTGTACGCGCAAGATCCGTACTCCGGTTTGGAAAAGAACCCTGACGACATTATCATTGCTGCAACTACTCCTTTGAACGTAGTCGACATCAGAACTCATATGGTGAGTAGAGGAGGAATTCAAGGATTGCCCTCCAAATTCCTGTTTGATCAAGCTCGGTACTTCGTCAGCATCCAAGATATGAGCGCTTTTGAGGAAGTCTTGGCTTTGCTTATCTACGGATTGTTTTTGTTTCCTAACATTAACGATTTCGTCGACATCAACGCAATTAAGATCTTCTTAATTGGAAATCCAGTTCCAACCTTGCTTGCGGATGCTTATCACTCTGTGCATTCAAGAAACCTACAGCGAGGAGGATTAATCACATGCTGCGTACCGTTGTTATACGAATGGTTCGTTTCACACCTGCCAAAGTCTAGCACTTTCTGGAACATGAGGGATGGCCTTTACTGGTCACAGAAAATCATGTCTCTCACTCATACGGACATTGAGTGGTGTAGTCCTGACAACGACGAAACCAAGATCATCTTCAGTTGCGGAAGTTTTCCCAACGTACCCCTTATTGGAACTAAGGGAGGAATCAGTTACAATCCAGCTTTAGCCCGTCGTCAATACGGCTATCCCATGAAAAACATTCCAAGTAATATCCAATTGGAGGGTCTGTTCTTCAAGAACATCGACGATCATGGCAACATGCTGAAGAAGGAAATTGTTCAAGCCTGGCGTCTTGTACACAGCAAAGGGAGAAGATTGTTAGGAAAACATCTTTGCATCTCCCTGGATCCTTACCTTCAATGGGTACGCATCAGAGCATTCAAGCTCAGGATGCCATATCAACATCAAGAACCTATTCCCCTAAGGGAACCAATTTACCTTTTCTCCACCGATGTTGAAAAACTGCAAGCAGCATTAAACAAGGTATGCCAAGAAAGGAATGCTTGGAGGAACAAGTATCGAATCGTCAACACGGAAAATGTTGAGATTCATAACATCCTAAGAAGGAAGGATGAGTTACTTGAAGTACTCGATCGACAAGTGACACAATCGTCACTTTCTCATCATATCCCTCCTGCTTCCTGGATCATCGATCAGCTCACGTCAGAGAACGCTCAGCTCAAGAAACAGAAGAAGATGTTAGAACGTGAAGTCGGCTCTTCATCAAAGTTTTAGAGTCCTTTCTCTCAGTTTCTCTGTATTTCCATTTTCAAAGTGTGTAAAAAAGGCATTTTTGCTTAATTAATAAAAGTTTGATGTTTCATAACGTAATTATGGTGTTTCCTTGAAAAATAATAACTTAATTGCATATCATACATCGCTTTAGTCGTACGCACTGACACGAGAATTGTCGCGGATCTAATAGTCACTTTCCTTTCTCCAGAAAGAGAGGAGGAGAAGGAGGTGAACCAAGACTTTCAAGCTGTCTCATCCATACAACACTCGTTCAAGTCGCAAGAAAAGAATGGAAGACTTTGAGCAAGAGAATGAAGAACTCAGAGAAGAGATTAATACTCTCAAGGGTACTGTTGAAAGACTCAATGGTATGGTAGAAGCCCTGGTAGTTGCACAGAATCGACCAACGCCAGAAGAACCACAAAGGACTGTGGTTTCCGAGATTGTTTCTACTCCTATTCCTCAGTATACCATGCCGCCTGATCGACCTTGGGGCATGCCGTATAACTTTACTCCAGAAGGGTACATACCTCCAGCTTCTGAAGCTCCAAAAGTCACCATGGATATGCGTCCACCGGAGGGTTACAAACCTCTGGAAATTGAAGTTCCAAGAGCAACGGCAATGGGTTTCGCACAACAGAATGCTGAGATTCCAAGATCTGCTGTCATGGCTTCTCCACAGCCGATTATGCATACTTTTCCCCCGCAGGGCGGACAAGTATATCATCACGCTCCAAGTGAGGATGCTGGCGTGTATGAAAGATTGGACGAGTTCCAGGAACAGTTTCTGCAAATGCAGAAGGAACTCAAGACTCTCCGAGGACAAGATCTATTTGGAAAGAATGCTGCAGACCTCTGTCTGGTTCCAAATGTTAAGATTCCTCACAAATTCAAAGTACCAGATTTCGAGAAGTACAAAGGGAATTCATGCCCACAAAGTCATCTTGTGATGTACGCTCGAAGAATGTCAACTCAGACTGATAATCAACAATTGCTCATTCATTATTTTCAAGACAGCCTGACTGGTGCTGCACTCAAATGGTACATGAACTTGGACAGTTCAGAGATTCGTACTTTTCGAGACCTCGGAGAGGCCTTCGTCAAACAGTATAAGTACAATCTGGATATGGCTCCCGACAGAGATCAACTCCGAGCCATGACTCAAAAAGATAGAGAAAGCTTCAAGGAATACGCTCAGAGATGGCGTGAAGTTGCTGCTCAAATTTGTCCACCACTTGAAGAGAAAGAAATGACAAAAATCTATCTCAAAACTTTGAGTCCATTTTACTACGGACGAATGGTTGCAAGTGCACCAAGTGACTTTACCGAGATGGTAAACATGGGTGTACGTTTAGAAGAAGCAGTTCGAGAAGGACGCTTGAACAAAGAACCAGAATCTTCTATTGGTCCAAGGAAGTATGGAAGTTCTTTCCAGAAGAAAAAGGATCAAGATGTCAGCAATGTCTTGCACAAAATCAAGAAGAAATTCCAACCTCAAGTTGCAACAATAACTCCGGTTGTTAACTCAACGCCAGCTTATCAACCTCAGGTTCGCAACAGCAAATTCAACAAAGGTCGCAGCAACCTCAGCAGCAGGTTCGACCTCCAAATTACAACAATCGGGCTCCAAGGTATCCTGCCTTTGACCCCATACCAATGCCGTATGCAGAGTTGTTTCCAACATTACTGGCAAAAGGACTCATTCAGACGAGAAGTCCTCCAAATCCTACAAACAGTTCCTCACCATGGTATAAGGCTGACCAATCTTGTCCCTATCATCAGGGGGCACCAGGTCACAATATTGAGAATTGTTTCGCTTTCAAGATGGACGTCCAACGATTAGTAAAGAGCGGAATGCTATCCTTCAAAGATACTAATCCAAACGTCCAAGCAAATCCTTTGCCGCAGCATAAAGAAGCTTCAGTAAATCTGATAGGACAACACCCCAACGTCATTCAAATCTACGACATTCGTCAGATAGGGGAAAATCTTGTCAAGATGCACGCTAAACAAGCTGGGTACGGTCATGTACCACCTCACAACTACTTCACATGTGAAATTTGTCCAAAGAATAATCAAGGATGTGCCGTAGTTCAAGCTGCATTACAAGAACAAATGGACTTAGGATGGATTCAACATATCCGAGTCAGAACTGAGCATGACATCAACATGGTTCAAGGATGTCCAGGAGAATACAAAATCTACAAAGTTGAAGATCTTGAAGGATCGGTAGTCAGGTTCCATAAAACTTTAAATGGACTTGCCTACTTTGGAACTGATTTCCACGCTTACAGTAGATGCGAAATCTGTCGAAGAAATTCACGAGGATGTTTGCGTGTTCGCAACGACATTCAAAAGCTGATGGATGACAATACCATTACTGTTCTTGCCAACAGAGAAGATGATGAAGTCTTTACCGTATCTCCTCAGATTAATCAAGTTGAACCTATGCAAGTTAAGTATGATAGCGGGAAGACAGCAGTTGCACCACTAGTCATCTACTTACCAGGTCCTGTACCGTATGAGTCTGACAAGGCTATACCATACAAGTACAACGCTACATTCATTGAAAATGGTAAGGAAATACCATTACCGTCTGTTGTCAACATTGCTGATGTTAGTCGAGTCACCAGAAGTGGACGAGTCTTCAACAGAACAACAGAAAATGTGGAGAAACCTTCGGAGGAAGTACCACATAGGCAAGATAATCATCCGACCAATGCTGTTCAAGCGAAAGAAAATGATGAGATCTTGAAGTTAATCCAGAGGAGTGAATACAACATTGTAGATCAATTACTACATACTCCGTCTAGGATTTCTGTTCTTTCCCTGCTATTGAGTTCTGAAGCTCATAGGGAAGCTCTACAGAAAGTTTTGGAACAAGCTTTTGTAGAACCTAGTGTCACAATAAGCCAATTCAACAACATCATTGCCAACATCTCCGCCGGAACTAGCCTAAGTTTCTGTGACGAAGATCTTCCTGAAGAAGGAGTGGACCACAATCTTCCACTTCACATCTCAGTTGGCTGCATGGGTGATGTACTCACAGGAGTCCTAATAGACAATGGATCCTCTCTCAACGTCATGCCTAAATCAACATTATCAAGATTATCTTTCGAAGATTACCCTCTAAGAAAAAGTCATGTCATCGTCAAAGCATTTGATGGATCAAGAAAGTCAGTTTTCGGAGAAGTAGATCTTCCCATAACTATTGGACCTCAGACGTTCAAAATCACTTTCCAAGTTATGGACATTCCAGCACAATACAGTTGTTTGCTAGGTCGCCCATGGATTCATGAGGCTGGGGCAATTACTTCAACACTTCATCAGAAACTGAAGTTCATAAGAAATGACAAATTGGTAACCGTATGTGGAGAACGAGCTCTGATCGTCAGCAACCTGTCATCATTCTCCGACATAGAACCAAAAGAAGTTGTTGGAACTAAATTCCAAGCACTTTCCTTAGACAAAGGAAAGGAGAAAGCAGCGTCTATCTCTTCGTACAAAGATGCAATCCAAGTTGTAAAGGATGGCACTACCAGTGGTTGGGGGCACATTAATATTCCTACCAACAACAAGAACAGAACAGGAGTTGGATTCTTTCCGACATCATCAAAAGCTGTTCCAGGGATTGAAGTAGTTCTCCCTATTCAAGAAACTTTCTGCAGTGGAGGTTTTCTTCAACCTATTCAACAAACAGTCAATACCATCAGTACGGAAAACACCGATGAAGAGGAATGGTTATCCTATCTTAACAAAGCAGGATATATCTCCCTAACAGAGTCTGATTCACCTTGCTGTTATCCGACTAAAGGATCTGAAAGTAAGACTCAACCAAGCAGTGATGAAGTTACTGACAGCTTCACCACCAGAAGTCATGGTTCATCAGAAGAAGTTCCTCCTATCCCCGAAGAGACTTGGGATACATTAGGAGAACCAAGCGGAAAATTCGATTACATGGTGAAATACTCCGCTCCTGAAAGTTCAAGAATCTCTCTTGAAGACATTGTTCCAACTGGATGGAACATTGATTATGAGTACCTCTCTCAGCCAAAAGAGATGTATAACCCTTGCTATTCATCATCATCGACTGGTGAAATCATCATTGAGGATTATATCCCCAAGTCACCTTCCGAGGCTACGGATCTAGAGTTCACATATCTAGTCAATGCCATCTTGGGAGAAGAGCAAGACCAAAATACAGAAGAGGATGATCTCGAAAGTGTCTCCGACAACGAGTCTCTCCATTCAGAAGATTGGAAGTTTCCTCAAAAGAAAAACCGACATACTCCACTTGGAAATGGGTATGCTCACACTGCTCAGTCTGCTGAAGTAGAAGAAGATCGTCTGAGTGTTGCAAAGACAGTGGTTGGTAAATCAAGACCTACCACAGGCCAGCTTAAGCCTAAGGTTCCAGATTACTTAGTGCACAATGGGGTTCGCCACTACTGGACAGCTGTTGAAGTTTCAACTGTTGTTCGCACTCCTAAGTAGGAACTTTCACCGTTATTTTGTCCTCTCACCATAGCCCAGGGTGAAGAGATGTTTCATAGGGCTTTGCATTTTACTATTTCTTAGGAAAATGTCCCTCTTTGCTTCGCCCAAAGCAATAGAGTTTTGTTTTATAGGGTCTTTGTTTCAAGAAATGACTGTCAATAAATAAAAATGTCATTCTGTTCCTTCGTTTAGTTTTCCCTTTTCTTTTTTCGGAAATTGGTAATCCTAAAAAACACCCTTAAAAAACATCAAATATTCTATTAACTGCATACACCGAGTCTTCCCTCGTTGTCTAAATAAAACTTATCACACATATGCAGATTAATCATAAAATACCCCGTTGAAACGTACGACCGTATGACTTCTCCAAGCTTTGGGTTTCCTGTATTCGAGGCAGAGGAAGAAGAAGACGAAGAAATATCAAAGGAAATTTCACGATTACTTCAACAAAAGGAAGAGGCCATTCAGCCATACAATGAGCCTCTAGAGATCATTAACCTTGGTTCCGATGGAAACAGAAAAGAGGTTAAGATTGGAGCTTCGCTCAGTTCAGAGATCAGAGAGAGTTTGATACAGCTGCTCAAAGAATTCTCAGATGTCTTCGCTTGGTCTTATCAAGATATGCCAGGGTTGGATACCAGTATAGTGGAGCATCACTTGCCATTAAAAGCAGAATGCCCTCCGGTCAAGCAAAAATTAAGAAGGACTCATCCGGAGATGGCCATGAAAATCAAAGAGGAAGTTCAAAAGCAGATCAACGCAGGTTTCCTCGTCACTTCAGAATACCCTCAGTGGTTAGCTAACATTGTTCCCGTTCCTAAGAAAGACGGAAAAGTCCGCATGTGCGTCGACTACAGAGATCTGAACAAAGCTAGCCCTAAGGATGATTTTCCTTTACCACATATTGATATGTTGGTAGACAGTACAGCAAAATCCAAAGTTTTCTCATTCATGGACGGATTTTCAGGATACAACCAAATCAAAATGGCACCTGAAGACATGGAAAAAACAGCTTTCATCACCCCCTGGGGCACGTTCTGCTATCGTGTTATGCCTTTTGGACTAAAGAACGCAGGGGCAACTTATCAAAGGGCCATGACTACGCTTTTCCACGACATGATGCATAAAGAAGTGGAAGTCTATGTGGACGACATGATTGCCAAATCAGAAAATGAAGAAGATCACATACAGGATCTGACAAAGTTATTTCAACGCTTACGGAAGTTTCAGCTTCGCCTGAACCCCAACAAGTGCACCTTTGGTGTCTACTCAGGAAAACTCCTTGGTTTCATTGTCAGCAAACGAGGAATTGAAGTAGATCCAGACAAAGTCAAGGCAATTCAAGAAATGCCTTCACCCAGAACCGAGAAACAAGTTAGAGGATTTCTTGGACGTCTGAATTACATTTCGAGATTCATATATCTCATGACTGCAACTTGCGCTCCTATTTTCAAACTTCTACGGAAAAATCAAAGTTGCGTCTGGACAGACGATTGTCAGAAAGCGTTCGACAGCATTAAGGAATATCTGCTCGAACCACCCATCTTGTCTCCTCTAGTGGAAGGAAGACCTTTGATAATGTACTTAACCGTCTTAGAAGATTCCATGGGTTGTGTCCTTGGACAGCAAGACGAGACGAGAAGAAAAGAGCATGCCATTTACTACCTGAGCAAAAAATTCACTGACTGTGAATCCCGTTACTCCATGCTCGAGAAGACGTGTTGTGCTTTGGCCTGGGCTGCCAAGCGTCTCCGCCAGTACATGATTCGACATACTACTTGTTTGATCTCTCCTATGGATCCAATCAAGTACATCTTTGAGAAGCCTGCCTTAACCGGGAGGATTGCCCGTTGGCAGATGTTATTATCAGAATACGACATTGAGTATCACGCACAGAAAGCCGTGAAAGGAAGCATTCTAGCTGAGCACCTGGCTCACCACCCACTCAATGGTCATGAATCAACCAGTTTCGACTTTCCGGACGAGGACGTCATGTACCTCAAGATGAAAGATTGCGATGAGCCACTACCAGACGAAGGACCTGAGATAGGATCCCAGTGGGGCTTAATCTTTGACGGAGCTGTCAATACTTATGGACGAGGAATTGGGGCAATCATTGTTACACCTCAGGGTACCCATATTCCATTTACTGCCAGATTAACTTTCAAATGCACAAACAATGAGGCCGAATATGAAGCTTGCATCATGGGTCTCGAAGAAGCCATGGATCTAAGAATTAAACACTTGGATGTATATGGAGATTCTGCTTTGGTCATCAATCAAATCAAAGGAGAATGGGAAACACGCCAACCTGGGCTAATCCCTTACAAAGACTACGCGAGAAGATTATTACCATTCTTCGACAGGGTAGATTTTCATCACATTCCTCGTGAAGAAAATAATTTGGCTGATGCATTAGCCACACTCTCTTCCATGATTAGGATAAATCATTGGAATGACATTCCTCAGATCGATGTTATGCGCCTGGATAGGCCCGCTCATGTGTTCACAGTAGAAGCAATCATCGACGACAAACCGTGGTATCACGACATCAAGAACTTTCTTCAAAAGCAAGAGTATCCTCTTGGGGCGTCAAAGAAAGATAGAAAGGCATTGAGAAAGTTAGCTTGTAGATTCTTCCTGAATGAAGATATTCTGTACAAGAGAAACTTCGACATGGTTCTGCTCAGATGCGTTGACAGAAAAGAAGCAGAAATACTCATGAGAGAAATACATGAAGGTTCCTTTGGTACTCACACCAATTGACATACCATGACAAGGAAAATACTGAGAGCAGGATATTACTGGCTGACAATGGAGTCAGATTGCTACCAGTACGCAAAGAGGTGTCACAAATGTCAGATCTACGCCGATAGAATTCATGTGCCACCATCTCTTCTCAACAGACTCTCTTTCCCTTGGCCTTTCTCCATGTGGGGAATCGACATGATTGGAATGATCGAGCCAAAAGCGTCCAACGGACATCGCTTCATCTTGGTAGCCATAGACTATTTCACCAAATGGGTTGAAGCAGCTTCATATGCGAACGTTACAAGACAAGTCGTCGTCAGGTTTATCAAAAATCACATCATCTGTCGCTACGGCATTCCTAGCAAGATAATCACTGACAATGGGTCAAATTTGAATAACAAAATGATGAAGGAGCTTTGTGAAGAATTCAAGATTGAACATCACAACTCATCTCCTTACAGACCAAAGATGAATGGAGCTGTAGAAGCAGCTAACAAAAATATCAAGAAAATCATTCAGAAGATGGTCATCACTTACAAGGATTGGTATGAAATGCTCCCGTATGCTCTTCATGGTTACCGTACATCAGTACGTACTTCGACTGGAGCAACTCCTTTCTCCCTTGTATA
Source organism: Vicia villosa (assembly GCF_029867415.1). NCBI lineage: Eukaryota > Viridiplantae > Streptophyta > Magnoliopsida > Fabales > Fabaceae > Vicia > Vicia villosa. Next base: position 124,366 of record NW_026705999.1, on the reverse strand, counting down.
TGGCATGGAGGCAATCCTACCTATAGAAGTTGAAATCCCATCAATGAGAGTCTTGATGGAGGCAAAATTAACAGAAGTCGAGTGGTGTCAAAGCAGATTCGATGAATTGAACTTAATCGAAGAAAAGCGCATGACAGCTTTATGCCACGGACAGCTATATCAACAAAGAATGAAGAAAGCTTTCGACAAAAAGGTTCGACCTCGCACAATCAAAGAAGGCGACCTTGTACTCAAAAAGATTCAATCTTTTCTCACAGATTCGAGAGGGAAATGGACTCCCAATTATGACGGCCCCTACGTGGTCAAGAGAGCTTTCTCAGGAGGAGCCTTAATACTCAAGACTATGGATGGAGAAGAATTCACCCGTCCTGTGAACGTCGACGCAGTCAAGAAATACTTCGCCTAAATAAACAAAAGAACAGCTCGCTAAGTTGAAAACTCGCAAAGAGCGTCTTAGGCAAAAAAGAGCGTCTCGGTGAATCGAAAACCCGAAAGGGCGATTCAGGCAAAAGTTAGAGACATAAAAAATATAATAATCAATCCCGGTAGACTTAAAACCCGAAAGGGGTAGTTTACGCAAAAGTTAGGGATAAATGGCAAGTAACTGTGTTCAGGACAAACTTGATCATTCAAAATCCATAGCGGAGTGTTCATCAGCAGTAAGTCATCTTCTACGAAGCACGAATACAGCGCAACTCGGAGTGGAAGGGAGAGATAACGGTCGTCACGTTTCATCGTAGCCCTTTTCCCGAAAATTACCAATTTCCAACTTTGTAAATACTCCATGGAATCAAACATTTGGCTGATTACCATTCCATATATAATAATTTGAGCCTTGTGCTTTCCTTTGCAATCTAGTCTTATTCAGTTTCTTGAAAGGCATTTTAAGTTTAAACAGTCATTTTTTCTTGAAACAAATGTTTTCATAAAATAAAATGAATTTTACTTGCAAAAATAAAGGTGAAATTTCTTTCTGAGGTATACAAACAATAGGAAGAATGCAAACAGTTGCTCCGAAAACGGTTGAGACTCCGGGAACCAAGATTTCCCCATGAGGTCGCTTTGCGAACATCTCCCGTTGACGGATCTTTACTTCATACTACTTACTTCGGACAGCGGACAACTGATAATCAGATATCCCCAACAGAGTTCGAACTACAAGAAGAGGACACCTTCTGATCAACAAGAATTCAAGTCGTATCATAGGATTTTACATCCGCGACAATTCTATTCACATTCACTTTACATTCTATATTTGACATCATATTCATGCATACATTACAACTGCATAGTCAAATTAGGCTTTTAATCATGAGAATGCCCGAGTCATTGGGGCATGAACTTAAGTTTCCCCTGCAAGTTCTGGAGAAACTTTTTCCTTCAAGACAACAATCCATGCAGAGGGATCTCCCTAAGCAAGGCAACAAATGGTAGTCTCTTCCCCGAAGAGATAGTTTGTTCACTTTTGGAATTCCCCAGCCAAGAATCTTCCGGCAGGTTGACAAGTGATTCTCCAGCAGAATCAGTGAATGATGGTCTTCATCCAGAAGATAGCTCATGATCACCAGCGAAGTCGACAAATGGCAGTCTTTCCCAGAAGAAAAGACAGTTTGTCTGTTAAATACCCAACGGAGTCAGTGAATGGCAGTCTCTGTTAGCAGAAGACAGTTCACTTACTTTTTCAAACAAAAATAACAAATGGCAGCCTTCTTCGTGAAGACAGTTTGTTTCATTTAAAGATTCCCCAAGCAGTCAACAAATGGCAGTCTCTTTCAGCAGAAGACAGTTTGCTCACTTTCTCACAACAGGGTCTACAAATGGCAGTCTCTTTCAGCAGAAGACAGTTTGATTCCCTAGCAGTCAGCAAATGGCAGTCTCTTTCAGCAGAAGACAGTTTGCTCACTTTCATCCAGCAGGGTCTACGAATGGCAGTCTCTCCTAGTAGAAGACAGTTTGTTCCCCTAGCAATTGACAAATGGCAGTCTTTTCCCAAGAAAAGACAGTTTGTCTATTAAACACTCAAAGAGATCGACAAATGGCAGTTTCTTCAAACAGTTTGTCTGTTTCTGGGATGTTTAGTTCCCCACAGAGTCGACGAATGGCAGTTTTCCTATTAGGAAAACAATTTGTTGATTCCCCAGGCACCAGTCGACGAATGGCAGTTTTCACCCCGAGAACAGTTCGTCCGCCTTCCAACAAAGTCATTAGCCCCTCAAAAGAGCGCGGGCCCACATGACAACCTTTCAAAGACGTCAAGTCAAAAGGGAAGATGGTGAAGTTTCTCTGCAGCCGTCAAATGGCATCTTACCTCCAAGCGCTGGTAAGAAGTTTGACGAGGAAACAAACCTTTGAAGTTTCTTTATTACCATCAAATGGCGTCTCATCTCCAAGCGCTGGTGAGAAGTTTGATGAGGAAACAAACTTTTGGAAATTTTCTCTTTATCTGAGATATTGTCCAAACACAACTAAAACTAGTTTCGAGATATGGACATCCGAAACGAGGGGAAATTGTTTACCTTTCTCTAAGTATCAACACTTAGTTAAAGAAGATGGATTGCGCATCCTACATTGCCATCCATTCACCAGAATCCACATCAAGTATTTCTACCGGAGTTTATCTCCTCATCCCCCGCCGAATGCGACAACGGGATCAAGTCATGCACAGACTACGTCAGTTACAACATCTCAGGAGCGCCCAAAATTCGGGCATTCTTTGATATTTAAGTCTCTTTTACGCAGGAGAGATCGAGATATCAATCTCTCTCCCTCCAGATAAAAGAAACTTAAATAGGGGCATCTGTCATACCCTAATTTTTGACCCCCCTGAGATGACATATCTTCAGGATTTTCATCAGGACAAGACAGGTACTCAGAGCAGTCATTTCTCCATCTGGTACCTAATCGAGGATGCTCGAAGATAAGAAAGCTCAGGCAAAGGATCAATCAATACAAGGATTAGTCTCTAATACAATCATGGGGCTCAAGAACTTCATTTTTCTCATCTATGATTGATTAGACATCCAGTCATCCAAGCACAGGTTTACTCAGGTCACCAGACTAGGGTTTTGAGCTTATCAAGGACTGAAATCAGGGATCACATTTGGGAAACCATAAAAAACCTCAGAAGATCATTCAAAGACATCAATCATCTTCAAATAACTCATATTACAAGATCTACTGGACATCACACTTCAATTCAAAGTCTACAGTCATTATTTTCACATGGTCGACAAATTAGGGTTTTGACCTAATTCACCAAGATGGTTGACTTTTAATCAGGGCATGAATCCAAAACTCAAGACATGATTCAAGAATCTCTATTACCTCAATATAATCCATTTACATCATTCATTTGAGGAGAAGATCTTATTTCTACACAAAAGCCCAAAAATTCACTTTGTCAGGAAAAAGTCAACTGTGAAGGATCATCATTGACTTTTAAGGTTTTTGGTCAAAAAATGATTTTCAAAGATCAAAATCATCAATATATGGATGTCAAAGTCATTTGGCCAAAGAAATTCAAAGAAATTCATCAAGGAGCGAAAAGTCGGGAATTAGGGTTTTTGAAGGCATGGTGAGATCTCAAAATTTCACCTACACAACTCAAAAAACTTCCAACATGAAAGTTGTAGATCTTGCCAAATAAAACAACATCTTACAAGGGAACTTTTTTCAAAAGATCAACCATTTATGAAGTTTTGGAAATTTTGAAGTTTAGGTCATAAACACTTAGAAATTTTTCTAAGTGTTTTAACCTAGTTTTCTTCCAACTTTGGCCTCATTTTTCACAAATTTCCCAAAGGATTCTGAAGAAGACATAAACTAATGATTTGAAGTAGATGTTTAGGGCTTTCCAAATTGTGTTCAACCTTCTCCAAATTCAATTTGAGCTAGGAGTTATGTTTGTTCAAAGTTGGCCTCATGAAGTAAAATTATAGGTCATGTGCAAATTGGAACTTTGCAATTTTGTGCATTTTGCTTCATGAATGGATGCTACACGACCCATAACATGTCTGAAACAATACCATGCATTCATTTTCACCATGGCATGAAGATTGAAGAAGATTCCCAAAAGCAAGAACATGTGATTATGTAATCATTACTTTTGAGAATTTATGATAAGCAATGATTCACCAATTGGAATCTTCTCCTAAGCCAATAGAAACTTGCTACATATCAGAAATGTTCCCTAAGATCCTGCAAGATCAATGGTTGGGAGAGCTGGCTCGAAAATGCATCATTGCATTTAGGATATTCCTTGAATTTCTTCATGGCTAAGAAACCAAAACTCCCTCACTAAGAAAGCTCACTCCTCTGCAGCTATACTGATCCATTTGCCTATAAATAGAGGCCTCATTCTCATTCAAAAACACACCAAAGCAACCATATTCCTTGCTTTCTCTTTCTCTCCTCTTGTTCATTGTTTTTCAAAGTTCTTTGGCAAGAAGAATCGTTTTCTTCAAACCAGAGCTTATCTTTGAGAAGTGAGCATTCTAACATCTCAAGGGAGGTCATTGGAGGTGATCCAAGCACCTGGATCACTTCTGTAGGTGGAGGAACACCATTGTTGCTCTCACTTTGAAGCATCTGCAGTTGGAGGTCCATGGAGTGATTCAGAAGGTTCCAAGGCAAGCCAACCATCCAGACACACTCCTCAGGTCATAGTGAAGCTAACCAGATGGCTGCAGCTCATCTGTAACTCAAGAATCAACACCCTCCATGTTCACTTGAAGCTCAAATCGAGGGAGGTCCATAGAGCAATTCAGGAGGATTCAAGCTCCAATAAGCATTCAGTTAGCATCATTGAGTCTCAGGGAAGCTATTAAGATCATCCATTCAAGCCCAGGTGCTCTCAATCATCCTCACGACCTCCATTTTCAGAGGTAAGTTTCTGAACCTCACCTCTCTAATTTAAGTACTCTTTGTGAAATAGCTCGATTCTATCTTGTTCAGCATCATCAGAGGATTGAAAACCCTCTATCATCATTCATTTATCTTTCAGTATAGTCATTTAATTTGATTTTGGAATTTTAGGGTTCTTCACGATTTCTGGTAAATTAGTTAGATGTAGTTAATATTAATTCATGTTAGTTACATATTTAGAATCGTGAGTGAATTTAGAGCAAGTTTCATGTTCACATCATTGCAAATGGTTGAGAGTTGAGAGAGTTCAGAAATTCAAAATTGATGGAGCTTGAGGTTGAAGACGAAGATGGTGAAGCGCGCCATTTTTGAATTCTCAGGGCAGAGTTTATTTTATTTTGAGTGATAGTTGTTTCATTAACGAATGAACAACTTGCCCCAGTGGCCACACATGCGCTCTTAGTCTCCTCATGCCCAAAGTCTGGGGTTCGAATCCCCCTCGCCCCAGACTTTTTGTTTCTTTTATTTTTCAAAGGTTTGCAACTTGTTTTGAAACATAATCAAATGGATGCCAGTTACTAACACCAAGCGCGCCTTGGCCCAGTGGTAAAATTTTGAGTTGGTGACTTCAAGGGCGTGGGTTCAAATCCTCCAAGGGCCAAAACTTTCTTTTTTAACACTAATTTCCTTCATTTTTCTTCACAACTTCACACAATTATTTAACCTATCAAATTAAATCATTTTCACTTCATTTTTCATACACTTGTTATTTAATATACCTATTTTATGAACAATCAAAAAAATCATAAAAATGATATTTAATTCATATATTTTTATTAGGTATAAAATAGTATGTTTTAAGTGTTTTCTTAAATACTTTAAATATATGTTTTCATTTTGTTTTAACCTAATTATTTGTGTGAATAATTTTATGATAAAACCCTAACTACTTAGGTCTTGATTAAGTAAAAATCTTTATTTTTTACTTTAATTAAGTTGACTTTTGTCAATTTTCAAAACTGTTTTCAAATCTCCGATTAAACCAGATGATTAAGGTTTTCAAACAACAAAACCTCATATCATTCCAAATCATTTTCAAATTTTTGTCATAACCAGTACTGTAAAGTACTGGGCCTCTAATAGAGTGTAAGTCCCAAACACCTTCTCTTTTTAGCTTGTTTTCAAAACTGTATTTTCAAAATCTCCTTTCTGTTTTCAAAACATTCTTCTGGTATTTGAAGGGCATTATTCCCGGTGAAACTCTTCAGATACCTATGTGACCTTAGTCCATCTTCACTTCTTCTGTTTTCAAAAATCATTAACTGTTTATCATAAGTACATTCAACTGTTATCCACCAATTACTGTTGAGGCTCTGTACATACTTCTTCAAAGGCCTCCACTCCATCCAGGTTAGGCTTTACAAGCTTTCAATTTACAGTCTTTATTTAAATTACTGTCAAATATAAACTGTGCATATATATTAGTTTAGAACTACGTTTGAGTATAAACCTTAGGACAGTTAAACTATATATATATTATAGGAATATGACCTAGGATTGAGAATGTCTTCCCGGTGAAGGCTCTTTCCTAATTAGAGATCTGTAGTTCAAACCCCCAAGATGAATTATTCCCGGTGAAACATCTTGGCAAAAACCTTAGAATCCAAAAATAATAGGACACATCCACCCAAAGAGGAATTATTCCCGGTGAAACCTCTTACCCATTTGCTTAGAGCCAAAATAAGTTCAAAACTACATAGCTTTCTCTTGTGCTATAACAAGGACCCTCGATTAGCCTCCTCTTGGGCTTTGTACAAGGACCCACAGGCTTCTTAAAAGCATTTCCAGCTTCCTCTTGAGCTTGTATACAAGGACCCATCAGGTTTCTTATAAACATAGGAACAGGTCTTTAGTCACCTTTTAGCCTACCCTGGTGAGTTTCTTCCAATTTAAACCAGACTTTAAACAAGCTAAGTTTGTCTCAATTTTACATTGAGTACACCTTTTGGAATGAGAGACATGGACAGTCTCTGTCACCCTTATCTTCATCAATCCTCCTTAGTAGAGTCTAGGATCCATGTTTTGGTCATCCTCAGCATTGAGTCAGCCTTCATCTTGGGCTTTAAACAAGAAGTCTCCACTAGATAATCTTTCTGCCAATCTTTTTATCCTTTAATAATTAATGGAGTGCTACCCAAATTTATTCTTTTAAAACCCCTGGAAAGGGTTAGCCTCCAACACATTCATTTATTCTTTCAAAATCCCTGGAAAGGGTTAGCCTCCAACACATTCTTTTATTCTTTTAAAACCCCTGGAAAGGGTTAGCCTCCAAAAATCAGTTAATAAATAAATAAAGATTCATTTCTCTTAGGAGATAATTTCCCCAAAAGAGTCAAAACCCCTGGAAAGGGTCAGCCTCCAAAACAAAACACAAAAACATGATAAAGTCAGTCTTTCACCAAATAATTTCTCCAGCTGAGTCAAAATCCCTGGAAAGGGTTAGCTTCCAAAGAAAACAGTCTTTTTAATCTCCAGTAGAGTTAAAAACCAACAAAAACAGTTAGCCTCAACCTTGGGCTTCATACAAGGCACCCATACAATAAAACTCCCCTGTCAAGAGTCAGCCTCAACCTTGGGCATTGTACAAGGCAGATAATAGAGTCTCCCCAGTGAGTTCTTCATCACTCAGTAGCCACAACCTTGGGCTTTGTACAAGGCATATAAACCATGTTTTCATGTGTCAAAGATTCCTAACACTTAGGATCTTTCCCCATAGAGTCATCCATACTCAATTCATTTAACAGTCCGCCACAACCTTGGGCTTTGTACAAGGCAGTAAATAATGTTTTCCTAAAAAGAGTCATAGTCTAAAAAACCAATTTCCTCAACAGTCAGCCACAACCTAGGGCTTTGTACAAGACACACAAATAGAGTCTCCCTAAGTAGAGTCAGCCTCAATTCTGGGCTTCGTACAGAACACCAAATAAATCCATCAAAATAAACACTCTCCAAATAGAGTCAGCCTCAATTCTGGGCTTTGTACAGAACACAAAAATACCCTGTAATTAACCCCCAGTAGAGCCATCTCCCAGAGTCAAATAATACATTAATAAATCAATCAAAAAGCCTCAAGCTTGGGCCTCATACAAGCCAGCTAAAGTCAAATCTTTTATACAGTAGATAGACATAGCTTATCTCTATAGAGAGATATTTTTACTACTCTACCACATTCAAACAAACATTACATTTCAATTTCAATTTCAAACAAGTCTCCCATTTAGGATTTTGAAAGGCATGAGCTGGCAGTAAAACCCAGACATGTGCTAACTTTCCCTAATTTGGACGAGCATCTTTCTTTCATTTAAGAGGCATCTGACTGGCATACTTGTACACACAAGTAAGGTCCCCCTCTTGAATGAAATGAATTCAATTATTCTGTCACTCCTTTAAATGTTTGTGGTAGAATAGTACAAATACCTCTCTGTAGAGATAATTTCATGTCTCTTTACTGTAAACAGAGATTTAATTCCAAGCTTCAACCTTGAGCTTCAAGCAAGGCACCAAAAACAATTAATTTCCCTAGTTAGTTCCCCGAACTACATTAAGCTCTGACTTCCACTAGGGATATGTAGGCATGAGGTTCACAAGGAATCTCAGCGAGCTAATAAAATACCAAAAATAGTCAGTCTGTCTATCTGTCTATCTTTTCAAATCAATTCAATTCCTTCTCCTAACACAAAGGAGAAACTTTCCCAATCATTAGCAGCAAACACAATCACAATGACACAGAGAAGGTTCCTGTAGAGTACTACAGATATGTAGGGTGTTTAAACACTTCCCTATGTATAACCGACCCCCCGGACTCCAGAATTTCTAGTCTAGGTGAAATCCCCACACTTAGCAAACTCCTAGGGTTTAGTTGAGATCTTTTTTCCCTTTCCTACTCGTAGGACAAATAAGAAAGTTCGTGTGATATCGTAGGAAGAACTGAAACAAAATTCATCCCACCACGGGCGCATTCTCCTTCCAAATTTCGCGTGAAGGGTCTAGCGTGCCGTCCTCCCAAGTGAAACGGGGAGGTAAAGAAAACGACACCACAATGATGTTTCTATGTTATGCTTGAGCTATAATTTCGTGTGTGTTGGCTCTCCTCCTGTTTGGGAAGTATTCTTGCCTTTATGTAAGCCATGGAGTGCTTAGAAAATAAGCTAAGAAGTATTCATGAGCTTTGTTGAATTTTTGACTTTTAAGCTTAAGATTTAAGCCAACATTGCTTGATCTCCACACCTCTTGCTCTAGGCTTGACTTGCTGCCTTCCTTGCTGAATAATTAAGTCCCATGTGGAGACTTTAGCTTAGAAAATAAGCTATGCTTTATCCTTCCTTTTTTCCTTTTAATTTAATCTTAAAATAAGATAAAATTAAGAAAAAAATGGATAAAAAAAGGTGTGGGCCTTGTCTTGGTCGTGGGAGGCCCATAATATTATGGAAATGATGTTTGAACCATGAAAACTTGGCCCCATTTGGAAAAAATACATTTTTGAGCAATGTTGATTTCATGCATTTTCCCAAAATTTAGCCAACTTCAACAAGGTGTAAATCCCTCAATTTTTGTCATATGAAGGAGATCTTGCACTTTTTGGAAACCTCAAAGAGTCCTCTAACCAATGCCTTTGGTCTCATGTCAAAATGATTTTTGATGCTCCTTGTGTGTCCTTTTGAAAAAAGTGTCTTTTTGTTGAATTTGAAAATGACCTGTAATGTCTTTGGTCATATTTTTCAAATGGTGAATACAATGACCATGGGATCAATTGCATTTGAAAGATAATTGAGTTTCCTTCAAAATGAGCTTTGGTTTGAATTTTTTGGATGAAGGATGAGAGAGTTATGACCAGTCAAAGTTGAGTTGACTTTTCAGGCAAAAACCCTAATTTTGAATCTTAGGGTTTTGTTGATTTTTGATCTTTCCTTGATGAATTATGATCATCCAATGATCAAATGATGAATCCTTTGACAAAATATGGACTTTGACAAAAAATTTCATTTTTGACTGTCTGTTGACTTTTTTGGTCAAACGGGTCGTCTGTTGACTGTTTGAGCTGCTGACGGTGCGTCTGAGTGAATTGAAGTTTGAAAATTTGTATGATGGTACTTTGAGATATATGGATGTGCATGAAATCCATTTGAGGTCTCAAAAGCTTGTTTCTCCTGTAAAAACAAGAAAACCCTAGTCAGGGGCTGTTTGTGTAGGAGACAGTTAAGCGTACCTGATTTTTGTGCAGTGTTGAGTCTCTGCTAATCGCGTGATATTCAGAAGACTTCTAGAACAAAAATCTTGGAATTTGGAATTGTAAAAGATTGATTTGATTGATGGTACAAAACACTGAGAATTGTACTGCCAGCAGTTTGGCTGTCGACTGACCGTTCAGGTATTGACGTAGCAGTTAGAGTGAAAAATCAACAGTCAAAGTTAATTTTCTTTTTTGTTGTTTTTGTTTTTGTTTTATGTGAAAAATGAAAGTTTATTTACATGACTTGTTAAAAAAACACAGACATAATAAATAACTAATATACTGTTACCAGTACAGTCTGAGTTTCCTGATTCTGCGCCTGCAAAAAGATTTTAACTCTGTACCAATTGTGTCAGTACTATTTATCTGTAAATAAATAAATAGCATGTGTGAAGTAATAAACAGTATTTGGCGTTTGCGTAAGAATAAATTCAACTGCAAGCCAAATTACTGTATAAGAAAAATTCTAAAAACTAAGTATTTCATATGTCAGGATATTTGTTGAAATAAAAATCCATGATTATATGAGACTCTTAATTTCCAGATTGGAGTTTTCTTGAAAAAAGATGCGGGCAAATTTTGGGGTATAACACATGGCAATTTCGAGTGGACAAATGAACACCAAGAGGCATTCGAAAAGATAAAGCAGTATCTGATAAATCCGCTTATCTTGTCACCACCAAGTGGAAAGAAGCCTATGAGATTGTACATATCAGCCTCAGATACTTCTATAGGTAGTATGTTAGCGCAAGAAGATGAAAATGGCATTAAGAGGGCCATATATTACCCAAGTAGGGTATTAAATGATGCAGAAACTAGATATACTTCCATAGAGAAGTTGTGCCTATGCTTGCATTTCTCATGTACTAAGCTTAAATATTATATAAAGCCAATAGATTTGTATGTGTCTTACCATTTTGATGTTATCAAATACATGTTATCAAAGCCAATAATGCACAGTCGAACTGGCAAATGGGCTTTAGCCCTAACTGAGTACTCTTTAGCCTTCATGCCTTTGAAAGCTATGAAGGGGCAAGTAGTCTCAGATTTTATAGTAGATCACACAGTGATCGAAACTCCTCAACTCCTAGTTGATTTGAAGCCTTGGAGATTGTTCTTCGACGGTTCCACCCATAAAGAAGGTAGTGGAGTTGGGATTCTACTGATTTTGCCTGATGGAATTCCAACAAAACTCAAATATAGAATCAAATGACCTCCATGCTCTAACAATGAGGCAGAATATGAAGCCTTAATAGCTGGACTTGAAGCCTTGTTGGAATTGGGGGCAACTAGGGTCAAAATCAAGGGTGACTCAGAACTGGTAGTCAAGCAATTGACGAAGGAATATAAGTGTATCAAGGAGAACCTGGTCATGTATTTTGTTATTGCAAACAGGTTGCTTAAAAAATTCGAGTATGTAGATATAAAACATGTCCCTAGAATTAAAAATCAAGAGGCTAATGATTTAACACAAATAGCGTCTGGATATAAAATCTCAAAGGAAAAGCTAGAAGAATTGGTTGAAGTAAGAGGAAAAGCAATGGAAACCAAATTGTCTCCAAGTGACTTGGAAAGAAATCGTTTGGGTTATGCTAATGAAGAAGAATTCGAAGTATTGGCTATCGATGCTTTAACAAGCACAGATTGGAGAACTCCAATTATAGAATACCTCAAAGATCCTTCGATGAGCACTGACAGGAAAACCAAGTATAGAGCTTTGTCGTACGTTTTGATGGGAAACAAATTTTTCAAGAAGACTCCTGAAGATATTTTATTAAAATAATTGGGAGAGAATGAAGCATATTTGGCATTATCCAGCGTTCATAGTGGAACATGTGGGGCACATCAAGCAGGCCATAAAATTAAATGGTTACTTTTCAGATATGGGATGTATTGGCCTACCATGTTGAAGGATTGTATAGAATTTGCTAAAGGGTGTCAAGAATGTCAAATACATGCAGGAATCCAACATGCTCCGGCAAGTGAGCTTCACGCAATTATCAAGCCATGGCCTTTTAGGGGTTGGGCTTTAGATTTAATTGGTGAAATCCAACCTACTTCGTCCAAAGGTCAAAAGTACATTCTTGTTGGAATTGACTATTTTACCATATGGGTCGAAGCAGTGCCATCGGTAAATGTAGACCAGGAAACGGTCATAGATTTCATCCAAAGACAAATATTGTATAGATTCGGAATCCAAGAAACTATAACAACAGATCAAGGATCGGTATTCACTGGTCGAAAAATGCAAGACTTCTCAAAAGAAATGGGATTCAAGTTGCTGACATCCACACCTTACTATGCTCAAGCAAATGGATAAGTCGAAGCAGCAAACAAAGTAATCATTAGGTTAATAAAGAAGCACTAGGAACAAAGCCAAAAAAATTGGCACAAGACATTGGATCAAGTGCTTTGGGCTTGTCGAACCTCTCCCAAAGAAGCGACAAACAACACACCTTTCCAGTTAACGTTTGGACATGATGCAGTTCTACCTGTCGAAATCTACCTGAAATCAGTACGGATCCAAAAGCAAGGAGAGATCCCATACAACCTATACTGGGAGATGATGATGATAAATGAGTTGACAGAATTGGACGAAGAAAGGTTGCACGCGTTAGAAGTCTTAAGGAGACAGAAGGAGAGGGTAGCAAGAGCATATAACAAGAAGGTTAAAGGTAAAAATTTTATGATAAATGATTTTGTTTGGAAAGTTATATTACCTATGGATAAAAAGAATAAGGCTCTTGGAAAATGGTCTCCACACTGGGAAGGACCATTTCGAATCTTAAAAGCATTTTCAAATAATGCTTATGAGATAGAATAATTAGCAGAGGATCGAAGGATCCTAAAAGTAAACGGGAAATATTTAAAAAGATATAAGTCGTTTATGCATGAGGTTAAGATCGCAACAACGTAGATATCAGAAGTTAGCATTATAAGCTAAAATGGCGAACATATATTTCATTTCAAAATATTCATTTTGCCAAAATGGTTACATATTACGTAAAAATACAAAAAGTGATGCATAGAACTAAGATGCATCATCATTAATAGAAAGGACTCTTAGCGACAATTTCAGTCACGTCCGAAACTCAACCTTTCCAAATCTATTTTCCCTCCAGACTCTGTTGCAAGGAAACCTATTAACCCTGTTGTACGCATCTTCCTGATCACTCCCGTCTTGATGAAGATTTGAGTCAGAATTCTTCCATAAGGAATGAAGAAGACCTCACCTTGGTGTGAATCCATGATCGTCTCCTTAAGATAATTGAAGATAGCAAGGGGTATGTTGATTTTTTCCATGCGAAGGAGAGGGAATAAAAACCTAAGATCTTCAAGCATTATTCGATCTTGATATTCCTTTATGGGACGAAAGTTAAAAACCAAAACTTGATGCCAAATCCTGCCTATAAATGCAGTAAAAGCTTTGTTAGCGTCAGTAAATAGCACCCTTAGAACGTCAGAAATAAGCTTGCTATCATATTCAGCAATGTGGGCTCCATTGGCTTCACACTTCATCACTCTTGAAATTAGCTTCGTAGTGATGGTGATAGGGAAACCAAAGATGTTGGAGTGGATAGTTTCTCTGCCTTCACGATCCCTATGGACAGTTGCATTTCTCTAGAAGTTGGCTAGAACAGATGGATAGATAGGTCCGTCCAAAATGGTTAGGTAATACTCTAAGTTCTGCTTTGCGAACATAAGAGCAAGGTCAATCTTTTGTTCATCAAAATCAATGAAAGAAAGAATTCTTTCTTTGATGATGTGAGGAATGTTTTCTCTGTTAAGGGAAGACATGATGAAGGAAGCAAAAGAGTTTGTTCTATTGAAGAGAGAGAAGCTATCATTGGTTTGGAATAAAAAATGGAAAGATTGAGAGGCTTATATAGGAGTAACCCATGTTGGGGTTAATTACGCAAAAGCAGTGGTGGTGGGCCACGTGTTACATCCCTAGAGGGGAGTTGTATAGTCCGCCGCATTTGCACCTTGGAAGTTGAAACTAAATCATTACACGACCGGCACACTCGAGGATTGAGTAGACGTGTGGGAAAAAGTGTCATGATTAATTGATGATTACTTGCTTGGGGCACCCAAAATTCTAATCGAAGTTCAGTGACCATAGGGATTACCTAATGTAACGACTGTTCATAATATAGAGGTAATTATTGCAATTGAGGGTAATGATTAAATATAGATATTCAGCAGTGCAAAAAATACAGAGATTTGTCTTAAAGAGAATTACAAACAAAAGTAATGAAGAAATTGAAAAGACTAAAAGGGTACAGAGGCCTTCATTCGTTGATACTTGATCTTCGCCAAACCCATTTTGTATTTGGCAGCTACTTGGATCTCCTTTAGTCGAACAACCTCCGCATCCATGGCAGTAGCCTTTTCAATATGTTCGGCGCTTTGCTTGTCCAACTTATCTGCTTCTATGTTGTCCAAGCCTTGAATAGCAGCTTGCTCTTTCTTTGCTTCGGAGATTTTCTGTTTCAGCTCTTCAATTTGAGACTCCCAGAGTTTAATAGAAGAAGCATAATTGCTGAATTTAGTTCGTGCTAGTTGCTGGGCGTCAAGCAATTTCCTTGAGGCTTCATAGGCAACAAGCGCTTCGTCGAATTCAGTATATTTGGCGCGTTCGATTGACTTGATTTGTGCAGTAGCGTCCATTTCGCTGTTTCGTTCTGCTTGGACCTGATCAATCAGATTTTGAATGTCGATGAGGGTTTCGCCTACGTCAGTAGGGCAAGAAGTGATGTTAATCTTGTCTATCAACTTTTTGATGTTAGAGCCAGCACTCACTTCTGGCTTCAGTTTCTCGAAAAAGTCGACTTCAAAAAAGACTTTTTCACTTGCTTCAAGAGATCATCATAAGATGTTTCAGATGCACTAGTTCCAGAAGGATTCGAAGCCCCAGACATACTCTTATCAGAAGAAGATTCCCTCTGAGCCATCATCAGTTTCACATATTTAAGGGGGTCTTTATGCTTCAGAGTAGTCATTTCCTCTTCAGTAAGTGGAAAGTTTTGATCTTGACCTGCAACAGTTTGAACAAGATTGGATTGTGAGGTGTTTGCAGCAGCCGTTTTGACTGTAGGATCTTTGTTTATTTCAGGTTCTGTCTCTTCCTTAATCATTCTTTCATTATGATCGAAAATTTGTTCAGCTTCCTCAGTGGATAGATTATCATCATAATCTCTGGGAAAACTGGCATGAAGAGGAAGATTGTTAGGAGTCTCTTCAGAGTCCTCACCTCTGAGTTGGTTTCTTCAGCGTTTACCAAGTCTCTGTCCAGGTCTTTGCCGGGAGAATAAATCTCTTGCTCTTGTTGAGCGTCAGTCTGTTCGAGCAATGGTGCCCTAGTTGAAGATCCTTTGTTTTGAGCAACATTGCTTTGGGGTAGAGTTTGGTTTCCTTCGTCTGAGGGATCACCTTGGTTGGCAGCAATAGGAGTCATGGTTTTTTCCTGAAAGAGAAGAATTTTAGTATAGAAAATAAATTTGTCCTTTTGTCAAATGAAGAATAATAAGAAATGCTTACCGATTGAACATCAGGTTCAGAAGCATTGCTCCCAATGTGCTCCAAAACCAAGTTACCAGAAGGCTGAGGTTGAATTTCTCTGGGAGGAGGAGGGACGATTTTGAGCTTGACATTAGCAAGGTTTGTGTCTTGATAAGAAGAGACTGTTGCTTTGTGTTTCTTTTGTTTCTTCTCTTTTGGTTTGGGAGAAGTAATCTCCTCATGTTCTTCAATAGCAACAACATCACCATTGGATATTTTCCTTTTGTTTGGTGTCAAAGGAGGTTTGCCACTACCCTGAAAAAGAAAAAAATGATGGCTGTTAGAGATTGGAAAGAAATAAAAGATGGTATCTTTAAATACCTTTGATTCTTTCGTTGTTTTGGGAGCAACCTCGACAACTGGAACTCCTTGACTCGAAGACGTGGTCATGCCCGAAGCAGTTTTAGTTGCATGTTTGTCTTTTCTCGGCGTTTTCCTTCCGATGGCTGAAAAGAAAATAATTTGGTCGAAACATGCAATATGATAAAGATTAGTAAGTTGAAAGGGTGTAAAATCGTGAAATCCAAACATTCCACACCTTGACCCACTGGAGAGGTAATCCTCACTGTATCCAAGTCGAAGTGAAGGAAGCTTTTGAAACTGTCTAAGGTATGTTTGGTTGCAACTACTCTTTTAGAAGGTTTTTGGCGATCGTTCGCCAACTCTTTAAAGAGATCCCCACATACAAACCAAATTGGATAAGAGAAAAAGAATGATAAAGCAAAATCTGCACTAGGCAGGTTTGGAAATCAAGGTGGCTAAAATTCAAAAGCCAAGTGTGGACCTCCGTTTTTTTTCGGGCCATACCTCTGAGCGTGAGAGATACGTGAACTGGCTCTTTTTTATCGCTTATGCTTTCGCATTTTTTTTTGAAAATTCACAGAGTCGCCACCGACCTTTTATTTTATCCAATTCAGGAAAGGTTTATAAAAGAAACAGAAAAAAAGACCTTTAAGAAATTCTGGGTAAGGTGTAGGTTATACAAAGGGAAGGTGTTAGCACCCTTTGTATCCATGGTTATCCATGGGCTCTTAAGTTTGCTTAGCTCACTTGTTTTTCGATTACTTTTCAATTGCTTTAGAATGCTCATAGGTGGTTTCAAATACCTTTGTAAATTGAATTTTGTAATGATCCTTGTGCGGATGTATACAAAATGCTTGTTTATCTTTCGAAAGATGTTTTGAAAAGAACGTTAACTTTGTAATGATCCGTGTTTTGAAAAGAACGTTATCTTTCGAAAGTTTTGTTTTGAAAAACAACAGTGTATGAGAATTTTGTTTGTTTTGATTTGAGCAAGCAAACTAGGAGGTCTACCCTGAGTTGTAAGGTCTTTATCCTTATTTCCTTTAAAAATCTATCCTTTCACCGGATACAAACAAAAGGTTCGATTTTGTACTCGAAACAGTAGAATTTTGACTTTGATTTTGAAAAGAATGAGAAGGGATTACCTTAAAAGGTGCAAGTGTGATTTGTGTTTGAATTCAGATATTTTATCTTTTGGAGTTAGTGATCTAACGGTTCAATTTTATCTTTGACATACACGCAGTTTATATTTGCTGGAAATTAAAATGCGGAAATGTAAAGTGCGGAAAGTAAATCTACGCTATTACATCGATTCTGCAGGAAATGTAAACTAGCCTATTTACATGAATCTGACATCCTATACATTTATCTAGGAATTTTAAATTGCAGGAAAAATAAAAGGCATATTTTTGGATTTTTTATGATTGATTTTAATTATAATTAATGCATGATTAATTAAATTAAAATGAAGAAAAAAAGATGAAAATATATTTAAACCTAGAAATTAAGTTTAAAATATGTACAAAATATTTGTCAATTAATTTTAAAACAAAACAAATTTTTTTGGAATTTTTGAAATTGATTTGAAATTGATTAAGCTAATTAATACATAATTATACAAATAATTATACAAATAATTAAAACTCAAAGAGAAAATTATTCAAAATATGTACAAAATTAGTTTATAATATATAAACAATATTTTATATAAAGAACAATTTTTTTTATGATTTTTGATTGGTTAGAATAATTAAAAAGCAAATATATAAATATATACTAATTAATTATGCAAAATATTGAAATTTTGAAGAAAAATAAAATATTTTTATTTCAGAAAATAATATATTATTTTAGAAGTCTAAAAATATTTTTTGTGTATTTTTTGGATTTTTAAAAACTATTTTTAATTAATTTTGCAAAGAAAATAAAATAAAATAGAAAATAAAAGGATACTGATCAGATGTGGAAATTCATGAGGGAACATGGTAAGGATGAGTGTTCTGGAACGTTGGATGAGCTGGCAAGTGGATCAGAAGGTGATTAAAGTGGGGGACCATCGCATGTGGTACACCTGCAAAACACTGAATCCAAGATCTGTTTAAAAAACACGCGCGCGCCCTCCAGCCAATCAGAGGACGCCACGCATCATCTTCTTCCTCAGGATGGGTCTTTTACACCTTTCAATTGCAGGTGGTGTAAAAACTCCAACCTTTTACACCTGTTGAAAATAACGAATGCAAGCAAACATTAATATAAATTTGGCGCGATGCCATGGTTCAATTCGTCTTGTTCATGCGAGTTTGAAGGTACTACTTAGAGTTCATAATTTTGCATGGATCGTAAAACCCCAAATTTAAAGGTTCGAACCCTAAAATGGTGATCCTTCGTATAGGCGTCCAAACTTCAATTAAGTTTCCAGAAACGATTAGGACCTCAAACCAAACACAAATATATGTCTACATCTTGCTAAACATGCATGGATTATGAGATATATGTTAGTTTTAGTTTGAACAAACCGTGGCCTAGGTAGCTCGATTTATGAGGTTTCAGGACTTGGAAATGATTGAGATATGTTCAGTAATGCTTGAGGAAGGTGTTTAAGTGTTTAGTTTATATTGAAAATGTATTAAACTAAAAATTCAAATTTGAAATTTCTTTGAAAAGTTAAGTGGTTACAAGCATGGTACAAGCATAAGAATGGCTCTGATTTCTGTCTCTTTCGATTGTGAAGTGTTATAGCCTTTATATAGACTATGTTGTGCTTAGAATTGAAGCCAAGAAGCATCTAGTTGCCTTTGTGGAATTCTTGATTTTTTTATATTAAAAACCTTTGAATTATTGACCAAGTCTTCTTCTCTTCAATGCTCTTGCCTTGCTCTTCAATTCTATGCAGAAAATCAGAGATTCCTTGGGTGAGTCATGCTTGGATTGTAAGCTACCCATTATCCATTCATTTTCCTTTTAATTTAATCTTAAAATAAGATAAAATTAAGAAAAAAATGGATAAAAAAAGGTGTGGGCCTTGTCTTGGTCGTGGGAGGCCCATAATATTATGGAAATGATGTTTGAACCATGAAAACTTGGCCCCATTTGGAAAAAATACATTTTTGAGCAATGTTGATTTCATGCATTTTCCCAAAATTTAGCCAACTTCAACAAGGTGTAAATCCCTCAATTTTTGTCATATGAAGGAGATCTTGCACTTTTTGGAAACCTCAAAGAGTCCTCTAACCAATGCCTTTAGTCTCATGTCAAAATGATTTTTGATGCTCCTTGTGTGTCCTTTTGAAAAACGTGTCTTTTTGTTGAATTTGAAAATGACCTGTAATGTCTTTGGTCATATTTTTCAAATGGTGAATGCAATGACCATGGGATCAATTGCATTTGAAAGATAATTGAATTTCCTTCAAAATGAGCTTTGGTTTGAATTTTTTGGATGAAGGATGAGAGAGTTATGACCAGTCAAAGTTGAGTTGACTTTTCAGGCAAAAACCCTAATTTTGAATCTTAGGGTTTTGTTGATTTTTGATCTTTCCTTGATGAATTATGATCATCCAATGATCAAATGATGAATCCTTTGACAAAATATGGACTTTGACAAAAAATTTCATTTTTGACTGTCTGTTGACTTTTTTGGTCAAACGGGTCGTCTGTTGACTGTTTGAGCTGCTGACGGTGCGTCTGAGTGAATTGAAGTTTGAAAATTTGTATGATGGTACTTTGAGATATATGGATGTGCATGAAATCCATTTGAGGTCTCAAAAGCTTGTTTCTCCTGTAAAAACAAGAAAACCCTAGTCAGGGGCTGTTTGTGTAGGAGACAGTTAAGCGTACCTGATTTTTGTGCAGTGTTGAGTCTCTGCTAATCGCGTGATATTCAGAAGACTTCTAGAACAAAAATCTTGGAACTTTGAATTGTGAAAGATTGATTTGATTGATGGTACAAAACACTGAGAATTGTACTGCCAGCAGTTTGGCTGTCAACTGACTGTTCAGGTATTGACGTAGCAGTTAGAGTGAAAAATCAACAGTCAAAGTTAATTTTTTTTTTGTTTTATGTGAAAAATGAAAGTTTATTTACATGACTTGTTAAAAAACACAGACATAATAAATAACTAATATTTACTGTTACCAGTACAGTATGAGTTTACTGATTCTGCGCCTGCAAAAGATTTAACTCTGTACCAATTGTGTCAGTACTATTTATCTGTAAATAAATAAATAGCATGTGTGAAGTAATAAACAGTATTTGGCGTTTGCGTAAGAATAAATTCAACTGCAAGCCAAATTACTGTACAAGAAAAATTAAAAACTAAGTATTTCATATGTCAGGATATTTGTTGAAATAAAAATCCATGGCTTGATTATATCTGAGAGAACCGTTCATGGAATTCAGGTGAACACTGCATGTGATTGAGAACATCTTTGTTGAAGATATCCGTCTACCTGAAAAATCAAGTTAGTGATATGCAATGTTTATGATGTATGTAAATGTGAGATATTCCCGGAGAAATATGCATGTGATGTTGTGTATGAATATGCGCATGATGCATGACGTATGATGTATGATGTATGATGTATGAATGTATGAATGTATGAATGTATGAATGTATGAATGTGAATATGAATGTGTGATGTATGAATATGATGTCAAGCTTCTATTTGGGAAAATAAATTTCCGCCAGTCATCTGGATATGACTATATTGTGATTGATGATCTTTTGTCTTGTTTGAGTACCCTCGGCTGGGGAAATTCTTTGAGAACCATGGTACTCTGTTGAAGGATCTTTGACTATCACTTGGGAATGAAAGGTAGCTGGAAGTTCTGATGCCCTTTCAAATGGGAATGAGGAAGATGCATAATCCTCCGATGCACTATCTGACCAAGTCCGGGTGCGGGGATCACACCTTCTGAAGATAGCAATCTGGAACAACCCTGCTGGGGGATAAGACTTCTTTTGAAGAGAAAATCTTTTTGAGGAATTTGCTAAGAAATGTTTCTCTTGGGGATTTTCTTCTGATGGGATGATGTCCAGATAATTGGGACATTTCCTGAATGTTATTCCTGTTTTTCCTGGTAAACATCAATCATATTCAAATGCACATGTTCATTCAAAATTATCATTGGGACGTTTACGTATTCAAAACAGAAAAAGTGAAAATAGTGATTTTGAGCCTAAGCTGCATTGATTTTTGAAAAAGAGCCATGATAGGCTGATTCGCACAAGGAGACAACAATCCTAGAAGTAGGAAATTGTCAGAAAGCTTTGGAAAATATTTATGAAGATAAATAGCTATGTGAAAATGATCCAGTCAAGTTTCAATTCTGCTATTGCCAATCTGTCTTCGAGCATCTCATCCCTCACTTGTTGGAAGAAAGTGATTGGACTGATCGGTGTCTTTGAGGTGTTGAATCTTGATGGTGAGTAGGCAGTTGAACGGTACATAGTTGTATGCTTCATTCCCTAACTTTTGCCTAGGCTGCCCTTTCAGGTTTTCAGCCTACCGGGATAGTATTTGTTTAGTCTCTAATTTTTGCCTAGACCGCCCTTTCGGGTTTTCAATCCACCGAGACGCTCATTTTTTTGCCTAAGTTGCCCTTTCAGGTTTTCAACTTAGCGAGCTGTTTTTTTTCTTTTTAAGCGAAGTATTTTTTGACTATGTCAGCATTCACAGGGTGTGGGAAATCCTCACCATCCATGGTGGTAAGCAACATGGCTCCGCCGGAGAATATTTTCTTGATTATGAATGGTCCCTCGTATGTGGGAGTCCATTTGCCTCTGGGATCACCTTGTGGTAAGATGATGCGTTTGACAACCAAGCCACCAGTTTGGTATGCTTGACTTTTGACTTTTTTGTTGAAGGCTTTGATCATACGCTTTTGGTATAGCTGACCATGACAAATAGCCGCGAGCCTTTTCTCATCAATCAAGTTTATCTGGTCCAACCGTGTTTGAATCCAATCGTCTTCGTCTAGATTGGCTTCTTTCATAATCCTTAGGGAAGGAATCTGAATTTCAATTGGAAGAACTGCCTCCATACCATAGACTAAGGAAAATGGAGTTGCCCCTGTTGAAGTACGCGCAGATGTGCGATAACCATGAAGAGCAAAAGGTAACATCTCATGCCAGTCTTTGTAGGTTACTGTCATTTTTTGTATGATTTTCTTGATGTTCTTGTTGGCAGCTTCCACCGCGCCGTTCATCTTTGGTCGATATGGAGAAGAATTATGATGTTTGATCTTGAACTGTGTGCAAAGTTCAGTAATCATTCTGTTGTTCAGATTTGTGCCATTGTCCCTGATAATCCGTTCAGGAATGCCGTACCGACAAATGAGATTGTATTTGATGAACCGGGCCACCACATTCTTGGTAACAGAAGCAAATGAAGCTGCTTCTACCCACTTTGTGAAGTAGTCAATAGCGACCAGGATAAAGCGATGTTCGTTGGAGGCAGTAGGTTTGATTTCTCCAATCATATCAATACCCCACATTGCAAAAGGCCAAGGAGCCGTCAGGACGCTTAATGGAACTGGAGGTACATGTACTTTGTCAGCGTATATCTGGCATTTGTGACATGTTCGGGAGTGATGATGGCAGTCTGTTTCCATGGTAGACCAGTAATAACCTGCTCTCAGGATCTTTTTAGCCATTGTATGTCCACTGGAATGAGTACCGAAGGCACCATTGTGTATTTCTTCCATGATCTGTTCTGCTTCCTTCTTGTTTACACAGCGAAGTAAAGTCGAGTCATGGTTGCGTTTGTATAAGGTTCCATTGCTTAGAAAGAATTTGACAGCAAATCTCCTTAGAAACTTTCTGTCGTTAATGGATGCCCCTTCAGGGTACTCCTGAGCTTCGAGATATCTTTTTACTTCACGGAACCATAGTTTTTCTTCTGTTCCCTCGGTATTGATCTCATTGCAATAGGATGGTTCATCTTGCCTGTAAATGGTGATCATAGGCGCCTCGTTGTCCCACCTGATTTTGAACATGGATGACATGGTAGCTAAAGCATCAGCTAGTTGATTTTCCTCGCGTGGGATGTGTTCGAAAGTGATTTCTTCGAAGTAAGGAATCAAACTCAGCACATATTCTTTGTAAGGAATTAGATTTGGGTGCTTCGTGTCCCATTCCCCTTTGACTTGGTAGATTACCAAGGCCGAGTCTCCGTAGACTTCCAGGAATTTGATTCTTAGATCGATTGCAGCTTTAAGACCCAGAATACATGCTTCGTATTCGGCTATATTGTTAGTGCAATTGAAGCATAATCTGGAAGTGAATGGTGTATAACCTCCTGCGGGGGAAATGATCACAGCTCCGATGCCATTGCCAAGTGCATTAGAAGCTCCGTCAAAAACCATAGTCCACCGGGATCCTGGCTCGGGTCCTTCTTCTGGTCCTGGTTGTTTGTAGTCATTGACTAGCATAATGTCTTCGTCTGGGAAGTCAAAGTTCAATGCTTGATAATCATCTACTGCTTGATGAGCCAGATGATCAGCTACCTCACTTCCTTTGATTTCTTTTTGTGAAGTGTATTGAATGTCATATTCTGTTAAGATCATTTGCCATCTCGCTATTCTTCCAGAGAGAGCAGGTTTTTCGAACACGTACTTGATAGGATCCATCTTGGAGATTAGGAAAGTGGTGTGATTTAGCATGTACTGTCTTAGTCGGCGAGCCGCCCAAGCTAAGGCACAACAAGTTTTTTCGAGTAGTGAGTATCTTGTTTCACAATCGGCAAACTTTTTGCTAAGATAGTAGATTGCGTGCTCCTTTCGGCCGGATTCGTCATGTTGTCCTAGTACACACCCCATTGAGTCTTCTAACACAGTTAGGTACATTATCAGAGGTCTGCCTTCCACAGGTGGCAACAAGATTGGAGGTTTTTGGAGATATTCTTTGATTTTTTCAAAGGCTAACTGGCATTTGTCATTCCACCTTTCCACTTGATCTTTCTTCAACAGTTTGAAGATCGGCACACAAGTAGTAGTCATGTGGGCAATAAATCGGGCGATGTAATTTAGACGTCCCAAGAATCCTCTGACTTGTTTCTCGGTACGAGGTATAGGCATTTCTTGAATGGCTTTAACCTTGGCGGGATCAACCTCAATACCTTTGCTGCTGACGATGAAACCTAAGAGTTTCCCGGATCTTACTCCAAAGGTACACTTATTTGGGTTCAGTCGCAACTTGTATTTCTTGAGTCTGTCAAACAACTTGTGTAAATGACCCAGATGTTCTTCCTCGGTGTTGGATTTTGCAATCATGTCATCGACATACACCTCTATTTCAGGTGAACACTGCATGTGATTGAGAACATCTTTGTTGAAGATATCCGTCTACCTGAAAAATCAAGTTAGTGATATGCAATGTTTATGATGTATGTAAATGTGAGATATTCCCGGAGAAATATGCATGTGATGTTGTGTATGAATATGCGCATGATGCATGACGTATGATGTATGATGTATGATGTATGAATGTATGAATGTGAATATGAATGTGTGATGTATGAATATGATGTCAAGCTTCTAGTTGGGAAAATAAATTTCCGCCAGTCATCTGGATATGACTATATTGTGATTGATGATCTTTTGTCTTGTTTGAGTACCCTCGGCTGGGGAAATTCTTTGAGAACCATGGTACTCTGTTGAAGGATCTTTGACTATCACTTGGGAATGAAAGGTAGCTGGAAGTTCTGATGCCCTTTCAAATGGGAATGAGGAAGATGCATAATCCTCCGATGCACTATCTGACCAAGTCCGGGTGCGGGGATCACACCTTCTGAAGATAGCAATCTGGAACAACCCTGCTGGGGGATAAGACTTCTTTTGAAGAGAAAATCTTTTTGAGGAATTTGCTGAGAAATGTTTCTCTTGGGGATTTTCTTCTGATGGGATGATGTCCAGATAATTGGGACATTTCCTGAATGCTATTCCTGTTTTTCCTGGTAAACATCAATCATATTCAAATGCACATGTTCATTCAAAATTATCATTGGGACGTTTACGTATTCAAAACAGAAAAAGTGAAAATAGTGATTTTGAGCCTAAGCTGCATTGATTTTTGAAAAAGAGCCATGATAGGCTGATTCGCACAAGGAGACAACAATCCTAGAAGTAGGAAATTGTCAGAAAGCTTTGGAAAATATTTATGAAGATAAATAGCTATGTGAAAATGATCCAGTCAAGTTTCAATTCTGCTATTGCCAATCTGTCTTCGAGCATCTCATCCCTCACTTGTTGGAAGAAAGTGATTGGACTGATCGGTGTCTTTGAGGTGTTGAATCTTGATGGTGAGTAGGCAGTTGAACGGTACATAGTTGTATGCTTCATTCCCTAACTTTTGCCTAGGCTGCCCTTTCAGGTTTTCAGCCTACCGGGATAGTATTTGTTTAGTCTCTAATTTTTGCCTAGACCGCCCTTTCGGGTTTTCAATCCACCGAGACGCTCATTTTTTTGCCTAAGTTGCCCTTTCAGGTTTTCAACTTAGCGAGCTGTTTTTTTTCTTTTTAAGCGAAGTATTTTTTGACTATGTCAGCATTCACAGGGTGTGGGAAATCCTCACCATCCATGGTGGTAAGCAACATGGCTCCGCCGGAGAATATTTTCTTGATTATGAATGGTCCCTCGTATGTGGGAGTCCATTTGCCTCTGGGATCACCTTGTGGTAAGATGATGCGTTTGACAACCAAGCCACCAGTTTGGTATGCTTGACTTTTGACTTTTTTGTTGAAGGCTTTGATCATACGCTTTTGGTATAGCTGACCATGACAAATAGCCGCGAGCCTTTTCTCATCAATCAAGTTTATCTGGTCCAACCGTGTTTGAATCCAATCGTCTTCGTCTAGATTGGCTTCTTTCATAATCCTTAGGGAAGGAATCTGAATTTCAATTGGAAGAACTGCCTCCATACCATAGACTAAGGAAAATGGAGTTGCCCCTGTTGAAGTACGCGCAGATGTGCGATAACCATGAAGAGCAAAAGGTAACATCTCATGCCAGTCTTTGTAGGTTACTGTCATTTTTTGTATGATTTTCTTGATGTTCTTGTTGGCAGCTTCCACCGCGCCGTTCATCTTTGGTCGATATGGAGAAGAATTATGATGTTTGATCTTGAACTGTGTGCAAAGTTCAGTAATCATTCTGTTGTTCAGATTTGTGCCATTGTCCCTGATAATCCGTTCAGGAATGCCGTACCGACAAATGAGATTGTATTTGATGAACCGGGCCACCACATTCTTGGTAACAGAAGCAAATGAAGCTGCTTCTACCCACTTTGTGAAGTAGTCAATAGCGACCAGGATAAAGCGATGTTCGTTGGAGGCAGTAGGTTTGATTTCTCCAATCATATCAATACCCCACATTGCAAAAGGCCAAGGAGCCGTCAGGACGCTTAATGGAACTGGAGGTACATGTACTTTGTCAGCGTATATCTGGCATTTGTGACATGTTCGGGAGTGATGATGGCAGTCTGTTTCCATGGTAGACCAGTAATAACCTGCTCTCAGGATCTTTTTAGCCATTGTATGTCCACTGGAATGAGTACCGAAGGCACCATTGTGTATTTCTTCCATGATCTGTTCTGCTTCCTTCTTGTTTACACAGCGAAGTAAAGTCGAGTCATGGTTGCGTTTGTATAAGGTTCCATTGCTTAGAAAGAATTTGACAGCAAATCTCCTTAGAAACTTTCTGTCGTTAATGGATGCCCCTTCAGGGTACTCCTGAGCTTCGAGATATCTTTTTACTTCATGGAACCATAGTTTTTCTTCTGTTCCCTCGGTATTGATCTCATTGCAATAGGATGGTTCATCTTGCCTGTAAATGGTGATCATAGGCGCCTCGTTGTCCCACCTGATTTTGAACATGGATGACATGGTAGCTAAAGCATCAGCTAGTTGATTTTCCTCGCGTGGGATGTGTTCGAAAGTGATTTCTTCGAAGTAAGGAATCAAACTCAGCACATATTCTTTGTAAGGAATTAGATTTGGGTGCTTCGTGTCCCATTCCCCTTTGACTTGGTAGATTACCAAGGCCGAGTCTCCGTAGACTTCCAGGAATTTGATTCTTAGATCGATTGCAGCTTTAAGACCCAGAATACATGCTTCGTATTCGGCTATATTGTTAGTGCAATTGAAGCATAATCTGGAAGTGAATGGTGTATAACCTCCTGCGGGGGAAATGATCACAGCTCCGATGCCATTGCCAAGTGCATTAGAAGCTCCGTCAAAAACCATAGTCCACCGGGATCCTGGCTCGGGTCCTTCTTCTGGTCCTGGTTGTTTGTAGTCATTGACTAGCATAATGTCTTCGTCTGGGAAGTCAAAGTTCAATGCTTGATAATCATCTACTGCTTGATGAGCCAGATGATCAGCTACCTCACTTCCTTTGATTTCTTTTTGTGAAGTGTATTGAATGTCATATTCTGTTAAGATCATTTGCCATCTCGCTATTCTTCCAGAGAGAGCAGGTTTTTCGAACACGTACTTGATAGGATCCATCTTGGAGATTAGGAAAGTGGTGTGATTTAGCATGTACTGTCTTAGTCGGCGAGCCGCCCAAGCTAAGGCACAACAAGTTTTTTCGAGTAGTGAGTATCTTGTTTCACAATCGGCAAACTTTTTGCTAAGATAGTAGATTGCGTGCTCCTTTCGGCCGGATTCGTCATGTTGTCCTAGTACACACCCCATTGAGTCTTCTAACACAGTTAGGTACATTATCAGAGGTCTGCCTTCCACAGGTGGCAACAAGATTGGAGGTTTTTGGAGATATTCTTTGATTTTGTCAAAGGCTAACTGGCATTTGTCATTCCACCTTTCCACTTGATCTTTCTTCAACAGTTTGAAGATCGGCACACAAGTAGTAGTCATGTGGGCAATAAATCGGGCGATGTAATTTAGACGTCCCAAGAATCCTCTGACTTGTTTCTCGGTACGAGGTATAGGCATTTCTTGAATGGCTTTAACCTTGGCGGGATCAACCTCAATACCTTTGCTGCTGACGATGAAACCTAAGAGTTTCCCGGATCTTACTCCAAAGGTACACTTATTTGGGTTCAGTCGCAACTTGTATTTCTTGAGTCTGTCAAACAACTTGTGTAAATGACCCAGATGTTCTTCCTCGGTGTTGGATTTTGCAATCATGTCATCGACATACACCTCTATTTCAGGTGAACACTGCATGTGATTGAGAACATCTTTGTTGAAGATATCCGTCTACCTGAAAAATCAAGTTAGTGATATGCAATGTTTATGATGTATGTAAATGTGAGATATTCCCGGAGAAATATGCATGTGATGTTGTGTATGAATATGCGCATGATGCATGACGTATGATGTATGATGTATGATGTATGAATGTATGAATGTGAATATGAATGTGTGATGTATGAATATGATGTCAAGCTTCTAGTTGGGAAAATAAATTTCCGCCAGTCATCTGGATATGACTATATTGTGATTGATGATCTTTTGTCTTGTTTGAGTACCCTCGGCTGGGGAAATTCTTTGAGAACCATGGTACTCTGTTGAAGGATCTTTGACTATCACTTGGGAATGAAAGGTAGCTGGAAGTTCTGATGCCCTTTCAAATGGGAATGAGGAAGATGCATAATCCTCCGATGCACTATCTGACCAAGTCCGGGTGCGGGGATCACACCTTCTGAAGATAGCAATCTGGAACAACCCTGCTGGGGGATAAGACTTCTTTTGAAGAGAAAATCTTTTTGAGGAATTTGCTGAGAAATGTTTCTCTTGGGGATTTTCTTCTGATGGGATGATGTCCAGATAATTGGGACATTTCCTGAATGCTATTCCTGTTTTTCCTGGTAAACATCAATCATATTCAAATGCACATGTTCATTCAAAATTATCATTGGGACGTTTACGTATTCAAAACAGAAAAAGTGAAAATAGTGATTTTGAGCCTAAGCTGCATTGATTTTTGAAAAAGAGCCATGATAGGCTGATTCGCACAAGGAGACAACAATCCTAGAAGTAGGAAATTGTCAGAAAGCTTTGGAAAATATTTATGAAGATAAATAGCTATGTGAAAATGATCCAGTCAAGTTTCAATTCTGCTATTGCCAATCTGTCTTCGAGCATCTCATCCCTCACTTGTTGGAAGAAAGTGATTGGACTGATCGGTGTCTTTGAGGTGTTGAATCTTGATGGTGAGTAGGCAGTTGAACGGTACATAGTTGTATGCTTCATTCCCTAACTTTTGCCTAGGCTGCCCTTTCAGGTTTTCAGCCTACCGGGATAGTATTTGTTTAGTCTCTAATTTTTGCCTAGACCGCCCTTTCGGGTTTTCAATCCACCGAGACGCTCATTTTTTTGCCTAAGTTGCCCTTTCAGGTTTTCAACTTAGCGAGCTGTTTTTTTTCTTTTTAAGCGAAGTATTTTTTGACTATGTCAGCATTCACAGGGTGTGGGAAATCCTCACCATCCATGGTGGTAAGCAACATGGCTCCGCCGGAGAATATTTTCTTGATTATGAATGGTCCCTCGTATGTGGGAGTCCATTTGCCTCTGGGATCACCTTGTGGTAAGATGATGCGTTTGACAACCAAGCCACCAGTTTGGTATGCTTGACTTTTGACTTTTTTGTTGAAGGCTTTGATCATACGCTTTTGGTATAGCTGACCATGACAAATAGCCGCGAGCCTTTTCTCATCAATCAAGTTTATCTGGTCCAACCGTGTTTGAATCCAATCGTCTTCGTCTAGATTGGCTTCTTTCATAATCCTTAGGGAAGG
Organism: Vicia villosa; assembly: GCF_029867415.1. Taxonomy (NCBI): domain Eukaryota; kingdom Viridiplantae; phylum Streptophyta; class Magnoliopsida; order Fabales; family Fabaceae; genus Vicia; species Vicia villosa. The sequence continues at coordinate 94,591 of NW_026705999.1, read as the reverse complement.
AATCTGAATTTCAATTGGAAGAACTGCCTCCATACCATAGACTAAGGAAAATGGAGTTGCCCCTGTTGAAGTACGCGCAGATGTGCGATAACCATGAAGAGCAAAAGGTAACATCTCATGCCAGTCTTTGTAGGTTACTGTCATTTTTTGTATGATTTTCTTGATGTTCTTGTTGGCAGCTTCCACCGCGCCGTTCATCTTTGGTCGATATGGAGAAGAATTATGATGTTTGATCTTGAACTGTGTGCAAAGTTCAGTAATCATTCTGTTGTTCAGATTTGTGCCATTGTCCCTGATAATCCGTTCAGGAATGCCGTACCGACAAATGAGATTGTATTTGATGAACCGGGCCACCACATTCTTGGTAACAGAAGCAAATGAAGCTGCTTCTACCCACTTTGTGAAGTAGTCAATAGCGACCAGGATAAAGCGATGTTCGTTGGAGGCAGTAGGTTTGATTTCTCCAATCATATCAATACCCCACATTGCAAAAGGCCAAGGAGCCGTCAGGACGCTTAATGGAACTGGAGGTACATGTACTTTGTCAGCGTATATCTGGCATTTGTGACATGTTCGGGAGTGATGATGGCAGTCTGTTTCCATGGTAGACCAGTAATAACCTGCTCTCAGGATCTTTTTAGCCATTGTATGTCCACTGGAATGAGTACCGAAGGCACCATTGTGTATTTCTTCCATGATCTGTTCTGCTTCCTTCTTGTTTACACAGCGAAGTAAAGTCGAGTCATGGTTGCGTTTGTATAAGGTTCCATTGCTTAGAAAGAATTTGACAGCAAATCTCCTTAGAAACTTTCTGTCGTTAATGGATGCCCCTTCAGGGTACTCCTGAGCTTCGAGATATCTTTTTACTTCATGGAACCATAGTTTTTCTTCTGTTCCCTCGGTATTGATCTCATTGCAATAGGATGGTTCATCTTGCCTGTAAATGGTGATCATAGGCGCCTCGTTGTCCCACCTGATTTTGAACATGGATGACATGGTAGCTAAAGCATCAGCTAGTTGATTTTCCTCGCGTGGGATGTGTTCGAAAGTGATTTCTTCGAAGTAAGGAATCAAACTCAGCACATATTCTTTGTAAGGAATTAGATTTGGGTGCTTCGTGTCCCATTCCCCTTTGACTTGGTAGATTACCAAGGCCGAGTCTCCGTAGACTTCCAGGAATTTGATTCTTAGATCGATTGCAGCTTTAAGACCCAGAATACATGCTTCGTATTCGGCTATATTGTTAGTGCAATTGAAGCATAATCTGGCAGTGAATGGTGTATAACCTCCTGCGGGGGAAATGATCACAGCTCCGATGCCATTGCCAAGTGCATTAGAAGCTCCGTCAAAAACCATAGTCCACCGGGATCCTGGCTCGGGTCCTTCTTCTGGTCCTGGTTGTTTGTAGTCATTGACTAGCATAATGTCTTCGTCTGGGAAGTCAAAGTTCAATGCTTGATAATCATCTACTGCTTGATGAGCCAGATGATCAGCTACCACACTTCCTTTGATTGCTTTTTGTGAAGTGTATTGAATGTCATATTCTGTTAAGATCATTTGCCATCTCGCTATTCTTCCAGAGAGAGCAGGTTTTTCGAACACGTACTTGATAGGATCCATCTTGGAGATTAGGAAAGTGGTGTGATTTAGCATGTACTGTCTTAGTCGGCGAGCCGCCCAAGCTAAGGCACAACAAGTTTTTTCGAGTAGTGAGTATCTTGTTTCACAATCGGCAAACTTTTTGCTAAGATAGTAGATTGCGTGCTCCTTTCGGCCGGATTCGTCATGTTGTCCTAGTACACACCCCATTGAGTCTTCTAACACAGTTAGGTACATTATCAGAGGTCTGCCTTCCACAGGTGGCAACAAGATTGGAGGTTTTTGGAGATATTCTTTGATTTTGTCAAAGGCTAACTGGCATTTGTCATTCCACCTTTCCACTTGATCTTTCTTCAACAGTTTGAAGATCGGCACACAAGTAGTAGTCATGTGGGCAATAAATCGGGCGATGTAATTTAGACGTCCCAAGAATCCTCTGACTTGTTTCTCGGTACGAGGTATAGGCATTTCTTGAATGGCTTTAACCTTGGCGGGATCAACCTCAATACCTTTGCTGCTGACGATGAAACCTAAGAGTTTGCCGGATCTTACTCCAAAGGTACACTTATTTGGGTTCAGTCGCAACTTGTATTTCTTGAGTCTGTCAAACAACTTGTGTAAATGACCCAGATGTTCTTCCTCGGTGTTGGATTTTGCAATCATGTCATCGACATACACCTCTATTTCTTGATGAATAATATCATGAAATAGCGCTACCATTGCACGTTGATAGGTTGCTCCTGCGTTTTTCAGACCAAAGGGCATTACTTTGTAACAAAAGGTTCCCCAGGGTGTTGTGAAGGTTGTTTTTTCCATGTCTTCGGGTGCCATCTTGATTTGATTGTACCCTGAGAATCCGTCCATAAAGGAGAATACCTTGCATTGTGCGGTATTGTCAACCAGTACATCGATATGTGGTAAAGGGAAATCATCTTTGGGGCTTGCCTGGTTCAGATCTCTGTAGTCCACGCACATTCTGACTTTCCTGTCTTTTTTAGGTACAGGCACGATGTTAGCTATCCAAGAAGGATAACTTACAACTTTTAGGAATCCGGCATTGAACTGTTTTTCAACCTCGTCTTTGATCTTTTTTGACATATCAGGCCTACTCCTTCGTAGTTTCTGTTTGACTGGAATGCTACCTTCTTTGATTAGCAGGAGATGAACTACAATGTTCGTGTCAAGGCCTGGCATATCTTCATAGGACCATGCGAATATCTCGACGTAGTCTCGCAGCATTTGAATCAGTCTTTGCTTGATGCTGTGTTCTAAATCAGCCCCTATTTTGACTTATTTCTTTTCTTCGTTGCTGCCCAAGTTGATGACCTCAATTGGCTCCTCGTGAGGCTGTATGGCCTTGTCTTCTTGTTCTAGCAGCCTTGCAATTTCTCTTGGCACTTCACAATCTTCCTCACTTTCGTCCTCAGTTTGGTAGATCGGACTTTCAAAGTCATGACGGGCAATAGCAGAATCGTTGTTGACTGGATCCAGAGTGTATGTGAATCTGCATGTTAGTTATGTGAGTGTGTGTGAAGAAAAAACATAGCTATTTGAAAGCGAAGAAAGAAAGAAAAAGGATCACAAAATTTTAAATATGCAAGCGTCCCATGATTTTATTGAATGCACATGATCATGATATGATAAGCCCTTATAGAAGGGCCAGTGTGCTTTAGGCAAGGCACACGGCTTTCAGGCTCATGGTTCGATTGTTCAGGAACCATTTTTATCTTTGCACAATATACACAAAGAAAACAGGAAATGGCATTTACTCCTGGTCAAAGGAGATCACATCCTCAGCTTTCCAGTTGTTCAATCCACTGTTGTGAGCAGGGAGTATCCAGCTGTTCCAGTTGCAGTTGTCTTCTTCATCTTCCACAACATTGATTTCATTAGTGGGAAAATGAACCGGTGATCCTTCGGGATAAGTGATATACTCTGCTGGATACGAGAGCCCAGGCTGAGATATCTCTGCTGGCTGAGCAAGATGCTCAATAAGGCCGTCCCATGCAGTCGGGATGATGTTTTGAGTAGAGAATTGTGCATCCTGATGAGGAGTGTATGCTGACAGAAAGCAACCCTCGTTATTTGGTATTTCCCTGGCTTCTTCAAAAGTGAAATTGTCATCGTAATGTTCATCCCATCCAGTTGGGATAATGTCCTCCATAGCAATTTGTGAGCTCGGAGGAGCGGAATATTTCACCATATAGTCATATTTGCCGTTGGGTTCTCCTAGCGTATCCCATACTTCTTTAGGTGGATTTTGATATTGCTCAGCGATGGGACTTGTGAAACTTTTGTCATTTTCAGATTGATCACCCCATCCAGTTGGGGTAATGTCTTCCATAGCAACATAAGAATTTTGAGTTGCGGTATACTGATAATTATACCCACCATTTGGTTCGCCCACAGCATCCCACATTCCCATGGAAATGGGTGGAATCTCATCTGGATATGGCTGAATGATATGGTTCAAGAACACTCCTTCATCTTCAATAGCGTTTACTTCTTGGCTGACGAAGTGTGACATTAATCCTCCAGAACGAGGACCTTGATCATTCTTTTGATCTTCACTATCATAGCCCAGGCCTAGCTTGTCAGACTTGTAGGGTATATCGGGAAGTTGTCCCCATACTGTGCAATCACCCTGTTCAATCATGGCTTTGGCATCTTTGAGAGAAGCCATAGTTGTAGTTGGAGTAGCAGGAATATGCTTGGTGGTAGAGACATCTGGGGAGACCACCTCAAATGATTGGCATGGAGTTTCGATGAATTCGTCCTCCAACTCAACATATTTGGAATTGCTTAGGTGACTAATCACATATTCCTCTTCGCCATAGACTGTGACAATCTTTCCTTTTACTGGATATTTTAACTTCTGATGCAGGGTAGAAGTTACAGCGTTTGCCCCATGTATCCAAGGGCGTCCAAGTAAACAGGAGTAGGCTGGGTGAATTTCCATTACGTAAAAGATAGAATCGAAGATTTGAGAATCCACTCTGATTGGGAGATTCACTTTTCCGTATACCGTTCTTGTTGACCCGTCAAAGGCTCTTACCACAACATCACTTGGTTGTAACACAATTCCTTCGAAGTCAAGCTTTTCTAGTACTGTTTTCGGTAACACGTTCAAAGAAGAACCGTTATCTAGTAGCACATGAGATAGAGTGGTGCCATTACATTCAATGGAGATATGTAAGGCTTTGTTGTGATTTTTTCCAGCAGGGGTCAGATCCACATCAGATAAACCGAGGCCATTGTTCACGGTTAGATTGGCAACACAATTCTCAAATTGGTCGACTGAGATCTCTTGAGGCACATGCGCAGCTTTAAGGAACTTCATCAGAGCTTTGGCATGGGCTTCTGAATATTTTAGCAGGGATAGCATTGAGATTTTTGAAGCGGTGTGCCCCAGTTGCTCAACAATATTGTAATCACTCTTGCAGATGATTTTCAATATTTCCTCCATTTCTTGCTTTGATGGATCCTCAGCAGTGATCTCCACCGGGGTTTGAACTTGTTCAACTTGTGGCTCTTTGCCTCGAGCGCTGTTATCTTGATTAGGAACTGGGACTCGGACTGGACCAGAAGCAACATTTGGAGAAATTTCTGGTGAAAAGATTCTTCCACTTCTCGTGATCTTGCTGGTACCCACAATATTACCCACAGTTGGAGTAGTTAACTTTGCGGTCTCTTTAGTCGGGGTACCCTGCTTAACTCCATGAACGTAAACATTAGTGTCGTATCCCCATGGGACAGCTTTGTCTGAGGAGTATGGAAATGGAGTTGGACTAGCAATGACTACTGATGCCACTTTGAGTGTAGCAGAAATTTTGAATAGAGCCTTGGCAGAGATTTTGAATGGTAAGCTGGAGATCACTGAGGCATCCTCTATTCTCATCCTGTTTGCAAAGACTTCGCACAGCACGTCCATAGAAGGGAGCCTCTCAAACATAATGATACGGCGATCCATCCACTTTTGAATTCCCATTCTTAGATTTTCACAACCATTGGGCAGGCAGGAGCAGTAAAAGCATTCGGGGTCACACCCTGGAAAGTAACCAGCTCGGATTAGCTTTCCTTTGACTTCGCAGAGTAGAGTTGATAATTCGTTCACATCATAGATGTAAACAGTGTCCAGGATAGCGTTGACAGTTTTATCATGCTTTGGCATAGGTGCAGTGATGACATTTGGAGTTTCTGGAGGATCGAACTCAATTTCCCCAGCATCTATCATATCTTGTATTTTATTTTTCAAGGCCCAGCAATGATCTGCGTCATGTCCTGGACAGTTTGAGTGATAGGCACATGTCGCATCAGGGCGATAATTCGGAGAGGAAGTGTTGACATTCTTTGGAGGACCTTTTAATGTGATCAGATCTGCTTTTAGCAAGTGCTGCAACGCCTGAGAGATTGGCATGTTGATTCTGGTGAAATTTCTTCTTGGTGCATCTGGTCGATGCGTATATTTTGGCTGTTGATCTTTTTGAGGTGCAGATGCGGAGATCAGAACTGCCCCTACAGATTGATGCTACTCACTTTTGCGACTTTTCTGAATTTGTGTTGCATTGACCTCATTTCTCCTGCTGATGGGCCTTTTTGTAGTACCAGAGGAGGAACCTATTTGAATTTTTCCATTTTGAATGCCACTTTCGACACGTTCTCCGGTCAGTATCAGGTCAGTGAAACCTGATGATGAGCTTCCCAGCAAATGGCTATAGAAAGGACCAGTTAAAGTGCCCATGAACATGTCGACTAGTTCGCGATCAGATAAGGGTGGTTGAACCCTTCCAGCCATATCTCTCCACTTTTGTGCATATCCTTTGAAACTTTCTTTTGGTCCCATAGACATGCCCCTTAGTTGAGTACGGGTTGGCGCAAGATCAGCATTGTATTGGTACTGTTTGTAAAAAGCAGCAGCTAATTCTTCCCAAGTATGAACCTTGGTATTTTCCAGCTGGTAGTACCACTCGAGTTGTGTACCCGACAGACTTTCTTGGAAGAAGTGAATCCACAATTTGTTATCTGTTGTATGAGGTTGTATCTTCCTCACATAGGATCTCAGATGTAGTTTCGGGCAGGAAACTCCATCATATTTTGCAAAGACAGGAACTTTGAATTTTGGAGGGATAACAACATCCGAGATGAGTCCCAGATCATTGAAATCTAAGCCAGGTACTTTTTGTATCTCCATAGCTTTCATACGGTCTTCCAGCTTTTGGTATTTGTCATCATCCGGTTTGTCCCCAGAATGATCATCTTCTTCATTTGAAGAGAGAGAGGGTTTAGCAGAACCCTGGTTGCTTTGATTGTCTTCTTGTTCACCATCACCGACTGTTTCAGGGATCGGTGGCTTTTTGAACTTTTTGACTGGGATTTTGATCTTCCTTTTCAGGTGACTCACGCCTACAGATCCTTTGGGCTTCTTTTTCTTCTTGATTATCAGGGCTTTCAGTTCTTGCTGCCCCTTTGCCAGTTCCAGAATTGCCACTTGAACTTGGGCATTCTGTTCTTCGAGATTCTTGATGCTTGTCTCAGATTCCATCTCTTCTTGACTGAAATAAACAGCGAGGAGATGAGAAATCCGTCATGAGAACCTGTTACGCAATGTGTATGACTGGATGCAATGTATATGAATGAAATGTATATGCAATGTATATGAATGCAATGTATGCAATGCATGAAATGAAATGTGCGTGCAATGTTTCAAGGATCTTAGAGTTTAGATTTGTTAAAGAAGAAACAAACGTTAGTTAATCAATTTATTCTTTTTTTTTCTTTGCCTCATTTGGGCTTACAAGACAGAAATAAAATAAATGATCCTTCAGGTCTCCCTCGGACGCTTTCTCTTTGCCCCCAGGAATGTGTTGATCTGCTGTTCTTCTTGAAGCTGTCCGGTGAGCTCCAATATCCTTCTCTCATAGTCCTGACAGTGTGCTTTGAAGGTGTCTCTTTCCTCTTTGAGTTGAACCCAAGATTTTTGCAACTCTTCTAGGTCAGTTGGCATATCCGGGTGCAGAATAACTTGAGGTTCGTATCCTTCGACCTCTGGTTCAATAGTCACAGGTAGAATAGCGGGATATGGCATAATGATTTTCTGAGCATGAGTGCGGACCCATCTGAGGTAAGGTTCCATAGGGATAGAATTCCATTGCCCCAAAGTTTTGCTTTCTATTCTATAGACACTGTCCCATGCCCGTATGAACCTTCGTCGGTGTCTATGAGAATCATTCTCGTAATCAAACACGATGCCACGGATAATCATGTCATGAGGACCGTTGCTCCTTGCATATCCGAATTGGCGTAGAGCTAAAGAGGGATTGTAAGTGATGCCTCCTTTGATGCCAAGGAGTGGTACATTAGGGTACTCTCCACAATGATCAATGATAGTAATGTCTCTTTGAAAGAAGTTGTTCCACCGGATATCTGAATGAGACAAAGACATAATCCTGCGAGACCATTGCATTCTTTGTTCATTTCTCAACACTGATCGGGGAAGATGAAATGTAAACCACCTAGCCAGTAGCGGTATACAGCACATGAGAGTTCCTCGTTTCTTCATGGTACGAGTGTGTAGAGAATGTAGAATGTCTCCCAGCAATGTTGGTACCGGGTTATGGATTAGGAAAAGGTTGATGATGTGTACACTTATGAACTGGTCGGGATTAGGGAATAAAACCAACCCATAGATCAAAAGTGCCATAACTTCCTAAAAAGCTGGATAACTTTTGTTTTCTAGCAGTAGTCGAGCTTTTTCCAATAAGAACTTGGCAAGCAAACCCTTAACTCCACTCTTTGTTTCCCAATTGGACTCGATTTCTGATTTTCGCAGATGTAAAGCAGCAGCAATGACTTCAGGTTTTGGAATCCTTTCTAAACCAGTGAAAGGTAATTGATTTTGAACAGGCAATCCCATTAGTTCAGAGAATTCTTCCAAAGTAGGTACCAACTGGTAATCAGGAAAGGTAAAGCAATGATGTTCAGGGTCAAAGAACTGGAACAGGACCCGTATCATGTCTTCTTCAAATTTTGAGGTAACCAAATGGAGTAGGTGACCATGCCTTTCGGTGAATTGAACATTCCTGGGGAATTCTGACACTAAGTCTTTTAGTTCAGATGGTACCGTTGAGATGTTGATTCGGATGTAATCTCGAGTGGCGGGAGCCATTACCTGCAAAAACAAAGGTAAACTCTTTGATCCTTGAAGTGTTTTGTGAGAAAATGATATGCTTATGATGCAAACATGTGGCACACAAAAACAAATCAAACAATAGCCTTAGGTTTAAAGGCTTGCATGGAGGTGATAGGTGATACCCTCCCTACTGAAGTTGAGTTGGTTAAAACCTGTCCTAGAATAGTATTCGGGTTCTATGATCCTTGGAGGTAACATCTCAATACGGCGCTCGAACGGCCGATCAAAATATTCCTCGAGGATAACTAACTTCGATCAATTTCAAAGCTAGCCACTTAATAGGCCATAAGTCAAGTTCAACTAAAAAGGTTCTAAGACAAATTAGTGTTTAATGACATTTCGGAAGCCTAATATACTCCTTGATCGTTTTCAAGGGACATCAGTATAAACCAAAGTATCGCACTAACGATGACTACCAGATCAACCGTATCGGTACATGCCGTACAGTTTCCTTGGTCTATTGTCATATACTTAAGGTAACTCGAGATTCGGGTTAGAATCTTTCACACAAGCAAAATACCCAATCAAACCTTTGAAAAATAGAGCAATCAAGTCAATCAATTGAAAACATCGAAGTGATCTATTCTCTTAAGGTAACCCCTTTTGAAAACATTTTGTTTTTGAAAGTATCTCCCCAGCAGAGTCGCCAGTTCTGTGGACCTCCGTTTTTTTTCGGGCCATACCTCTGAGCGTGAGAGATACGTGAACTGACTCTTTTTATCGCTTATGCTTTCGCATTTTTTTTTGAAAATTCACAGAGTCGCCACCGACCTTTTATTTTATCCAATTCAGGAAAGGTTTATAAAAGAAACAGAAAAAAAGACCTTTAAGAAATTCTGGGTAATGGGGTAGGTTATACAAAGGGAAGGTGTTAGCACCCTTTGTATCCATGGTTATCCATGGGCTCTTAAGTTTGCTTAGCTCACTTGTTTTTCGATTACTTTTCAATTGCTTTAGAATGCTCATAGGTGGTTTCAAATACCTTTGTAAATTGAATTTTGTAATGATCCTTGTGCGGATGTATACAAAATGCTTGTTTATCTTTCGAAAGATGTTTTGAAAAGAACGTTAACTTTGTAATGATCCGTGTTTGGATGTATACAAAGTATTGTCTTTTTGGAAAGTTTTGTATTGAAAAACAACAGTGTATGAGAATTTTGTTTGTTTTGATTTGAGCAAGCAAACTAGGAGGTCTACCCTGAGTTGTAAGGTCTTTATCCTTATTTCCTTTAAAAATCTATCCTTTCACCGGATACAAACAAAAGGTTCGATTTTGTACTCGAAACAGTAGAATTTTGACTTTGATTTTGAAAAGAATGAGAAGGGATTACCTTAAAAGGTGCAAGTGTGATTTGTGTTTGAATTCAGATATTTTATCTTTTGGAGTTAGTGATCTAACGGTTCAATTTTATCTTTGACATACACGCAGTTTATATTTGCTGGAAATTAAAATGCGGAAATGTAAAGTGCGGAAAGTAAATCTACGCTATTACATCGATTCTGCAGGAAATGTAAACTAGCCTATTTACATGAATTTGACATCCTATACATTTATCTAGGAATTTTAAATTGCAGGAAAAATAAAAGGCATATTTTTGGATTTTTTATGATTGATTTTAATTATAATTAATGCATGATTAATTAAATTAAAATGAAGAAAAAAAGATGAAAATATATTTAAACCTAGAAATTAAGTTTAAAATATGTACAAAATATTTGTCAATTAATTTTAAAACAAAACTAATTTTTTTGGAATTTTTGAAATTGATTTGAAATTGATTAAGCTAATTAATACATAATTATACAAATAATTATACAAATAATTAAAACTCAAAGAGAAAATTATTCAAAATATGTACAAAATTAGTTTATAATATATAAACAATATTTTATATAAAGAACAATTTTTTTTATGATTTTTTGATTGGTTAGAATAATTAAAAAGCAAATATATAAATATATACTAATTAATTATGCAAAATATTGAAATTTTGAAGAAAAATAAAATATTTTTATTTCAGAAAATAATATATTATTTTAGAAGTCTAAAAATATTTTTTGTGTATTTTTTGGATTTTTAAAAACTATTTTTAATTAATTTTGCAAAGAAAATAAAATAAAATAGAAAATAAAAGGATACTGATCAGATGTGGAAATTCATGAGGGAACATGGTAAGGATGAGTGTTCTGGAACGTTGGATGAGCTGGCAAGTGGATCAGAAGGTGATTAAAGTGGGGGACCATCGCATGTGGTACACCTGCAAAACACTGAATCCAAGATCTGTTTAAAAAACACGCGCGCGCCCTCCAGCCAATTAGAGGACGCCACGCATCATCTTCTTCCTCAGGATGGGTCTTTTACACCTTTCAATTGCAGGTGGTGTAAAAACTCCAACCTTTTACACCTGTTGAAAATAACGAATGCAAGCAAACATTAATATAAATTTGGTGCGATGCCATGGTTCAATTTTCTTGTTCATGTGAGTTTGAAGGTACTACTTAGAGTTCATAATTGTGCATGGATCGTAAAACCCCAAATTTAAAGGTTCGAACCCTAAAATGGTGATCCTTCGTATAGGCGTCCAAACTTCAATTAAGTTTCCAGAAACGATTAGGACCTCAAACCAAACACAAATATATGTCTACATCTTGCTAAACATGCATGGATTATGAGATATAAGTTAGTTTTAGTTTGAACATACCGTGGCCTAGGTAGATCGATTTATGAGGTTTCAGGACTTGGAAATGATTGAGATATGTTCAGTAATGCTTGAGGAAGGTGTTTAAGTGTTTAGTTTATATTGAAAATGTATTAAACTAAAAATTCGAATTTGAGATTTCTTTGAAAAGTTTAAGTGGTTACAAGCATGGTACAAGCATAAGAATGGCTCTGATTTCTGTCTCTTTCGATTGTGAAGTGTTATAGCTGTTAGAACAAGATTTGTTCTTATCAATTATCTTAGTTTTGATGATAACAATAATATGAATTTTGCTTAAGATAATATGGTACTCTAATCCAATGCAATTTCCCTTTCAGGAAATATATATAAAGAGTACGCATAATTCAGCGCTCAGAAGATGTGTCTCAAATGGTTCAGCATGCAACATCAGAACATGGTCTGGCAAGACATCAGAAGATGGTCGAAGCAGAATCAGAACATGGGTCTATGGAAGCATCAGAAGAACATGAGATCAGAAGCACTGAAGATCAGAAGATGGTATCACGCTCAGAAGCACTTCAAGGTCAGAAGATCAGAAGATGCTGTGCACCAAGCTGTTTGACTCTGATGATTTTCAAACGTCATATTCACAAACATCAGATCAGAAGGAAGTACACGTGGCAGACTACGCTGACTGACAAAAGGAACGTTAAAGCTACTAAAGGCTACGTCAGTAGACACAGCGTGAACAAGGCTCGAGGAAGTTGACAAAAGCGTATAACATTAAATGCAAAGCTGTACGGAACACGCAAAGCATTAAATGCATTCAACGGTCATCTTCTCAACGCCTATAAATATGAAGTTCTGATGAGAAGCAAGGTTAACGATTTCGCACCAATACAATTCAAATAAACTTGCTGAAACGCTGTTCAAATCAAAACTCAGAATCTTCATCTTCATCAAAGCTCACTACATTGCTGTTGTAATATCTTAGTGAGATTAAGCTTAAATTGTAAGAGAAATATCACAGTTGTGATTATCGCTTTTAAGAAGCATTTGTAAACTCTTGAATAGATTACATTAAGTTGTAAGGAACTAGAGTGATCAGTTGATCAGTATACTCTAGGAAGTCTTAGCAGTTAGCTGAGCAGGAAGTCTTGGCAGTTGGCTGAGCAGAAAGTCTTAGGAGTGAACTAAGCCTAGAGTGATCGTGTTGATCAGTAGACTCTAGAAAAGTCTTAGGAGTGAACTAAGCCTAGAGTGATCGTGTTGATCAGTAGACTCTAGAAAAGTCTTAGGAGTGAACTAAGCAGTTGTTCCTGGAGTGATCAGGTTGTGATCAGAAGACTCTGGAAGACTTAGTTGCGGCTAAGTGGAAAACCATTGTAATCCGTGCGATTAGTGGATTAAATCCTCAGTTGAGGTAAATCATCTCTGCGGGGGTGGACTGGAGTAGCTTCGTTAACAGCGAACCAGGATAAAAATAATTGTGCATTTTATTTTTATCGCTCAAGATTTTAAGTCACACTTATTCAATCCCCCCCCTTTCTAAGTGTTTTTCTATCCTTCAATTGGCATCAGAGCGCCGGTTCTAAGGTGCAAGCACTTAACCGTGTTTAGAAAAGATTCAGGAAGAGAAAAACGCTTCATTTAAAAGATGGTTGATGAAAGTGAAAGGACTATACCTACACCTGCATCTACATCTGGCTCTGCTGAGCAGTACAACGGTAACAATGGTTATACTAGACCGCCGGTATTTGATGGTGAAAACTTTGAATACTGGAAAGATAAACTGGAGAGTTACTTTCTGGGTCTAGATGGTGATCTATGGGATCTTCTGATGGATGGTTACAAACATCCAGTAAATGCCAGAGGCGTGAAGCTGTCAAGGCAAGAAATGAATGATGACCAAAAGAAGCTTTTCAGGAATCATCATAAATGTAGAACTGTTTTGCTGAATGCTATCTCTCATGCTGAGTATGAGAAGATATCTAACAGGGAAACGGCCTATGACATATATGAGTCCTTGAAAATGACTCATGAAGGAAACGCTCAAGTCAAGGAGACAAAAGCTCTTGCCTTAATCCAGAAGTATGAAGCCTTCAAGATGGAGGATGATGAAGACATTGAAAAGATGTTTTCGAGATTTCAAACTCTGACTGCTGGATTGAGAGTTCTTGACAAAGGATACACCAAGGCTGATCATGTAAAGAAGATCATCAGAAGCTTACCCAGAAGATGGGGTCCGATGGTGACTGCATTCAAGATTGCGAAGAATCTGAATGAAGTTTCTCTGGAAGAGCTTATCAGTGCCTTGAGAAGCCATGAGATTGAGCTGGACGCAAATGAGCCTCAAAAGAAAGGTAAGTCTATTGCATTAAAATCTAATATCAAGAAATGCACTAACGCTTTTCAGGCTAGAGAAGAAGATCTTGAAGAATCAGAATCTGAAGAAGAAGATGAACTGTCCATGATTTCCAGAAGGCTAAATCAACTCTGGAAGACCAAGCAAAGGAAGTTCAGAGGCTTCAGAAGTTCAAGGAAATTTGAACGTGGAGAATCTTCTGATGAAAGAAGATTTGACAAGAAGAAGGTCATGTGCTATGAATGCAATGAGCCTGGACACTACAAGAATGAATGTCCAAATCTTCAGAAGGAAAGTCTCAAGAAAAAGTTTCATAAGAAGAAAGGTCTTATGGCAACCTGGGATGAGTCAGAAGATGATTCAGAAGATGAGCAGGCCAACTGTGCGCTGATGGCGACAGAAGATGACGGATCAGAATCTACATCAGAATCAGATTCTGAAGAGGTATTTTCTGAACTTACTAGAGATGAGTTAGTTTCCGGTCTAACTGAACTTCTGGAACTCAAGTCTCAAATCAGTCTCAAATTCAAAAAGCTGAAAAAGCAATTTGAATTTGAAACAAAGAAGCTTGAGTTGGAGAATTCTGAATTAAAGGAAAAACTTTTAAAACTATCCAATAATGTTGGATCTCCTTCTGATTCAGAAAAATCCACTCCCAGTCTGAACCATATTCTGAAAGAATATGATTTAAGTTTCAGGAAGTTCCTATCTAGAAGTATTGGCAGAAGTCAGCTAGCTTCTATGATATATGCTGTGTCTGGAAACAAAAGAGTTGGCATTGGTTATGAGGGTGAAACCCCATACAAACTTGAACCTGTTGATGAAATGAAAATTTCATACAAGCCATTGTATGATCAGTTCAAGTATGGCCACTCACATGATATTAGGCACACCTCACATGCACAAAGTTTTCACATTACACACACTAAGAAGCATGTGACACAACCTAGGAAATATCATGAAACTCACATTAAGAATTATCATGCTGTTCCTCCTATTGCTTACAATGTTAAACCCAAGTTCAATCAGAACTTGAGAAAATCTAACAAGAAAGGACCCAAGAAGATGTGGGTACCAAAGAAAAAGATTATTTCTTTTGCAGATTCTCTTGATAACAAAGAAGACAACATTCAACATGACTTGACACCTGGATTCAAGTTGGTCTCAACACTTGAAAGGAAGAAAGATTGTCTTTCAAGTTCTGGTTCTTAAATCTGTTGAAGAAACTTTGTTTAATATACAAAACATTGAAACATTTATTGTGGACAAATCAGTAAACATCTGTTTTGATGATAAACTTGTTTCTGATGAAACAAAGAGCTTAAGAATTTCTGCAGATACAGTTGTGTCCTATCAGAAGCTGCAGAACAAAGAAGTAAACCTCCAGAAGCTGTGTATATCAGAAGTAATGGATCAGAAGATCATTCAGTCTTATATCTGCACACTTCAGAAGGAGTATTTCCAGAAGTGAAACTTGATCAACTCAGAAGCAGTGATCAGAATCTGAAGGCGTAAAGTCTGTTCTTAATACAGCTGTCATCTATTATCAAATGTTGAACACGTGTCTGTACGGTTTGTACAAAGCGTGCAGTTGAAAAGACGCCGACCTAGGTAACTGTTTTTAAATTACTTCATTTACCACGTTCTCTCTCCTCACGTCATTCATCATTTAATAAAATTGATTTTCCTTGATTCTGGAACTGTTCATTTTTTTTCCTATATATGCTTTTCAAATCATATCATACATCTTTTTCGCTCCTTTGTCTCTCTCTCTCGTCTTGCATTCTCTCGTTTGAAAAGTTTCTAGCCGTTTTTCTAGAAACCCTAATCGAAAACCTAGTTCGCTTCTCCTGCTCGTTTTCGTTCATTCTGCATCAATGGCTGCTTCTTCATCTCATTTTGCTGGTTCATCTACTCTTCTTCATATGCACGATGAAACACACCAGGAACTCACCCCTGTTGTTGCTTGCTCCATCCCCAAAGATAATTTGGAAGTTTTGTGTGAACTCATGGTCGACTTTGATAACCTTGAAGAAAATCAATTTCATCTTAAGGAAGACATCATCTTTCAAGGATGGACCTCGTTGTTTGCTGAGTTCGTTGGACCTGTTTATCCGGATCTTGTCAAAGAGTTCTGGGTACATGCTGTAGTTGCACCAAAAGCTATTCTCTCCTTCGTCCATGGAAAGTCTGTCGTTGTTACTGAAAACATCCTAAGAGTGATGTTTGATCTGAAAAATCCTGAAGGGGCTTTTGAATTTGATCAAAGAGAAGATGTGGAAGATATTCTATCCACTCTCTATTCAAATGTCAAGAAAACTACACATGTTAAGAATTTGAAGGATATCTACAGAATCTGGACAAAGATCCTACTCGGGTGTTTCTACCATAGGAAATCAACTCATGCCCCGGACTTCATCAGTAATGATCAAAGGTATATTCTTTATTGCATTGCCACTCAGAAGAAGGTTGATGCAATTTACATTATCTTCAATCATATGTGGAAAGCAGTAAAGGATTCCAGAAATGCTTTCAGAAAGGAAAATGCTGGAACAACCATTCCTTTTGGTAGGATTATTACAAACCTTCTGATACATTCCAAGATTGTGGAAAGTCTGGAGTCTGAAGGTATCATCAAAGATCTTGCTGTCACCACTGGATCTTGTCTGAATGCTTTCTCTTTAAAGAAGATGAAAATCATTGACACCTTTCTCAAGGTTCCTGAACCTCTAGCTGGAACAAGAACCATAAGAGAACCTGTTCTGGATGACTTTGAAACCTTCTTCAATAGTGAGGTACCTGAAGTCAAAACTGTTTATCTGAAATCTCTTCAAGAGAATAAGAGCTTTAAGGATCAAGACAAAGGTGCTCCCTTCAAAGTAAATCGCAAGAGGGAAGAAAGAACTAAAAGAAAGCATGATTATCCTTCTGTTGTCTCTAAGAAACAAGAGGTTTCTAAAAAGGTGATTGCTAATGTTGTTAAGGCCGTATCTGATGACTTTGAGAAAAAGAAAAAGAAGAAGAAGTCAAACAAAAATGATGAGATTGTTGAAGTTGTTGAAAAGAAGATAACCAAGAAGAGGAAGATGATTATTCAAAGCTCTGATGAAGACAATATCCCTCAAGAAGTTGAAAGCCAACAAGAAGTTCAGGCTTATGTCAGAAGGAAAGAAATTTCTAAAGGCAAAGCAAAGATTATTCAAGAGCCAAAAAGTAAAAAGCTGAAGAAAATGGAGGATGTGACCAAAGCGCTTCTGAAGGGTTCAAAAGGTATATGCATTTCTGAACCTATTTCTGTTCCTGTTGTTTGTTCAGAAGCTACACCAAAAGAGATTGTACCTACCCCTGAACCAGAAAAGGCCTCATCAGAATCACCCGTTGTTGTCCATATTCTTACACCACCATCTTCCCCTATAACCATTCCTTCTTCACATGCAAACAAATCCAATTCTCTTCCTCCCTCACCATTTCCCCTTACAAAAACTCCACCATCTCCTCAATCCATTCCGTCTTCTTCACCCTTCACTAATCTTGTCTCTGACCAAGCTGTTGACAATCTGGTTTTGAATATACAACCTCTTCAAACTCTCTTTCCTTCTCAACCTTCACCCAATACCACTCTTGAACATACTCCCTCCACCTCTCAAAACAATCCTTGTGATTCTCCTTTTCCAACCTCTGCATCACATGAGCAACTGCTCCGTGATTGCAACTACACTCCCAAGCCTCGTACTGAAGCTAAAGTGGTAGTGTTAGATTCTGATACTGAAGCAGAATCTTCTTATAGGTTGGATAGAGAACCTCTTCCATACTTCACCTCCAACCCTGCCTTCTCAAAAACCCAAATTAAATCCAGCCCTGTCTATCCTTCAATTGGTGTAGTTTTTGAAAACATAAAGAAGAATCTCAGAAGTACCTTTGATACTCTCAGAATTGCTGAAAGTTCTGGATTGAATGATGTTGCTATGCGGAACTTCTGGAGGATCTTTCGCAGAAAATCAGATGCTCTGTTTTTAGAACTTCAAGAAGCCTGTGTAGCTGCTGCTCCAAGGCCTCGTGGAATTCTGAGGAACTATGAAGACTTCTGGTTTGCTCGCCTCAAAGGAAGATATCTTTTGGAAGAGAAGCCCTTTGTGGATGAATTGGAAGTATTGAGACTGGCTGCTGAAATGGAAGCAAACCCATGCAGGGACATGGTTATCTGGATTCCTGAGTATCCTGTTCTGCTTGGAGACTTCAAGACCTTATTTGACTTTCTGAGGGAAAACCCTTCTATGAAAGACCCTAGCTTGGTCATTCCAGAAGTTGTTGACCCACCAGAAGTGGAAGGTCCCTCTGCTCCAAGGAATTTAGCTGCCATTCTTCAGGCTCTAAAGAATGGAGACTCTGAAATTCCTGCTGCAGAGTATGGAGATGCTTCTATGCAAGAAGCAGATGCTGAAGATCATGTTGCTAAATCAGACCCTGTTGAGGATATCCCAGCAAATGATACTTCTATGGAAGCTGCAGATCAACATGTCGTTCCTGTGGTTGAAAGTGGTGAAACTTCTCTTGATGAACCTTCTCGTCTTGCAAGGACTCTAGAAGCGATTCAGAGGAAACAGGATGAGCAAAGTTCACTCAATGAGAAGTATGATGCTTTCATTGAGAGGCAAGAAGAACACAACAATGATGTCAAACAGATGCTGGCCGAGATCTTGTCAAGACTAGGGCCATCTTAGATTGAGTCTATGTTGTTTCTCTCTTTTCTTTGCATCTGTTTTGTTTCTGTGCATCTGATTTTTTTTCATCTTGTACTTCTGTACCCATCGGTTGAACCTTAATGAAATCATCTTCTTCCTCCATGTGTTCTGTTTTATACATCTGAATCTTCTTATATATACTTTTTGATGTTATGACAAAAAGGGGGAGAAAGATAAATGATAAATGATTTGATTAAATCTATCAGTTGCTGGGTAAAGGCTCCCACACATTCACTAACATGAACTGCAAGTTCTATATGGTTTAAGTGTTTTGCAGGTACAAAGAAATGAAGTGAATCTTCAAAGCAAACACTAGAAGCAATACCATTGAAACTGAAGCAAGCTGAGTGCTGTCAAGCTTCAGAGATCAGAAGCAAGAAAAAAAGAATGAATCAGAAGCACTGATAATAGAATTTGCCAAAATTCTATTTGCCCTGATACACATAATGTTATGGCTCTGATACATTATTTGCTCTGATACATGTTTTTAGCCTAAAATGCTCTGATACATTTGGCTCTGATACATATCATGTATTTGAATATATATTTTATGTTCTAACTCGTTCATGCTGACTTTTGTCGTTTAGTTTTTGTTCTGTAACATTTCAGGATGTAGAGATGCTCAGATGATGCTCTGGTACATTCAAACAATGTTCTGATACAAATCTAGCATGAAGTGGTGTTAGTAAGACATTCAAAGTTCTGAAGCTATCCGAGGGAAGCAGAAATCAGAAGATGTGAATGTTCTAAAAGATCCAGAAATTCAAGTTCTGAAGCTGTCCTGAATGGAAGCAGAAGTCAGAAGTTGTGAATGTTCTGAAGATCAAAAAAATTCAAGTTCTGAAGCTGTCCTGAATGGAAGCAGAAGTCAGAAGCTGTGAATGTTCTGAAGATCAAAGAAATTCAAATTCTGAAGCTGTCCAATGGAAGCAGAAGTCAGAAGCTATGGATTCTCTGAAGACAGAAGCTCATATGATCGTCTCTACCGAAATAATCAGGGAAGTCTTTTATTAAAGTTCTTCGAGTATTTATTTCAGGGGGAGATTATTTATCTCAGGGGGAGATTGTTAATCTCAGGGGGAGACATATTCATATGCTTATGCTATAGCTGTGTAATTTGTCTTTTGCCGTCTACTCTTTCTGATCGCAAATTCATATCATTTATATATGTTTTTGTCATCATCAAAAAGGGGGAGATTGTTAGAACAAGATTTGTTCTTATCAATTATCTTAGTTTTGATGATAACAATAATATGAATTTTGCTTAAGATAATATGGTACTCTAATCCAATGCAATTTCCCTTTCAGGAAATATATATAAAGAGTACGCATAATTCAGCGCTCAGAAGATGTGTCTCAAATGGTTCAGCATGCAACATCAGAACATGGTCTGGCAAGACATCAGAAGATGGTCGAAGCAGAATCAGAACATGGGTCTATGGAAGCATCAGAAGAACATGAGATCAGAAGCACTGAAGATCAGAAGATGGTATCACGCTCAGAAGCACTTCAAGGTCAGAAGATCAGAAGATGCTGTGCACCAAGCTGTTTGACTCTGATGATTTTCAAACGTCATATTCACAAACATCAGATCAGAAGGAAGTACACGTGGCAGACTACGCTGACTGACAAAAGGAACGTTAAAGCTACTAAAGGCTACGTCAGTAGACACAGCGTGAACAAGGCTCGAGGAAGTTGACAAAAGCGTATAACATTAAATGCAAAGCTGTACGGAACACGCAAAGCATTAAATGCATTCAACGGTCATCTTCTCAACGCCTATAAATATGAAGTTCTGATGAGAAGCAAGGTTAACGATTTCGCACCAATACAATTCAAATAAACTTGCTGAAACGCTGTTCAAATCAAAACTCAGAATCTTCATCTTCATCAAAGCTCACTACATTGCTGTTGTAATATCTTAGTGAGATTAAGCTTAAATTGTAAGAGAAATATCACAGTTGTGATTATCGCTTTTAAGAAGCATTTGTAAACTCTTGAATAGATTACATTAAGTTGTAAGGAACTAGAGTGATCAGTTGATCAGTATACTCTAGGAAGTCTTAGCAGTTAGCTGAGCAGGAAGTCTTGGCAGTTGGCTGAGCAGAAAGTCTTAG
Organism: Vicia villosa; assembly: GCF_029867415.1. Lineage (NCBI taxonomy): Eukaryota > Viridiplantae > Streptophyta > Magnoliopsida > Fabales > Fabaceae > Vicia > Vicia villosa. The sequence goes on along the minus strand of NW_026705999.1, from coordinate 73,919 downwards.
GAGTGAACTAAGCCTAGAGTGATCGTGTTGATCAGTAGACTCTAGAAAAGTCTTAGGAGTGAACTAAGCCTAGAGTGATCGTGTTGATCAGTAGACTCTAGAAAAGTCTTAGGAGTGAACTAAGCAGTTGTTCCTGGAGTGATCAGGTTGTGATCAGAAGACTCTGGAAGACTTAGTTGCGGCTAAGTGGAAAACCATTGTAATCCGTGCGATTAGTGGATTAAATCCTCAGTTGAGGTAAATCATCTCTGCGGGGGTGGACTGGAGTAGCTTCGTTAACAGCGAACCAGGATAAAAATAATTGTGCATTTTATTTTTATCGCTCAAGATTTTAAGTCACACTTATTCAATCCCCCCCCCTTTCTAAGTGTTTTTCTATCCTTCAATAGCCTTTATATAGACTATGTTGTGCTTAGAATTGAAGCCAATAAGCATCTAGTTGCCTTTGTGGAATTCTTGATTTTTTTATATTAAAAACCTTTGAATTATTGACCAAGTCTTCTTCTCTTCAATGCTCTTGCCTTGCTCTTCAATTCTCTGCAAAAAATCAGAGATTCCTTGGGTGAGTCATGCTTGGATTGTAAGCTACCCATTATCCATTCATTTTCCTTTTAATTTAATCTTAAAATAAGATAAAATTAAGAAAAAAATGGATAAAAAAAGGTGTGGGCCTTGTCTTGGTCGTGGGAGGCCCATAATATTATGGAAATGATGTTTGAACCATGAAAACTTGGCCCCATTTGGAAAAAATACATTTTTGAGCAATGTTGATTTCATGCATTTTCCCAAAATTTAGCCAACTTCAACAAGGTGTAAATCCCTCAATTTTTGTCATATGAAGGAGATCTTGCACTTTTTGGAAACCTCAAAGAGTCCTCTAACCAATGCCTTTGGTCTCATGTCAAAATGATTTTTGATGCTCCTTGTGTGTCCTTTTGAAAAAAGTGTCTTTTTGTTGAATTTGAAAATGACCTGTAATGTCTTTGGTCATATTTTTCAAATGGTGAATACAATGACCATGGGATCAATTGCATTTGAAAGATAATTGAGTTTCCTTCAAAATGAGCTTTGGTTTGAATTTTTTGGATGAAGGATGAGAGAGTTATGACCAGTCAAAGTTGAGTTGACTTTTCAGGCAAAAACCCTAATTTTGAATCTTAGGGTTTTGTTGATTTTTGATCTTTCCTTGATGAATTATGATCATCCAGTGATCAAATGATGAATCCTTTGACAAAGTATGGACTTTGACAAAAAATTTCATTTTTGACTGTCTGTTGACTTTTTTGGTCAAACGGGTCGTCTGTTGACTGTTTGAGCTGCTGACGGTGCGTCTGAGTGAATTGAAGTTTGAAAATTTGTATGATGGTACTTTGAGATATATGGATGTGCATGAAATCCATTTGAGGTCCCAAAAGCTTGTTTCTCCTGTAAAAACAAGAAAACCCTAGTCAGGGACTGTTTGTGTAGGAGACAGTTAAGCGTACCTGATTTTTGTGCAGTGTTGAGTCTCTGCTAATCGCGTGATATTCAGAAGACTTCTAGAACAAAAATCTTGGAACTTTGAATTGTGAAAGATTGATTTGATTGATGGTACAAAACACTGAGAATTGTACTGCCAGCAGTTTGGCTGTCAACTGACTGTTCAGGTATTGACGTAGCAGTTAGAGTGAAAAATCAACAGTCAAAGTTAATTTTCTTTTTTTTTGTTTTTGTTTTATGTGAAAAATGAAAGTTTATTTACATGACTTGTTAAAAAACACAGACATAATAAATAACTAATATTTACTGTTACCAGTACAGTATGAGTTTACTGATTCTGCGCCTGCAAAAGATTTAACTCTGTACCAATTGTGTCAGTACTATTTATCTGTAAATAAATAAATAGCATGTGTGAAGTAATAAACAGTATTTGGCGTTTGCGTAAGAATAAATTCAACTGCAAGCCAAATTACTGTACAAGAAAAATTAAAAACTAAGTATTTCATATGTCAGGATATTTGTTGAAATAAAAATCCATGATTATATGAGACTCTTAATTTTCAGATTGGAGTTTTCTTGAAAAAAGATGCGGGCAAATTTTGGGGTATAACACCAAGTCATATCTAAATTCGGGTTTCGCGACTTGGAGAGTCTTTCTTTTAGAAATTTTTTTTTTCAAACTTTTCTTTGAGAATAGGGGCTGCATCAAAAACCGTTCGAAGAATCTGAGTAGGATTATAGACAGTTTTAAAGTACTTCTGGAATGCTTGAATTTCTTCGCAATGTGTGATTTTACCTTTGTAAGATTTGTCCTGCAAAGATGAAAAAGCTTTCGTTAGATTGGCTTCAATTTCTTCAGTGGTGAACATATTCCGAAAATAAAAGTCCGTCCACCATTGGTCGAACCCTGTTGTGGAATAGAATGTTGGCTGGTACGCTATCAATTGGAAGTCAGCAAAATCTGCATAACGTTGTTAGTGTGCTGCAATGTCTCGAGCTGCCCAAGTAGTACTCTCAACACATAAATCACGTTTTCTTTGAAAAAGGAAACATGGATAAGTTGGCATAACCCAAATTGTTTGGAGATGAAGTTAGGTTGATAGGCCAACAAGCATACATGGCTTTTTACTGGAAGGATTCTAAAGACCAGCAATCGAGGAAACAAGAACGCACACCATATATTCTCAATTGTGGTGTCACTTTCTTTGACGGCATCTTCAAGTGAAGCAGTAAACCAAGATGGACCACGAATTCGGTTGGCGAATGGAGCCATCGAAGGAGTAAAGGTGTGACACGAAGAAAACATTAAGGTGTATTGGGTGAGAGAGGCTTGTAAATTTGTATCCTCATCGGCAGGAGTTAACCGAAGGAGTCGAGTACCTTCGATTGTTCTATTTTTTATATCTGGGTTGTTTTCATTAACTTGTCCACGTGTTGAAAAAGAAGGTTCAAAAGTAGCATTAAGTCACAATTGAAGGAGCCAGTAAGGTCTAGATAGAAGCAAGTTGGTGCCAGGTTTATAGTTTTGTAATTTATCACTCGCAGACCCTAAACTCTCATATAAGCCTGCTAAGAGAAGTTCACTTAAACATATTTTTCGACCAGCATGCAATTGGTTAGCAAGTGTCAGAAACCTCTTTGCAACTTGCAAGGATTTACAACAAAAGACGAACTTAGATAACCATAGACCTAAGAATGCTATATGTTCTGTATCAGAGACAGTTTCTTCTTTAGTATGGTACAGACTGATGTAGGAACTGAAAGCAGCATTCTTGACAGTAAATTCGATTAAGTTTTCGCTATCTTGATAAGGGTCGAAAGTTTCTCCTGTTGGGGGAAGTCCAGAAATAGCAGCTATGTCGAAAAGTGTGGGAGTTATCATTCCACATGGGAGGTGGAAAGTGTTATATGTGGTATCCCAATAGTACAGGCTAGATAACAATAGAGGTTGACAATAGCTAAATCCTAATCTTGACATTTGAATAAGGTCGAAGATACCTAATTCTTTCCAAAGCGAAGCTTTTTGGGTTTCAACTTTATCTAGCCAAGATAAATATGATTTGTCTAAGCATGGACAAGAGCGAAATGGCCTAAAGTTATCTGTGATATAATCCAACTGGAAAGCTTCTCTCGTTTCCTTGGTGGAATCAGCAGATTGCTGAGTTGAACCCTTTTTCTTAGAAGGAATGGTTTTGTTCACTATGGGTTTTGTGTCAGAATGACATGGGAAAATTTTTACGCATTTTTCCAAATGACCTTCTGGGGCTAACGGTCCTAAGAACCCTAATGTACTTTTAGAGAGAAGAGATGGAATCATTACCTGAGAAGCCATGATAATTCTTTGCTCTTTCGTAAGTTTTGGGGGTGTGATGGTTTCCCGATTCCCAGTAGTCACGATCTTGCTTGTTGGAGTAGTGTGAAGACCGGAACTCTTGGAAGATACAATGTCTGTGGTTTGCTTTAATTCTTTGATTGCTTATTAGAAGGCATTGTGATTTTTAGGTTTTGATATGAAAAGAGTTTTTCTAGAAAAGAGTTGCAGGGATTGTGAGAAAGAGGGAAGGTTGAAGATAGAGTTGCATGCAAAAGAGAAATTTGAGGTAATGATGGGTCTTTATAGAGTCAGCTTATGAGGAGTAGGTTACATTTGTCAGAAGTCTTGGGTCACGTGCCATCCGTTTTAAAGGACAGCTGTGAACTTACTGTTTAAATTTCTCAGGAGTGGGAAGTTATGATGAATAATAACTGAACGCACGTCTCGATGAGACGTTTTGAAAAAGCAAACCACAATTGATTGACAGTTACTACTGTGGAATTGAAGAGCAGTCGAAATCTAGAGTTACAAGAAATGCTTATTTCTGCATGAATTCAAAATAACCATTTATTGGGGGCAATTTGTTAGCTGAAGATTTCGACTAGTAGATCGTGATAACTTGAAGTGTTGGATTATGATGAAGAAATAGCTCTCATAGAGCTAGTTAAAGATTTTTCTCCTTGGAAGAAGTATTATTCGACCAAGAGTAGTTTTCGTCACATTTACAAGTGTCCTTCGACGGAAGCGCTAGCATGATCGAAATGCCAAAGCGGGAAGATTTGAATTTCAAATGGAACGGTTTTGCTTAGCAACACGTGGGAACATCTGAAACGAAGTGAGCATTTGAAATATCGAACGTGGCAAAGATCTATGTAGAGACCGTTAGGGTCGACGTAGTATAAATAGGAGTACTATTGTTTAGTTTGATATGTTCGAATCAATATACAGAAAATTCACAAAATTACTCGAAGTACCGGCGCGAGAGAAAAGAGTCTTTGTTGAAACAATGTATGTGTGAAGAACATCATGTTTACATATTTCTATGTTATTTGTTCAATGCAAATTTATACGTAAAAGTTCTTTGTTAATATAGTTGCTTTATTTTATTTCAAAGTCATTTATTTATTGCACTTTACATTAAAAAGTTGTATGTTTCTGCAAACTAGAAAGATTATTGAACATGAATCAGATTACTAAAACACTATTCGACAATGTCCTAGGATCAATCTAGTCGATCCTGCGAGTAACCAGATTGTTTTAACACTTTGGAGGACTAGCGGTTGTTTGACAGAAATCACTGGTAAACATGGAGATAATAGGTGTGCTTCTTAATCAAGCAGATGGTCTCCTATTCTCAATACATAGTATTACGACTCACTGAATAGAAGCCACTTTTGGAGCCTAAACATTCTATCAGAAGTTTCCTAAGATATAACACACTCGAGCAATAACTCTATGTGTTTTACAATTGATAACAAGAACAATACATAGTCTTGTAGTCTTCTATTCTTGAACTTCTGGATGAGATCTTCTTCATTTTCTGATAAGCATATTAAGAAAAAACGCTCTTGTGTTGAAGGCTTCTTGTCATGATCTTCGTCTTCAAATCTTCTTAAGCTGATTTAGAGCAACAACTCTGTTGTTGATTGCTTCTGATTTGATCTGCACTTCTTCTTCCTCCTAAGCAGATTTAGAGCAGCAGCTCTGTGTTGATTGCTTCTTGCTTGTAGATCTTCATCTTCTTCTTGAATACGATCACGAAGCTTGTTACAACTGATAACATATTAGAACTGATCAGATATCAGTGGATTTCTTGTAACCCCATTGGAGGATTATGCTTAACAGCAGAGATTTCATCTTTACTCATTTCAGGCATATGGTTTGTGTATAATAACACAGTGGATCATCACATACTGAGTATGTGCTGCCTCTTGTGGAACTTCTGATGCATGATTTCATATTTCTTCATTGATACTTTTATGCTCAGCTTCTCTCTACAAATTTTCTCTCAAGATCTCTCATTTTCTGCTTTCTATAGATGAATCCTACATACTCTGATGCTCACTCTGGATGCTTACTCAGATGAATACACGGACGCATACCTTCAAGTCTTAAGTTTGATCTATTTATAGAGCTTGGTATGTTACCGTTGGGATCTAGCCGTTGAGATTTGTTTAAATATTGCTTTGAATGCTTTGTCTAGATTGAGCCTTTTGTGACAAGTGTTGTTCTCGGCAGAACCTTAACCTGATGATTATAATGGATGGCATGTTTATTTTTGTTAAGCTTGTCATTCCAATGCACTGCATGTGGGTTGCTTCTTCTTTCATCCTTGGGAGTTGTTCCTTTTAGATGTTGCAACTGTTTTGCATGTGATGATGTTTCTAACGACTCTCCCTTTGATTCTAAGCTCTTTGTATTTTATTTAATCTGTATGTTGAGCTGTAGATTCTTCATTTGTTCATAAGTGACTCTTTTGTTGTTTGCATTTTGAATGTCACTGCCTTGTGTCTTCAGAACTTCTAACTTAAGAACTTATGATCTTTCTTCTTGCGTGATCTTCTGATGTTGCATGCTCTTTCTGAATAAGCTTGTTTTTCATCTTTGCTTGTTTGCTTCTTGTTCTGCTGTCTTTGGCAGTTGATGTGTCCTGGATCAGAACATCTGATGACTGATGTCTCGGCTTTAGTTAATCTTCATAATGTTTGGTTCTTCATGTATTCTTTCAAATCTGAGCCAGTTTTTGATGTAGTCGTTGTACTCTTTTTCTGATGAATCCTGTATAAGGCTTATAGCATAATATCTGCACACTAAATGAAACCGTTATTAATAAAATTGTTACTCACAAAATATATGCTTGTTATCATCAAAACTAGATTCTGAACGTAGATTCTCAATCTTGTTCTAACAATCTCCCCCTTTTTGACGATGACAAAAACCATGTATTTTGATGGAACAATTTTAGGAGAGGATAAGAGTTAAGCAATTAAACTTCATCTCATTTTTCAAGTTCAATCAAGCAACTTTAATTTTCATCAAAATGTTATATTCTTTCTCCCCCCTTTTGTCATAGTCAAAAAGCTTTTTAAGAGGGTAGGATTGGACTTAGAAATAATTTCTCTGTTCATTTAGCAACTGACTTATTCATCAAAATCTAATCTTTTCTTTTTCCTTTTCTCCCCCTGAGATAAATACTCTTACCCTGAGCTATTTAACCCTATGAATTACTTTCTTATTTATGGCTCCACCTGAATTAAGTAATCCTATTTTTGTTTCAAATTCAGACAATCTTGAGTTCTAACAATTTTCTCCCCTGAGATGTATATTTGAAAGGAAAGTATTTTACTGGCTTCTGAGTAATTTTCTAATTTTGCCTATTTCTTTCAGAAGATAGCATTTTGTCAGTGCATAAGTCTTTCTTTAGAAGTTCTGACAGGAATAATGTTTAGAATACAAACTACTTTTGCCACGAATAGATAATTTTTTTTAATTTCACTTAAGTTATGTCAGAGTCTATTATGTTCAAGAATTTTTAGAGGATATAATGACCAGCATATCAGAACATATTATAATTCCAGAAGAACTATCTTCTTTTAAATGTATACCCATTAACTCTTCTTTTATCTGTTTATTTTTCAGGATTCAGACATTTTAGCAGAAAATATATACAATAGTTAAACAGAAACGCAGACTTTCATTATAGATAATAGATAATATCTTAACCAAAAACTATAAATAGATAAAACTATGAAAATTTAAGCAAAGAATGGTAAACACTCTTCTTCTATAAGAATGTCATCACTTTTCTAAAACTCTGCATTCTGAATAATCTGAACTAATTCAGCAGAAACAAACAGAGCTGATAGTACTCTTCCATAAGGGATGTGGAAACTTTGGCCACACTTAAAAGCTATAAGTGATTCCCTTAACTGACGGAAGATGATTGCAGGAAGACTTAGTGGTCGACCATTTTCAAGCCAATGAATCATGAAGCGATCTCTGCCTGACACAAGATGATGAAAAAGTCCCCTGGTGTTAAGTTTGATAGGACAAACTTAAATAGAACTCGTCTTAGAGGAGAAAGGAAGTCTACATTGTTGAAGATGTGTCTGGCTACATTGTTAGTGACAAGGTTAGTAGCATTCCATTGATCAAACATATCAGGACACATAGCATATGGGTTAGCCAGATAACCAATTGTTTCAACGATTGATTCTTCAGAGATGACAAAGGGGATGCCATGAATTTTGGCCGAGATGCTGCGATTGTCATCAGTGACAGAGGCTTCCTTACAGAAGGTTTTTACAAGGTTTGGAAAGACCTTTCCATGAAGAAGAGGAACATAGTTAGACCACCCTTGCTTTTCTAAACATTCCCTGAGAAACTCACTACTTTCGGTGGGACATATGTATTTTTCTTCGAGGATAAGGAGGTATGGTTGGAAATCCATTTTAAAGAAGGAAGACGGTTGAAGAGAAGCAAGAGATGGGTTGGGAGAAGGATATATTTTTGGATTAAGGAGAGATAACGAAGAGATGAAGGCTGAGAAGTAGTTTTGGGGGTATAAATAATAGCAGAGAATGTTTTGAAAAGGAACTCCTAGTTAAACCTAATTATTATTCGTATTTGATGATCCTGAGGGTTGGAAGGAGATAGCGTGATATGAAGAGATTTGGAACAGATACCTAGGACTTAAGACTTAGAGCTAAGCCGACTGCGACGTTTCAAAAACATTTGAACATGTGTTCAGTATCCAAGGGTTTTGTGTCTATGAAACACTAAAGGATAGAATTTGAATGCCAGAGGTTTTAAGAACGCATAAAAACTGAAAACTTCAATCACTTTTAAAGTTCAGACAATTCCTTTTATGCCACGTCTTCCAAAGTTATGTGAGGTCTATTAGAACTTCCGAGGACATTGAGAGACCTTCAACTTTCTCAATCTTGTTCATAACATTTAGGCGTTTTAAAAAAACATATCTACTTAACTTATTTTTCTATGATGAGACGGTTTTCTTATGACTCTTTGGTGAGCATGCAGGATCAGACAAGAGATACTAGCATACGCTTAGAGCTCAGAGATAGACTTTTAGAGACAGCTAATAAATACGAACTTGAATGCAGTAATTAATGTTAAAGCAGAGATGATGCACAAGCATGGATAATATGACACGTAGTAAATTAGGTGATAGCTACTATTAGACAAGCAAGCGAAATTTATGAATATTATAAATAACCTATTTTTAAAGATAGCAGAAATGTAAAAGAGAGGGTTTTTGAAAGATCTGACCGAATTGAAGATAACCGTTCCTCATGTCTTTTATGAGAGAGAGCATCTTCAGAAGTTCTGTCTGTTTCTGCTTTAGTATGGATCAAAACCAAACAATAATCTTGGGCCTTCACCATCGTACACCGTTTGGCCCATCACTCCTTTTTTGGAAAATCTGAATAAACAACAAAATATTCCCTGGGCCGAATTCGCTACTAACACCACCTTGAGGCCCACGCATGACCCCTATCCTTTTTCTGATTCTCAAAAATGGCCTTGGGCCAACTGTGTCTGGGCCCTACGCCCTTATTGCTCCCTGCACCACCACATTCAATTTTCACCCCACTGAGTCCATCACATACTTCCATTTTTGGTTCTAAAAAAATCTGCAACAAAAACCCTATGGGCCTCCTCCGTCTGGGCCTGCACTATTCATACTGGTTATACCACATATTCAATATTCACCCCCCTATCTCACATAAAATTACTAGAATCTTAGGTCTCTTTACTTAGATTTTCCCCACTCTCTTTAGGTATAAAATTGTTAATTTTCTTTTTAGACTACACAACTTTTTGATATAAAAATACAATAAAATAATAGTCTTTAGGCTAATCATTTTAATTTATTTTTTTCATATTAGAATTCTTCTTTCTTTCATAAAAAGTCTCATAAAAATAAATAGTCCTTTTAATCCTATTTTTGTACTATATTTTGAATCATTTCATGTCATGCTTTTGTACTATTTTGCATAATCATGTATCTTACTTATGACTTCTAATTGTGACTTTAATTTCCATATTTCTATAAATTCCTTAAACATTAGGTAGAAACCATGATAACATTAGGCTAGTCTTTCCCATTTAAAATCCTAACACTTAGGTAGAATCATGACTTTAGGCTAGTTTCTCATTCCTTTTTCCTTTCAATATTAAAACACTTAACAAATACTTGATTTAATTCCCTTTAAAAGATACAAAGAAAATACCTTAAAAAACATCTAATAAAGGTCATACTAATAAAAAGGGAATGAAAACTCTCGTCCCTCTTGCTTGAGGGGATCACTTGAGTGGAAGTTCCCAATATTAAAAAACACCAACAAGAGTAATTCAAACCTCACTTGTTTAAGGGAGGTACTTGAAACGCTCGACAAATTTCTCTCTTATCTCTCTTGCCTTCAGGGCATTCTTTCCCTTTAATCGGATATGTTGCTTCCTTTCGATCGCAGACAGGTAACGCATAAGACTCCACTCAACGAGCTGCTATCCTAATGCTAAATTGCGAATGCAACTTCGTCCTCTAAAAAACACAAACAAACAAAAACTATTGAGCTGAACTACGATGCTCTGATTCCTGAAAAGGATACGTAGGCATTAGGTCGCGGGGCCTAAGCGACCACAACTATTTATAAACCTTATTTTTCCCGTGTTTCTTTTTCTTTATTTTGCATGCATTCCCTTAGCATTAAGCTCTAGATTTATAGATAACACACCCTTTAGATAGCAACAAACATAGGTGGATACCATCGAGTACGATGGGCGTGAGGGGTACTAGTACCTTCCCCTTGCGTAACCGACTTTCGTACCCTATCTCTGGTCGAAAGACCGCGTTCTTATTCGTTTTAGGTTTACTGACATTCCTTTCCTTTTAGGATAGATATGTTAGTGGCGACTCTGTTGTTCATTTTTTGCGAGCGTGCGACACAAAGAAATCAATTTGAGATTCATTGCTCAGTGGAGGCCTTTTTGGATTTGTTAACCATGTAATTGGGAATACATCATTGCATTCAACTAGGTTGTAGAAGTTGGGACTTAGAAACACCATAACTAATCTTGGCCATTAGGAAGTAGTGTGGAAACTGTGTTTGGATTCGATTCCAGAATGGTTGTTACACGATACGACACTCAGATGAGGTTCTCTTGGGATATTATTCAAACGAGCTTGTATGTTGCAAAGTTTATAATCCCCAAGTTGAGCTGCTCGAGTATGATAACTTTTAGAACCTTGATCTGCAGGTACAAAATAACCATAGTACACACCTTTGGGATGGGTAGAGCTTTGGCTCCATGCTCGTGAGGTAGAACCCTTAAACCCCATGTTTTTTCTATGTTTGCATTCATTCATCCATGCATTTTAAAACCAAACTATCATTCAAGGAATTAAAAGAAACCTTTTTGTTTTGTAAACATTATAGGAATGGAACTTGAAAGAAGAAAAACCAAGAAATATACTTTCAAGAGTTTAGAGGTGGAAGAAGTGAGAAAGCTAGGGTCTTTGAGTGTTGATCAAGACAAGTTCAGTAGCAAGTATGCAAGACTATTGTATCTCCTCAAGACTAAGATGGAAGAAGGGAACCTTTCTACCTTGATCTAATTCTATGATGCCTTGTATCATTGCTTCACCTTTCTTGATTATCAATTGCTACCAACCTTGGAAGAATATTCAAGCATCATTAGGTTGCCTATTACTGGAAGGATTCCCTTCACTAGTTTAGAGAAAGATCCCAAGTCTCATGAGATTGCAAATTTTACTCACTTAAGAAATGATGAGATTGAGAAGAACATGGTTAAAAAAGGAGGATTACTTAGGTCACCTTCTGAGTTCTTGATTGAGAAAGCCCTCACCTTGTCACAAGAAAGGAAGGAGGATGACTTTGAGGCTGTGTTTTCTCTATTGGTCTATGGATTACTCTTGTTCCCAAATATTGACAACTTTGTTGTTATGAATGATATTAAAATCTTTATGAAGAGGAACCATGTTCCTACCTTGCTTGGGGACACTTACTACTCCATTCATCTAAGAAATTCCTATGGAAAAGGGATGGTTACTTGTTGTACACAAGATCATGACTCTCACCAACACTGACATTGATTGGACTAACAATCACTTTTGTAAGATGAAGACTTTGGATTGTTGTGGTGATTTTCCTAATGTACCCCTCATTAGTACAAAAGGAGGAATCATTTATATCCCCGTTTTAGCTCGTCGCCAGTTTGGGTTTCCTGTGGATAAGAAGCCAACGAACATTTTATTGGATGGGTTCTTTCTTAAAAAAGGGTTGAAAACAAAGAGTTTAAGGAAAGGATTGCTAATGCTTGGTATCCAAGCCATAGGAAGGAAATTAAAGATTAGAAGACAAAAAGGGACCTCTCAGCTGAACCTTTTGAAAGCTGGATTGGTTCAAGAGCTGCTGAACTTTGAATGCCTTGTCTCCCTAGGACATATCTACCTCCTGTTGAGAAATCTACTCCACCTGTTATATCTCCTCCAACAATTGAATACCTCCAAGAAGCCCTAAGAAAGATGAAGAAGTCAAGGGATCATTGGAAGAAGAAGTTTAAATACTCTGAAAAAGAGTTGGGAATGATGGAAGAGTCCTATGGTGATCTAATCAAAGAAAAAGATGATCTACTTTTCCTTCAAGATGGATGGCTCATGGAAAAAAGATCTCACCATCGCCAAGTATGCAAGAGGGAAGAAGAGAAACCAAGAAGAAGAATCACTCACTCTTGAAGAAAGTACTTGGAAGAGTATTATTGAGAAGCTGAAGAAGGTCAAGCTAAAGAAGAAGAAGACTCAAGATGACATGGATACTTCTCATTGAGCTTTGATGATCACTCTAGGATTTTACTAGCTTTCTCTATTTGTTTCTATCTTGTAACTCTTGAAAGTATTTTATATCTTGGGCGACCCTTTGTCCCATTGTAGGCTATGAAAAGAAATGGTACTTCGATGACCCTCGATTGTCCCTCGATGACCTTTGTCCCTTTGATATGTACCAAGGATACTTTGTCTCTAATTATTAATGAATGAAAAATGTCTTCTTCAAGTTACTATATAATGTTTACATTTACAAGCTCTTAAATAAATCCTTGAAAGATATTTTGAGATAATTTTAAAAATTAAAAAAAAAAACAAAAGAGTCTTTTGCATTGCATGCATCATATCACATTCACATTCACTCCTGAGTCAGAGTCTTATTCCTTCCTTATCTCCTCAAAAAGTCAAGTTGACGCACCAGTATAATACTTGTGCCAATTATCATCGAAGAATGGAAGACGGTATGGTTGATGATCAAGAGTGGCAAGAAGAAGTTGTTATGCTACGCTCTCGTATTGAAAGGTTGGCATCTATGGTTCAAGACTTGGTGGCTGCTCAGAATCAACCATCAACTCAAGCTCGAGATACTGTAATCTATGAAGTTGAGACTCCTCAGATTCTTGCAATTACGGTGTCGAATCCTACGACCATTAGGCCCTTTGGAATAGAGATGGATTTCCAATTGGCTGGGCAATAGATTCCTGTTCCACAAGCTATAATCCCTCTAGCTGTTATGACTACTACTCCTACTAATGTAAACATTGTTCCTCTCCACAACGAACAGATTTTCCATGGTGCACCTTCTGAAGGTATGGGAAGAATGGATGAGTTCGAAGATCAATTCCTATAAATGCAAAGAGATATCAAGGCTCTAAGGGAAAAAGATCTATTTGGGAAAGAAGTTAATGATCTTTGTTTGATTCCTGATGTCAGAGTTCCTACCAAGTTCAAACTCCCAGAATTTGAGAAGTACAAGGGGAATTTATGTCCTCACAGTCATCTGATCATGTATGTCCGAAAGATGTCCATGCACACTGAAGATCAATGCCTGCTGATTCATTACTTTCAAGATAGCTTATCTGAAGATGCTTTGAAATGGTATATGGGTCTGGATAGTACTCACATCCGTACTTTCCATGACTTGGGTGAATATTTTATCAGATAATACAAGTACAACATTGATATGGCACCGGACAGAGATCAACTATGTGCTATGTCCTATAAAGAGAAATAATCATTCAAAGAGTACGCACAAAGATGGCGTGAACTAGCTACTCAGATCATCCCTCCAATGGAAGAGAAAGAAATGACTAAAGTGTTCCTCAAAACCTTGAGTATATTTTACTATAAAAAGATGGTAGCAAGCGCACCCAATGACTTTACTGAGATGGTAAACATGGGGATGCGACTCGAAGAAGGTATCTAAGAAGGTCGTTTAATCAAAGAAGCTGGTTTATCACTATTTGGTGGTGGAACTAAAAGGTTTGGTAGTAACTTTGCCAAAAAGAAATAAGAAACTATGAGCGCCATCTCAAGGGAAAGAAAGAGACAATATCAGCCTCAACAGATTCCTGCTGTTACTCCCATTGTTAGTCAAGCTCCGCAACAAAATGTTCAGAGACATCAACTTCAACAGCCTCGACAATAGGCCCCTCAGCAAAATCAACAAAGGAAGTATCTGCCTTTTGATCCAATTCTGATGACTTACATGGAACTTCTCCCTATGCTGTAATAGAAGAATTTGGTTCAACTAAGGGATCCACCCCTCCTTCTGCTAATCCTCCATTCTGGTATAAGGCAGATGCTCACTGTGCTTTTCACAAAGGTGCTCCTAGTCACACTGTGGAAAATTGATACCCTCTTATGAGTGAAGTTCAAAAACTGGTCTGAAGTGGAATGCTCGCCTTTATGGGTGTTAATCCTAATGTTCAAGCAAATTCATTGCCTAACCATGGGGATGTTAATGCTATACACACTCAATCTGGCTATGAGCGTGTGTACGATATTCGTGAATCAACTCAATCTTTGGTGCAAATGCATACTGTCCTATGTGAACTTGACTATTTTACTCCTCATGATTATAGTGCTTGTTGAATATGCTCAAACTCCATTTGTGGATGTGAAACTGTGATTGATGATCTTCAAAAGCTGTTGGATAGGGGAATTATCAGTATAACAAGAAAGATAAGAAATGAAGAAGCTCACCCTGTCAATATGGTGCATGGTTGTCCTGACCAATATCAAGTTTATGATGTACACCTGCTGAGATGTAACTTAGTGCAAATGCACGCTACCTTATGGAGAATGGGGGGCTTAACCCGACACAATTATGGTTCTTTCCAAATCTATTCTAGAAATCCTAGAGGATGTGCACTGGTGAAAGAAGGGATTCAAAGTCTTATGGATCGAGGACTCATCTAAATCCTCCGAGATAGAAATAAGAATAATGTTAATATGATTGGAGAATGCTCCAAGACAAAGTATGTAGTTGATGTTCGCACTGTGCGCGGATCCCTACCAATGATACACAAGACATGGGTCCAAAATGGATTGATTGACTTTAGCCACGATAACTGCCCCACCTGCCAAGAAAGCACGCGAGGTTGTGCTAACTTACAAGAAGACATTCAAACTTTGATGGGTTTAAGTCTGCTGGATGAAGAAATCAAAGGAAGAAAGGGATACAATTACGTTGAAGAAAAGATGACATCTGGGCCACTTAATAGTATGATACGAGAAGTCCCTCGAAGGATTTCGAAGCACAATTGTGACCTGTATATATCAGCAAAATATGAAGATAACATTTTGATGGATGTACTGATTGATAGTGGTTCATCTTTGAACATCATGCCATGGGGAACCTTGGAAAGTTTGTCCTACCAAGGGGCACCTTTTAGGCCAAATGGAGTTAGTGTGATGATCTTTGAAGGATATCCATGCACTGTGATTGGAGAGATTGATCTACCTATCTGCATTGGACCTCATGATTTTGAAATCACTTTTCAGATAATGGATGTCTATCTCGCTTACATCTGTTTGTTGGGAAGGCCCTGGATCCACAGTGCTGGAGCTGTTACTTCCACTCTCCACCAGATGCTAAAATTTGTTGTGAGAGACAAACTGATAACCATTTATGGAGAGCAGACTATGTTCGTCAGTCAATTGTCTTCTGTTCCAAACATCAAAGAAATTGAGGCTCAGTTCCAAGCTTTGGAAATTGTTAATCCTGTGCACAAAAAGAAAGTTGGTGCGTCTATTTCATCCTGAAAAGATGCCCAAGAGGTAGTTGCCCAAGGATCGTATGAAGGTTGGGGGAAAGTCATTGAGCTTCCCGCCAATAAGAACAGGAGTGGTCTAGGATTCACATCTCAGAAGTCAAAGGGGAAGGAACCTGAATCTACAAGTTACAACAAGACTCTGCATGAGACCTTTCGAGGTGATGGCTACATTAACCCAGATAATTAAGACATAGCTGCTATCATTGAAGATGTTCTAGAATGTTCAAGCTTCATGATGCATGGAGACGCTAACTCCAACTGGACCTCCCTCAACATTTCTTCTGTTGTTCATGAGTCTAAGTAATTTTCTGTATTTTAAAAATCCTTTCGCTTTACCCAAGCGAAAGAGTGTTGTGTCGGGCTGTTTAAAATAATTCCATTTATTATGCCCAAGACAAAAGTGAATATGTGTAGGGATTTGTTTCAAATCATTAATAAAAGAGCAAATTTTACTTCTATTTTGTTTATCGTTTATCTTTTTCAAAAAATGGTAACACCTAAAAAACCAACAAAAACAATCAAAAATAGTTTTTCAAAATTTGCACATACACTCTCGCATTTTTATCTGTTTCTAAAAAAACATAAATCATGTGCAAATTATCTCCTGATAAACCCATTGGAAACAATGATCCTAGGCCCCCTCCCAACTTTGAATACCCCGTGTACGAAGCTGAGCAAGAAAGCAGTGAAGAAATCCCTGAGGAAATCACCCATTTACTTAAGCACGAGAAAAAGATCATTGAGCCGCACAAAGAGCCTTTGGAAGTAATCAATTTGGATACTGAAAAAAGAGAAAAGAGAAGTGTGAATTGGGGCATTGTTAGAAACAAGCGTCAAAGAAAGAATGGTTGAACTATTGAAAGAATATGTGGATGTCTTTGCTTGGAGCTATCAAGATATGTCTGGGTTGGATACCAATATTGTAGAGCACAGATTATCGTTAAAACCAGAGTGTTCTCCTGTCAAACAGAAGTTAAGAAGAACTCATCCAGATATGGCAGACAAAATTAAAGAAGAGGTTAAGAAGCAAATAAATGTCGGTTTCCTCGTCGCCTCAGAATATCCTTAATGGTTGGCCAACATAGTCCCTATTCCCAAGAAGGATGGAAAGGTCATAATATGTGTTGATTACAGAGATTTGAGTAGAGCAAGTCAGAGAGATGATTTTCCACTACCACATATTGATATGTTGGTGGATAGCACTGCTAATTTTAAATTCTTCTCATTTATGGATGGATTCTTAGGCTACAATCAAATCATAATGGCGCCCGAAGATATGGAGAAAACAACTTTTATCACGCCTTGGGGCATGTTTTGTTACCGTGTAATGCTGTTTGGTTTGAAAAATGTTGGGGCAACTTATCAAAGAGCCATGACGACTCTCTTCCATGATATGATTCACAAAGAAATTGAAGTTAATATGAACGACATGATTGCCAAGTCTGCATTAGAAGAACAACATGTGGGCACCTACTGAAGTTATTCCAACATTTGAGAAAGTACAAGCTCCGTCTGAACCCAAGCAAGTGCATGTTTGGTGTTCGCTCTGGAAAACTCTTGGGTTTCATTGTCAGCCAAAGAGGCATTAAAGTTGATCCCGACAAAGTCAAGGCCATTCAAGAAATGCCTCCACCAAGAACAGAAAAACAAGTCAAAGGATTTCTTGGACGATTGAACTACATCTCCAGATTTATTTCTCACATGACTGTAACTTTCGGACCAATCTTTAAGCTTCTCCACAAGAAACAAGAATGTAAATGGACAGAAGAATGTCATAAAGCTTTTGAAGATATCAAAGAATACCTGCTGGAACCTCTAATTTTGAGCCCTCCGGTGGAAGGAAGACCATTGATCATGTTGTTAGAACAAGATTTGTTCTGATCAATATTTTTAGTTTTGATGATAACAATGTATATGAATTTTGTATGAGATAATGTGGTACTCTATATGCAATTTCCATTTCAGGAATTATATAAAGAGTATGCACAAAATCAGCGCAAGAAGCACAGACTCAGAAGGTTCAGCATGCAACATCAGAACATGGTCTGGCAAGACATCAGAAGATGGTCAAGCAGAATCAGAACATGGTCTATGGAAGCATCAGAAGGACTTGAGATCAGAAGCAGAAGCACTGAAGTTCTCATGGTATCACGCTAAGAAGCACTTCAAGGTCAGAAGACAAGAAGATGCTCTGCATCAAGCTGTTTGACTCTGATAATATTCAAATGTTGTTTACACAAACATCAGATCAGAATCAAGTACAAGATGGCAGGCTACACTGACTGACAAAAGGAACGTTAGTAGCTATTAAAGGCAACGTCAGTAGACACGGCGAAAGCAAGGCTCGAGGTAGTTGACAAAAGAGTGAAACATTAAATGCAATGTTGTACGGAATACGCAAAGCATTAAATGCTCCCAACGGTCATCTTCTCAAACGCCTATAAATAGAAGTTCTGATGAGAAGCAAGGTTACGAACTCTTAATAGAACACTTGCGCAAATATACAGAAACGCTGTCAAAATCAAAAAGCTCTCAAACTTCATCTTCAACCTCACTACATTGCTGTTGTAATATATTAGTGAGATTAAGCTTAAACTTAAGAGAAAATCACAGTGGTGATAATAGCTTTATAAGAAGCATTGTAACTCTTAAACGAATTTGTTTACATTAAGTTGTAAGAACTAGAGTGATCAGGTTGTTGATCAGTATACTCTAGAAAGTCTTAGAAGGTATCTAAGCAGTTTGTTCCTAGAGTGATCAGGTTGTGATCAGTATACTCTAGAAGACTTAGAAGTTGTCTAAGTGGAAAACCATTGTAATCTTGTGTGATTAGTGGATTAAATCCTCAGGTGAGGTAAATCACTCCAAGGGGGTGGACTGGAGTAGTTTAGTTAACAACGAACCAGGATAAAAATCATTGTGCAAATTGTTTTTATCTTACAAGTTTTAAAAGCTACACTTATTCAAACCCCCCCTTTCTAAGTGTTTTTCTATCCTTCAATTGGCATCAGAGCGCCGGTTCTAAGGTGCAAGCACTTAACCGTGTTTAGAAAAGATTCAGGAAGAGAAAAACGCTTAAGTCAAGATGTCTGGTGAAAATCCAACAAATACATCTACATCTGGCTCTGCTGAGCAATACAATGGAAATGGTAACAATGGTTATACTAGACCACCAGTATTTGATGGTGAAAACTTTGAATACTGGAAAGATAAACTTGAAAGTTACTTCCTTGGTCTAGATGGTGACTTATGGGATTTGCTGATGGATGGTTACAAACATCCAGTGAAAGCTACTGGTGTAAAGCTTACAAGACAAGAAATGAATGATGATCAAAAGAAGCAATTCAAAAATCATCATAAGTGTAGGACTGTTTTGCTGAATGCTATCTCTCATGCTGAATATGAGAAGATATCTAACAGGGAAACTGCCTATGACATATATGAGTCATTGAAAATGACCCATGAAGGAAATGCCCAAGTCAAGGAGACTAAAGCTCTTGCCTTGATCCAGAAATATGAAGCCTTCAAGATGGAGGATGATGAGAATATTGAGAAGATGTTCTCAAGATTTCAAACGCTAACTGCTGGATTGAGAGTTCTTGACAAGGGATACACAAGGGCTGATCATGTCAAGAAGATCATCAGAAGCTTGCCAAGAAGATGGGGTCCTATGGTGACTGCTTTCAAAATTGCCAAGAATCTGAATGAAGTCTCTCTTGAAGAATTGATCAATGCTCTGAGGAGTCATGAAATTGAGCTGGATGCTAATGAACCTCAGAAGAAAGGTAAGTCTATTGCGTTAAAATCTAATTATAAAAAATGCACTAACGCTTTTCAGGCTGAAGAAGTAGATTCTGAAGAATCAGAAGAAGAAGATGAACTGTCTATGATCTCCAGAAGGGTAAACCATCTCTGGAAGAGCAAGCAAAGGAAGTTCAAGAGCTTCAGAAGTTCAAAGAAGCCTGAAAGAGGAGAATCTTCTGGAGGCAGAAGATCTGACAAGAAGAAGGTCATCTGCTATGAGTGCAATGAGCCTGGACACTTCAAGAATGAATGTCCAAAACTTCAGAAGGAGAATCCCAAGAAGAAGTTTCATAAGAAGAAGGATCTTATGGCAACATGGGATGATTCTGAATCAGAATCAGAATCAGACTCTGAAGGCGAGCAAGCAAACTTTGCACTGATGGCCACAGTGGATGACGGATCAGAATCTACATCAGAATCAGATTCTGAAGAGGTATTTTCGGAACTATCTAGAGAAGAGTTAGTTTCCAGTTTAACTGAACTTCTGGAACTCAAGGCTCATCTTAGTATCAAATACAAAAAGCTGAAAAAGCTATTTGAATTTGAAACTAAGAAGC
This sequence comes from Vicia villosa, assembly GCF_029867415.1. Classification (NCBI taxonomy): domain Eukaryota; kingdom Viridiplantae; phylum Streptophyta; class Magnoliopsida; order Fabales; family Fabaceae; genus Vicia; species Vicia villosa. Next base: position 53,621 of record NW_026705999.1, on the reverse strand, counting down.
TAGAAGTGGAAAATTCTGAACTGAAGGAAAAAGTTTTAAAATTATCCAAAGATATTGGATCTCCTTCTGAATCAGAAAAATCCATTCCTAGTCTCAATCATATTCTGAAAGAATATGACTCGAGCTTCAGAAAGTTTCTATCTAGAAGTATTGGCAGAAGTCATCTTGCTTCTATGATATATGGTGTTTCTGGAAACAAAAGGATTGGCGTTGGCTATGAGAGTGATATCCCACGTAAATTTGAACCTGTAGATGATTTGAAAATCACATACAAGCCATTGTATGATCAGTTCAAATATGGCCACTCACATGATATTAGGCTCACTTCACATGCTAAAAGCTTTAACACTTCACACACCAAGAAGCATGTGACACAACCTAAAAAATATCAGGCTGCCAAACCTAAAGAATATCATGTTGTTCCTCCTGTTACTTAACATGCTAAACCCAAGTTCAATCAGAACTTGAGGAAAACTAACAAGAAAGGACCCAAGAAACTGTGGGTACCTAAGGAGAAGATAATTTATGTTGCAGATATCCTTAGCAGCAAAGAAGACAAAGCACAAAATGTCATGGTACCTGGACTCTGGGTGCTCGCGACACATGACGGGAAGAAGGTCTATGTTCCAAGACCTGGTGCTTAAATCTGGTGGAGAAGTCAAGTTTGGAGGAGATCAAAAGGGCAAGCATATTGGCTCTGGAACCATAAGTATTGGTAACTCTCCTTCCATAACTAATGTACTTCTTGTAGAAGGATTAGCGCATAACTTATTGTCCATAAGTCAATTAAGTGACAATGGTTATGACATTATCTTCAAGCAAAAGTCTTGCAAGGCTGTAAGTCAGAAGGATGGCTCAATCCTATTTACAGGCAAGAGAAAGAACAACATTTATAAGATTGATCTTTCAGATCTTGAGAAGCAGAAGGTGACTTACCTTATGTCTGTTTCTGAAGAGCAATGGGTCTGGCACAGAAGATTAGGACATGCTAGTTTGAGAAAGATTTCTCAGATTAACAAACTAAATCTGGTTAGTGGACTCCCAAATCTGAAATACAAATCAGATGCTCTTTGTGAAGCATGTCAGAAGGGCAAGTTCTCCAAACCTGCATTCAAATCTAAGAATGTTGTCTCTTCCTCAAGGCCGTTAGAACTTCTGCACATTGATCTGTTTGGACCAGTCAAAACAGCATCTGTCAGAGGGAAGAAATATGGATTAGTCATCGTAGCTGATTATAGCCGTTGGACATGGGTAAAGTTCTTAAAACACAATGATGAGTCTCATTCAGTGTTCTTTGAATTCTGCACTCAGATTCAATCTGAGAAGGAGTGCAAAATCATAAAGGTCAGAAGTGATCATGGTGGTGAATTTGAGAACAGATTCTTTGAGGAATTCTTCAAAGAAAGTGGTATTGCCCATGATTTCTCTTGCCCTAGAACTCCACAGCAAAATGGAGTTGTAGAGCGAAAGAATAGGACTCTACAAGAAATGGCCAGAACCATGATCAATGAAACCAATATGGCTAAGCACTTCTGGGCAGAAGCAATAAACACTGCATGTTATATTCAGAATAGAATCTCTATAAGACCTATTCTAAATAAGACTCCTTATGAATTGTGGAAGAACAGAAAGCCCAACATTTTATATTTTCATCCTTTTGGATGTGTCTGTTTTATTCTGAATACTAAAGATCATCTTGGTAAGTTTGATTCTAAGGCACAAAAGTGTTTCCTTCTTGGATATTCTGAACGCTCTAAAGGCTACAGAGTATACAACACTGAAACATTGGTTGTAGAAGAATCAATCAATATCAGATTTGATGATAAGCTTGGTCTTGAAAAGCCAAAGCAGTTTGAGAATTTTGCAGATATAAATATTGATATATCAGAAGCTGTAGAACCAAGAAGCAAAGTTTCAGAAGCTGAAAATCTCAGAAGCAAAGAATCAGAAGATCAAGTTGCTGCATCTTTAGAGAATCTCAGAATTTCTGAAGAGCCAACCGTCAGAAGATCTTCTAGACTCACCTCAGCTCACTCAGAAGATGTGATCCTTGGAAAGAAAGATGATCCTATCAGAACTAGAGCATTCCTTAAGAACAATGCAGAATGTCAATTAGGTCTTGTTTCTTTGATCGAGCCAACTTCTGTTGATCAAGCTCTAGAAGATCTAGACTGGATAATTGCCATGCAAGAAGAACTAAATCAGTTTACAAGGAATGATGTATGGGATTTGGTTCCTAGACCAAAAGGATTCAACATCATTGGTACAAAGTGGGTTTTCAGAAACAAGCTTAGTGAGAAGGGAGAAGTGGTAAGAAACAAAGCCAGACTGGTGGCTCAGGGATATAGTCAACAAGAAGGAATTGACTATACAGAAACCTTTGCACCAGTGGCCAGGTTAGAATCTATTCGCTTATTAATTTCTTTTGCCACTCAACATAACATCACTCTATATCAGATGGATGTTAAGAGTGCCTTCTTAAATGGTTATATAGATGAGGAAGTCTATGTCCACCAACCTCCTGGTTTTGAAGACTCTAAGTCTCCAGAACATGTTTCTAAACTTAAGAAATCATTGTATGGATTGAAGCAAGCTCCTAGAGCTTGGTATGAGAGATTAAGTTCTTTCCTTCTGGACAATGGTTTCACTAGAGGACAAGTGGATACGACTCTCTTCTGTAAAACATCTAAGAAGGACATTTTAATTTGTCAAATTTATGTTGATGATATTATTTTTGGAACATCTAATGCTTCAATTGGAAAGGAGTTTGCTAAGTCTATGCAGGCTGAATTTGAAATGAGTATGATGGGAGAACTCAAGTATTTTCTTGGAATTCAAATCAATCAAACTTCTGATGGAACTTATGTTCATCAAATGAGGTATGTGAAAAAACTTCTGAAGAAGTTTAATCTTTCTGAAAGCAAAGAAGCCAAAACTCCTATGCATCCAACGTGTGTTCTAGGTAAGGATGAGGTAAGTAAGAAGGTAGATCAGAAGTTGTACAGAGGTATGATTGGATCTCTTCTATATTTAACTGCTTCTAGACCTGACATTCTATTCAGTGTTTGTTTGTGCGCTAGATTCACATCAGATCCTAGAGAATCTCACTTAACTGCTGTTAAGAGAATTCTGAGGTATCTGAAAGGTACTACTAATGTTGGTTTAGTCTACAGAAGATCTAAAGAATACAACTTAATAGGATTTTGTGATGCTGACTATGCGGGAGATAGAATTGAAAGGAAGAGTACTTCTGGAAGTTGTCAATTTCTAGGAAGTCATCTGATCTCCTGGTACAGTAAGAAGCAAGCTACCATTGCCCTATCAACAACAGAAGCAGAATATGTTGCTGCTGCTGGTTGTAGCACACAAATGCTCTGGATGAAGAGTCAGCTAGAAGATTATCAAATATATGAGAGTAACATTCCTATCTTCTATGATAATACTTCTGCCATATGTTTATCTAATAATCCTATCTTACATTCCACAGCTAAACACATTGAGATTAAACATCATTTCATTAGGGACTATGTTCAGAAGCGTGTTCTCTCTTTAAACTTTGTGGATACAGACCATCAATGGGCTGATATATTTACAAAACCCCTTGCTGAAGATAGGTTTAAGTTCATTCTAAAGAATATCCGTATGGATTTATGCCCAGAATGAGAAGATGAGAAGATCTTATGTATGGTTATACTCTGAAATGTGTTGGGACTATGTGTTTATAAGAAGTTCTGATAATGATCAATTAGAAGTTCTGATTCTGTTATTTCTAACGTTTCATTATCTAAGTTGATTCAGAATCTCTTTTAAAGCAAAACAGCTGTCACCAGTCTTTCCAGAAAATGACACGTGTTCACTATTTTTGGACAAGCATGCGTGCAGTTGAGGAGACGCCGCCCTAGGTAACTGTGCAAATCATTTCATTTTGTCACTTTATCTCTCCTAACGTCATATCTCATTAAATGCAAATTGATGTCATGTTTTCCTGTAATCATTTCACTTAAACCATATTGCATTTATTATTTTCTTTTATTCAATCTTTTAAATACCTCTCTTCATCTTCATTTCATCTTTTTTACTCTCTCTCTTCATTCCTCCCTCTCTTTTTGCATTCAACGCATAAACCCTAGCTTGTGTCTGCAACTTAGCATCTCATCATGAATCCTTCATCAAACTCTTCAAACCAAGCAGAAATGTCTTCCACTCAACTGGTTTTTAACAAGCATGGGTATGCTCCATTGAAGACCTGTTCCATTCCTACATCAGTAATGGAAGTTCTCTGTGAGTCTTCGGTGGATTTTGAGAATCTGAAAGCACATGGTTTCAAACCTGATGCAAAGATAATGGCACAAGGGTGGTCAAACTATCTTGATAGATTGGTTGGACCAATTTATCCGGCTCTTGTGAAAGATTTCTGGGCTCATGCAACGGTTACTCCAACTGCAATCATCTCCTTCATGTTAGGGCATGAAGTTGTGATAACTGAGAAGTTGATCAGGAAGCTGTACAACTTGGATGATGAAGAAGGATGCACTGGTCCTCTTCATGCCAGAGTTAGTTGGCTATAGGTTGAAAGACAAATATCGTATGCTACTGGTATTGAATCTCATAAAACTGGTACATTGAGGGCGTTCTATCAAGTTTGGGCTGAAATTATTCTGGGTTCTCTCCATCACAGAAGAAGATCGTTCTCTTCCTCTTACATTAGTCCTGATCACAAATATACTCTTTTTTGCATTGGAAGAAGAATTGAACTCAACATCTCCAACATTCTTTTTCAGAATCTGAAGATGGCTATTGAAGAGTCAAGAGATGAAGAACGTGAGAAGTATCCTCATCTTCCAAGAAATGCTATTCCTTTCACCAGAATGATTTCAGACATTCTGATAGAAAGTGATTTGATGGACTCTCTAAGGACTATTGGAACATCCAAATTCTTTGGAGTCATTCAAGGTCATGTCTTCAATGGTCTTGATCTGCTAAGATTGGAACTTATCAGGGAGCTAACTTCTGTTCCTGTAATCTTCCCAGATATTCTGACCAGAAGAATTCCAGTTGAAGGCTTTGCTACCTTGTTCCAAGCAGAACTTCACAAGGTTGTTAAGCATTATTTGGAAGCTTCTGTAAGAAATCAATCTTCTGTTGATCCTGCGTGGATTCGTGGAAGAGTGCTTCCTTCTCTGGCTGACCTTCAGAAGAAGGATCAGAAGAAGCAAGAAGCAAGGCTAAAAAGAAAGGCTCAAGAAGAAGAAGCCAAGAAAGCCAAGAAGCAAAGGGTCACCTTTGATCCTGTCAAGGTAAACTCCAAAGAATATCAAGATCAGCGCATCAGGGAATCTTTCCGTACTAAAAGTACTACAAATTTTCCCAGGCAAGTATACCAACCACCTCCTTCTGAACCTCAATCTTCTATCCAACCTCCTCCTTCTGAACCTCACAACACCTTCACCATTCCAAATCCTCCTCAACCATCTCTTTCTACACCTGTTTTGAACCCCACTCCACTAAATGTCTATCCTCCCACACCCACTGATATACCATCCTCATCAAGCATCTCCACAGATATTCCATCCTCTTCAACCACAGCAGTTCCACCTTCTCTATCCCATCCCTTTCCTACCAGAAAATCCAACCCATACTGCCTTCTCTACCCTGACTACAAATTCACCTTCAATCCTCCTGAACCTGAACCTCATATCTGCCTGGAGTTGTTCAGACATGAAGTTATCAGTAGGCTGGAAAGATGCCTTCCTCAATGACCTTGATGATGTTTCTACTAGAAATCTTTGGAGAAGTTTTCGCCAAGATTTTCAGGTTGGAGCCATGGCTGTTCAGAAGAGACTAGTGGCTGCTGCACCTGGTTATGTTGGATATCTTCTTGAAGTTGATGATGGAAAATATTTTCATCCTATCAGAAACAGGAGAGTTCTTGAGGAGAAGATGTTTGTTGATGAGTTGTTGGACAATCCTTGTAGGGATATTATGGTCTGAAGACCTAAGTATCCAGTTCTGACTGGAGACTTCAAGTCACTATTTGACTTTCTGAGGGAAAATCCTTCTAAGGAAGACCCCAATTTGGTCATTCCAGAAGTTGTTGATCCTTCAGAAGTTGAAGGTCCTTCTGCTCCAAAGAATCTTGCTGCCATTCTTCAAGCTCTTGAGAATGGAGATTCTGATCTTCCTGCTCCTGAGTATGAAGAAGATGCTTATATGGAAGAAGCTGATGCTGAAGATCATCCTGCTGAGACTATTCCTGTTGAGGAAAATCAAGATGATGATCTGACAATGGAAGCTGCTGCTGAGATTGCTGTCCCTCTGAACAGAAGTTGTGAAGCTTCTTCTGGTGAACCCTCTCTTCTGGTGAAGACTCTAGAGGTTATTCAGAAGAACCAAGTTGAGCTAGCTTCTCGTATGGACAAGCAAGAAGACACCAATGCTGAGTTTCGCTCTTTCATGGCGAGGATGACTGAGAGCAATGCTGGGATTCATGACATGCTGGCCAAGATTATGTCTAAGCTAGGGTCGTCTTAGTCCTTTGTGTCTTAGTTGTTTTTCTTTGTTTCTTGCATCTGTCTTCTATGCATCTTCCTTGTACCTTCTGATGATTCTCTTTTGCAATCAATGAAAATTATCCTTCTTTTCTCTCATATTGTTTTGTTTTTCATCTGAATCTTTTGTGTTTTTGATGTTATGACAAAAAGGGGGAGAAAACTGTGATAAATGATCTGATTTATTTTATCAGTTGCTGGGAGAAAGTCTCCACATTTCTAACAAGAATTTGCAAGTTCTATGTCTTTGAGTGTTTTGCAGGAAGTGAAGATATTCTTAAAAGCTCAACATGAGAAGCAAAGACATGAGGAAAAGCAAACAAGCTCATGGAAATTGAAGCAAGCTGAGTGCTATGAAGCTTCAAGATCAGAAGCAAGAAGGAAGAATGTTATGATATTCTGATGATTGAATATGCTCTAACACATTCTTATTCCTTATATGTTCTGATGCATGTTTTAGTTCTAAATATGCTCTGAAACATTGTTGTTTTTGCTCTGATAAGTATTATATGTTCTGATACATATATTATGTTCTGATTCATTCATGCTCTGACTTTTGTCGTTTATTTTGTTCTGTAACATTTCAGGATGTAGAGATGCTCTGATGATGCTCTGGTACAATCAATAATGTTCTGATACAATCTAGCATGCAATGATTCAAGAAGAAATTCAAGCTCTGACGCTGTCCTATGGAAGCAAGAATCAGAAGCTATGAATGTTCTGAAAGATCTAAGCATATGTGATCGTCTCAACTGAAATGGAAAATACTCAGGGAAGTCCTTTATTTATAAATTTCTTCCAGTATTTATTTCAGGGGGAGATTATTTATCTCAGGGGGAGATTGTTAATCTCAGGGGGAGACATATTCACACATTATGTTTATATGCTTATGCTATAACTGTGTAATTGTCTTTAGCCGTCTGATATTCTGATTGCAAATTCATATCATTTATATATGTTTTTGTCATCATCAAAAAGGGGGAGACTGTTAGAACAAGAATTGTTCTGATCAATATTCTTTGTTTTGATGATAACAATGTATATGAATTTTGTATGAGATAATGTGGTACTCTAATACTATGCAATTTCCATTTCAGGAATTATATAAAGAGTATGCACAAAATCAGCGCAAGAAGCACTGACTCAAAAGGTTCAGCATGCAACATCAGAACATGGTCTAGCAAGACATCAGAAGATGGTCAAGCAGAATCAGAACATGGTCTATGGAAGCATCAGAAGAACTGAAGTTCTCATGGTATCACGCTAAGAAGCACTTCAAGGTCAGAAGACAAGAAGATGCTCTGCACCAAGCTGTTTGACTCTGATAATATTCAAACGTTGTTTACACAAACATCAGATCAGAAGCAAGTACAAGATGGCAGGCTACGCTGACTGACAAAAGGAACGTTAGTAGCTATTAAAGGCAACGTCAGTAGACACAGCGAAAGCAAGGCTCGAGGTAGTTGACAAAAGAGTGAAACATTAAATGCAATGTTGTACGGAATACGCAAAGCATTAAATGCTCCCAACGGTCATCTTCTCAAACGCCTATAAATAGAAGTTCTTATGACAAGCAAGGTTACAAACTCTTAATAGAACACTTGCACAAATATACAGAAACACTGTCAAAATCAAAAAGCTCTCAAACTTCATCTTCAACCTCACTACATTGCTGTTGTAATATATTAGTGAGATTAAGCTTAAACTTAAGAGAAAATCACAATTGTGATAATAGCTTTATAAGAAACATTGTAACTCTTAAACGAATTTGTTTACATTAAGTTGTAAGAACTAGAGTGATCAGGTTGTTGATCAGTATACTCTAGAAAGTCTTAGAAGGTATCTAAGCAGTTTTTTCCTAGAGTGACCAGGTTGTGATCAGTATACTCTAGAAGACTTAGGAGTTGTCTAAGTGGAAAACCATTGTAATCTTGTGTGATTAGTGGATTAAATCCTCAGGTGAGGTAAATCACTCCAAGGGGGTGGACTGGAGTAGTTTAGTTAACAACGAACCAGGATAAAAATCATTATGCAAATTGTTTTTATCTTACAAGTTTTAAAAGCTACACTTATTCAAACCCCCCCTTTCTAAGTGTTTTTCTATCCTTCACATGTATTTGATGGTACTTGAAGATTCTATGGGGTGTGTCCTAGGTCAGCAAGACGAGTCTGGTCGAAAAGAGTATGCCATTTATTACTTGAGCAAAAAGTATACCGACTGTGAAACAAGATATTCACTACTCAAGAAAACTTGTTGCACTCTTGTATGGGTTGCTCGCTGGCTAAGGCAGTACATGTTGAATCATACAAAATATCTCATATCCAAAATGGATCCAATCAAATACTTGTTTGAAAAACCAGCTTTGACTGGAATAATTGCCCGCTGGCAGATGTTATTATCAGATTACGACATCCAATATCATGTCCAAAAGGCCATTAAAGGAAGTGTTTTAGCTAATCATTTGGCTTATCAACCCATTGACGATGATCAATCCTTGCAAGACGACTTCCCAGATGAAGAGGTCATGTACTTGACATAAAAAAAATTATGAAGAGCCTTTACCTGAAGAAGGGCTTGATCCTGAATCCGACGGGGTTTGGTATTTGATGGAGTTGTTAATGCTTATGGTCGAGGAATTAGGGCAATCATTATCATGCCATAAGGTTCTCACGTACCATTTACTGTAAGACTGGTGTTTGACTGCACCAACAATATGGCAGAGTGTGAAGCTTGTATCATGGGACTAGAGGAAGCCATTGATTTAGAATCAAGATTTTGGATGTGTATGGAGATTTTTCTCTAGTCATTAATTAGATCAAAGGAGAATGGGGAACTCGTCATCCTGATTTGATTCCATACAGAGATTATGCCCGAAGACTGCTGACCTTCTCCAATAAAGTTGAATTCCATCACACACCTCGTGAGGAAAATCAAATGGCAGATGCATTGGCCACTATGGCTTCCATGTATCAAGTGAAGTTTCCAAATGAAGCTCCTCAAATTACAATCATGCGCTTGGATAGGCCGACTCATGTATTCGCTGTTGAAATTGTCACGGATGGCAAGTTGTGGTTTTATGACATCAAGATCTTCTTACATAAACAAGAGTTACCACCTGGGGAATCTAGCAAAGACATAAGAACTTTGAGAAGATTATTTGGTAATTTCTTCCTAACTGGGGATGTGCTTTACAAGAGAAACTTTGACATGGTATTTCTTAGATACGTGGATACACACGAAGTGAACCTGTTAATGCAAGAAGGATCTTTTGGCACTCACGCCAATGGACATGCAATGGCGAGAAAGATGTTAAGAGCAGGTTACTATTGGTTGACGATGGAATCTGACTGCTATAAATATGTGAAGAAGTTTCACAAGTGCCAGATCTATGCTGATAAGATCCACGTGCCCCCGACGCTTCTCAACGTTATCTCTTCTCCATGGCCTTTCTATATGTGGGGAATTGACATGATTGGTATGATTGAACCGAGGGCTTCAAATGGCCATCATTTCATCCTGGTTGCCATTGATTACTTCACTAAATGGGTTGAAGTTGCTTCTTACGCCAATGTCACTCAACTAGTTGTAGTAAGATTTATCAAGAACAATCTCATTTGTCGCTACGACGTACCCAAAAGGGCAACTTAGGAAAAAATGAGCGTCTCGGTGAACTGAAAACCTTAAAAGGTGGTCCAAGCAAAAATTAGAGACAAACAAAAAAGGAAATTATCCCGATGGATTGAAAACCGGAAAAGGCAATCCATGCAAAAATTAGGGAATGTGGCAAGTAACCACATCTGGTACAAATTGACCATCCTGAAGACATTTTTTGAAGACTTTCAACCGACGTCAGCGTACGCCCAATTCAAAGTTGTTTGGGAGACTAGTGATCACTGCATTTCAATGTATCCTTTCCTATAAAATTTACCATTTTCAAAATTTGTAATCCATGGAGTCATGTCGTTCGCAGACTACCATTCCATTAATAAAATTTGAGCCTTATCTCATTCCTTGGAATTCTTATATTTTTTCTATCATGCAAAATATTGATTTTGAAATTAAAAGATTTGAAACAAAGTCAAAGTTATTTTTCAAAATAAATAAAAGATAGAACGTTTTCTTAAAACTCTTGAACACAAAGGAAAATGTTGACCCTGAATCCCAAAAAAGAGTTGATCCTCGAAACGAGAAACGAAAGTACCGACAGATTTTATCCCCGCATAGCAGCTAGGTCTTGACATAAGTTGTCTCCAGCCAAAGTAACAGGTTTTCTTCTCGAAATGTGTTTCCCTTTTCAACGGGTTTTCTTCTCGGAATAAATCCCTTTGACAACAAAGATTGATTTGAAGAGTGCTCTCTTCCCCAGCGAGATTTGCATCCTCAATAGACGATGTTATTAACAATCGGATGAGTATATACTCCGATGTTGTTATCCCCAACATGGTCATCTGTACTACATGTCTGTTTTGTTAGTATACACATAACACTCATTCATGCATTCATACATTCATATATTCATGCGCATCATTTGCATCTTGTTAATAAGAAAATGGTTGTTTCCTAAACCATGTCTTTACTCCTTCCACCTAAGCGTCAACTTTAGCCAGAAAGACCCTTAATCCTCGTGTTTCCCCAAAGAGTTCATTCCTCATGGGAAGATCTTTTTCAGCTTATTCGTCTTTCTGTAGATAGGATGAATCCCCATTTTGAGCTTATTTCTCATTGGGAAGTGTCTTGTTTGGTGTCTCCTTCCAACTCCGCCTTGGATTGAACTTCGTCTCCAGCAAATATAATTATTTGGATTAGTGAATCCTGGAATCTACAAGATGCATTTATTTTGCACAATTGAAGACTTGGTATCCTCAAGTAAGAACCAGTTTGTGGTTCCCTAAAAAGTTGGATTTATATCCCCAACAGTTATTATTGCAATTACTACTTGACGACAAGTAATGGTCTCTTTATTTGAGCATCTTGTATGTCCCAGATTTCCTTCTGGAAATAAGACAACAGTTTCTATGGAGCAATCAAAGAAACTCGTGAATGGTTAGTCTCTCAGTAACAGAAGACAGTTCATGATGAGAAGTCCAATGGATGGTGAGTCTTCTCAAGATGATGAAGACAATCTGTTGAAGAACATGATTATTATCTCTTTATGAATGGTTAGTCTCTCCAGCGTCGAGACAGTTCATGTTGAAGTTTATGAATGGTGAGTCTCTCCAGCGTCAAGACAGTTCATGTTGAAGTTTATGGATGGTTAGTCTCTCCAGCGTCGAGACAGTTCATGTTGAAGTTATGAATGGTAAGTCTCCCCAGCGTCGAGACACCTCATGTTGAAGTTTATTATGAATGGTTAGTCTCTCCAGCGTCGAGACAGTTCATATTAAAGTTGGTTCTTTCCTTTGTGAATGGTGAGTCTCCCTAGCGTATGAGACAGTTCATTGAGAAAGCCCATTGATTTCCTTCCCCAGCATGTGAAAGCTGTTAGAACAAGATTTGTTCTGATCAATATTCTTAGTTTTGATGATAACAATGTATATGAATTTTGTATGAGATAATGTGGTACTCTAATACTATGCAATTTCCATTTCAGGAATTATATAAAGAGTATGCACAAAATCAGCGCAAGAAGCACTGACTCAGAAGGTTCAGCATGCAACATCAGAACATGGTCTGGCAAGACATCAGAAGATGGTCAAGCAGAATCAGAACATGGTCTATGGAAGCATCAGAAGAACTGAAGTTCTCATGGTATCACGCTAAGAAGCACTTCAAGGTCAGAAGACAAGAAGATGCTCTGCACCAAGCTGTTTGACTCTGATAATATTCAAACGTTGTTTACACAAACATCAGATCAGAAGCAAGTACAAGATGGCAGGCTACGCTGACTGACAAAAGGAACGTTAGTAGCTATTAAAGGCAACGTCAATAGACACAGCGAAAGCAAGGCTCGAGGTAGTTAACAAAAAAGTGAAACATTAAATGCAATGTTGTACGGAATACGCAAAGCATTAAATGCTCCCAACGGTCATCTTCTCAAACGCCTATAAATAGAAGTTCTGATGACAAGCAAGGTTACAAACTCTTAATAGAACACTTGCACAAATATACAGAAACACTGTCAAAATCAAAAAGCTCTCAAACTTCATCTTCAACCTCACTACATTGCTGTTGTAATATATTAGTGAGATTAAGCTTAAACTTAAGAGAAAATCACAGTTGTGATAATAGCTTTATAAGAAACATTGTAACTCTTAAACGAATTTGTTTACATTAAGTTGTAAGAACTAGAGTGATCAGGTTGTTGATCAGTATACTCTAGAAAGTCTTAGAAGGTATCTAAGCAGTTTTTTCCTAGAGTGACCAGGTTGTGATCAGTATACTCTAGAAAGTCTTAGAGGGTATCTAAGCAGTTTGTTCCTAGAGTGATCAGGTTGTGATCAGTATACTCTAGAAGACTTAGAAGTTGTCTAAGTGGAAAATCATTGTAATCTTGTGTGATTAGTGGATTAAATCCTCAGGTGAGGTAAGTCACTCCAAGGGGGTGGACTGGAGTAGTTTAGTTAATAACGAACCAGGATAAAAATCATTGTGCAAATTGTTTTTTATCTTACAAGTTTTAAAAGCTACACTTATTCAAACCCCCCCCTTTCTAAGTGTTTTTCTATCCTTCAATTGGTATCAGAGCCTGGTTCTAAGGTGCAAGAACTTAACCGTGTTTAGAAAAGATTCAGGAAGAGAAAAACACTTAAGTCAAGATGTCTGGTGAAAATCCAACAAATACATCTACATCTGGCTCTGCTGAGCAATACAATGGAAATGGTAACAATGGTTATACTAGACCACCAGTATTTGATGGTGAAAACTTTGAATACTGGAAAGATAAACTTGAAAGTTACTTCCTTGGTCTAGATGGTGACTTATGGGATCTACTGATGGATGGTTACAAACATCCAGTGAAAGCTACTGGTGTAAAGCTTACAAGACAAGAAATGAATAATGATCAAAAGAAGCAATTCAAAAATCATCATAAGTGTAGGACTATTTTGCTGACTGCTATCTCTCATGCTGAATATGAGAAGATATCTAACAGGGAAACTGCCTATGACATGTATGAGTCATTGAAAATGACCCATGAAGGAAATGCCCAAGTCAAGGAGACTAAAGCTCTTGCCTTGATCCAGAAATATGAAGCCTTCAAGATGGAGGATGATGAGAATATTGAGAAGATGTTCTCAAGATTTCAAACGCTAACCGCTGGATTGAGAGTTCTTGACAAGGGATACACAAAGGCTGATCATGTCAAGAAGATCATCAGAAGCTTGCCTAGAAGATGGGGTCCTATGGTGACTGCTTTCAAAATTGCCAAGAATCTGAATGAAGTCTCTCTTGAAAAATTGATCAGTGCTCTGAGGAGTCATGAAATCAAGCTGGATGCTAATGAACCTCAGAAGAAAGGTAAGTCTATTGCGTTAAAATCTAATTATAAAAAATGCACTAACGCTTTTCAGGCTGAAGAAGTAGATTCTGAAGAATCAGAATCAGAAGAAGAAGATGAACTGTCCATGATCTCCAGAAGGGTAAACCATCTCTAGAAGAGCAAGCAAAAGAAGTTCAAGAGCTTCAGAAGTTCAAAGAAGCCTGAAATAGGAGAATCTTCTGGAGGCAGGAGATCTGACAAGAAGAAGGTCATCTGCTATGAATGCAATGAGCCTGGACACTTTAAGAATGAATGTCCAAAACTTCAGAAGGAGAATCCCAATAAGAAGTTTCATAAGAAGAAAGGTCTTATGGCAACATGGGATGATTCAGAATCAGAATCAGACTCTAAAGGCGAGCAGGCAAACCTTGCACTGATGGCCACAATGGATGATGGATCAGAATCTACAACAGAATCAGATTCTGAAGAGGTATTTTCTGAACTATCTAGAGAAGAGTTATTTTCCAGTTTAACTGAACTTCTGGAACTCAAGGCTCATCTTAGTATCAAATACAAAAAGCTGAAAAAGCTATTTGAATTTGAAACTAAGAAGGTGGAAGTGGAAAATTCTGAACTGAAGGAAAAAGTTTTAAAATTATCCAAAGATATTGGATCTCCTTCTGAATCAGAAAAATCCATTCCTAGTCTCAATCATATTCTGAAAGAATATGACTCGAGCTTCAGAAAGTTTCTATCTAGAAGTATTGGAAGAATTCATCTTGCTTCTATGATATATGGTGTTTTTGGAAACAAACGGATTGGCGTTGGCTATGAGGGTGATATCCCACGTAATTTGAACCTGTAGATGATTTGAAAATCACATACAAGCCATTGTATGATCGGGTAAAATATGGCCACTCACATGATATTAGGCTCACTTCACATGCCAAAAGTTTTAACACTTCACACTGAAGGATAGAAAAACACTTAGAAAGGGGGTGTTTTAATAAGTGTAACTTTAAAACTTGTAAGATAAAAACAATTTGCACAATGATTTTTATCCTGGTTCGTTGTTAACTAAACTACTCCAGTCCACCCCCTTGGAGTGATTTACCTCACCTGAGGATTTAATCCACTAATCACACAAGATTACAATGGTTTTCCACTTAGACAACTTCTAAGTCTTCTAGAGTATACTGATCACAACCTGATCACTCTAGGAACAATCTGCTTAGATACCCTCTAAGACTTTCTAGAGTATACTGATCAACAACCTGATCACTCTAGTTCTTACAACTTAATGTAAACAAATTATAAGAGTTACAATGCTTCTTATAAAGCTATTATCACAACTGTGATTTTCTCTTAAGTTTAAGCTTAATCTCACTAATATATTACAACAGCAATGTAGTGAGGTTGAAGATGAAGTTTGAGAGCTTTTTGAATTTGACAGCGTTTCTGTATATTACTCAGAGTTGGTTTCAAAGTTCGTAACATAGCTTCTCATCAGAACTTCATATTTATAGGCGTTTGAGAAGATGACCGTTGGGAGCATTTAATGCTTTGCATATTCCGTACAGCATTGCATTTAATGTTTCACTCTTTTGTCAACTACCTCGAGCCTTGCTTTCGCTGTGTCTACTGACGTTGCCTTTAATAGCTACTAACGTTCCTTTTGTCAGTCAGCATAGCCTGCCATTTTGTACTTGCTTCTGATCTGATGTTTGTGTAAACAACGTTTGAATATCATCAGAGTCAAACAGCTTGGTGCAGAGCATCTTCTTGTCTTCTGACCTTGAAGTGCTTCTTAGCGTGATACCATGAGAATTTCAGTGCTTCTGCTTCTGATCTCAAGTCCTTCTGATGCTTCCATAGACCATGTTCTGATTCTGCTTGACCATCTTCTGATGTCTTGCCAGACCATGTTCTGATGTTGCATGCTGAACCTTCTGAGTAAGTGCTTCTTGCGCTGATTTTGTGCATACTCTTTATATAATTCCTGAAATGGAAATTGCATAGTATTAGAGTACCACATTATCTCATACAAAATTCATATACATTGTTATCATCAAAACTAAGAATATTGATCAGAACAAATCTTGTTCTAACAATCTCCACCTTTTTGATGATGACAAAAACATATATAAATGATATGAATTTGCAATCTGAATATCAGACGGCTAAAGACAATTACACAGCTATAGCATAAGCATATAAACATAGTGTGAATATGTCTCCCCCTGAGATTAACAATCTCCCCCTGAGATAAATAATCTCCGCCTGAAATAAATACTGGAAGAAATTTATAGATAAAGGACTTCCCTAAGTATTTTCCATTTCAGTTGAGACGATCACATATGCTTAGATCTTCAGAACATTCATAGCTTCTGATTCTTGCTTCCATAGGACAGCTTCAGAGCTTGAATTTCTTCTTGAATCATTGCATGCTAGATTGTATCAGAACATTGTTGATTGTACCTGTTATACCCCAAAATTTGCCCGCATCTTTTTTAGAAAGAAGGTAACAGATTTCTGTCTAAAAATTGGGAGTTTCATATAATCTTGGATTTTATTTCACAAATATCCTGATTTTTATGAATACTCGGTTTTTAGAATGTTTCTTATACGGTATTTTGGTTCGCTGTTGAATTTATTCTTACCCAAACGCCAATTACTGTTTATCACTTCACACACGCTGTTTATTTGAGATTTATTTACAGATAAATAGTACTGACGCAATTGGTACAGAATTAAATTTTTGCAGGCGCAGAGTCCGGGGATTCAGACTGTACTGGTAATAAGTAAATAATTATTAGTTTTTGTTTCCCACTAATTTTTGTACTATATTCTATTATTTTCAAAATCTTTTCCTTTCTTTTCAAATCTCTTTCTTTCAAATCAAATCTTAACTTTATTCTATACATCTCTCTTTTCAAACCCTACCATACACTTTCTTTCAAATCCTTCTACCACTTAAATTTTCCTTTTTGTACGGAATCACTTCATTCCCCAACGTCTCTATCCTTCTTTTCACTCTATAAATACCTCTCATATTTTTCATAAATTCTCACATCAAATTTCAACTAATCTCTCAAATTTCTACCTCATATTTATTTTCTCTTCTTCCCCGGCAAAAATGGCGAAGTGGATGGATACGTGTTTTCTTATGGTCATCACCGTCTTGGTGGTGATCATGTCCTTTTTCTGTCTGCATAGTCCTGAAAAATGCGGACCTGGGTTGCTTACACTCCCGATCATCTATATGTTGTTATTTATAGATGGGTTTTTAATCGCCATTTTTAAAGTTTGTCGTATCTTTTGTTTTCAAATAATGTACCGTTTATTTTATTTGTCGTATTGTTCATTATGTTATGTAATATTTGTATTGTCAGTATTAAATGTCGTACTATCTGTCGTACTGTAGTTTAATTATCCAGATAATATTTTGTGTGTTTTCTGCTAATTAAATATTTATTTTTCTGCACATTAAATATTTTTCAAGGTTATTATCGGTAATTTCGTTCGCGTACAGTATTTTTTATTTATTTATTATGCTTTGTGTTTTTCTAACAACTCATGTAAATAAATTTTCACCATTAACACAACAAAAAGCAAAAAGATAAAATTAACTTTAACTGTTGAATTTTCACTTTAACTGTTACGTTATTGCCTGAACAGCCAGTTGACAATCAAACCCGCTGACAGCACGATTCTCCGTGTTTTGTACCATCAATCAAATCAATCTTTTGCATTTCAAAATTCCAAGATTTTTGTTCTAAAAGTCTTCTGATAATCACATGATCAGCAGAGACTCAGCACTGCACAAAAATCAGGTACGCTTAACTGTCTCCTACACAAACAGTCCCTAACTAGAGTTTTTGTTTTTTTCAGGAGAACAAGTTTTTTGAGACCTCAAATGGATTTCATGGACCTCCATATGTCTCTAAGTACCACCATACAAATTTTCAAACTTCAATTCGCTCAGACGCACAGTCAGCAGCTCAAACAGTCAACAGACGACCAGTTTGACCGAAAAGTCAACAGACAGTCAAAAATGAAATTTTTTGTCAACATCCATATTTTGTCAAAAGATTCATCATTTGATCATTGGTTGATCATAATTCATCAATAAAAGATCAAAAATCAACAAAACCCTAAGTTTCAAAATTAGGGTTTTCTCCTAAAAAGTCAACTGAACTTTGACCGGCCATAACTCTCTCCTCGTTCATTCAAAAAATTCCAACCAAAGCTTGTTTTGAAGGAAATTCAATTATATTTCAAATGCAATTGATCCCATGGTCATTGGATTCACCATTTGAAAAATATGAGCTCAGACATTACAGGTCGTTTTCAAAGTCAACAAAAAGTGGTTTTTTGTCAAAGGCCTTAACATCAAGATAACTTCTCCAAATGAAAAAAAGTTTCCAAAGTGGCTTGTAGAGGACATCTTGAGGTTTCTAAAAAGTACAAGAACTCCTTCATATGATCAAAATTGAGGGATTTATGCCTTGTTGAAGTTGGCTAATTTTTGGGAAAATGCATGAAACCAACATTGATCAAAAATGTTTTTTTTCCAAAAGGGGCCAACTTTTCATGATCCAAACATGATTCTAACAATGTTAAGGGCCTCCCACGACCAACCTAAGGCCCCTGACATTTTTATTTCTTTTTTGGTTTAATTTTATTACATTTAAAGTTAAATTAAAGAAGAAATGGTGAAGGATAGCGATACAATGCTTGATTCTTAAGCTAAAGCCACCAAAGTTGATCAATACTCTGCAGCATGAAGGTACAAAGCAGGCCTAGAGCAAGAGAGACCAAGAAGATCAAGCCATGGTCAAAAATTCAAAGATTTTTAATATAAAAAATCAAAAGTTCAAACAAGCAATCAATGCTTCTTAGCTTCAATTTGCAACACTTCTTTGCTTATAAATGAAGTAGGATACTTCATCAACAACACACACACAAAGATCTAGCAAGAGAATAGTCAAGAAATTCATAAAATTGTCAAAAAATATCAAATATATATAATTTTCGTTTTCACTCTTGCAACTATATACAATCAATTTCACACATCCCATCGTGCTCCTGGGTGATTATTGAGTAGGTAGGTGTCCATATGCATGGACAAAAGACCTTGAATCACTGGCATCATAAACTCCGATCACCTTACATTCTTGAATTTCATATTTTTATTTTCATCATGTTTTAACTTGAACTAACCCCATCATTGTGTTCCTGAGACCTCATAGGACAGGTTTTAACGATCGCATGAAGCTCATAATGACTAAAACATGATTTGCCATAGTTAAGGCTTTGGATTGAAGAAGCTTCGTTCTCCTATCTACATGCCATTTCAAGCAAAACTGATGCTACCAATGAACTCGCAGCCCCCATTTTAGGTGGTCTGGGTGGTTCTATCTTCTTTTAATTTCGTTTTGCAGGTTTTTTAAAAAACCTCTCGCCGGAGAAGATGAAGAAACCGCCGCAGGCGGTGGTTTGGAAATCCCAGGGGAGAGTCAATGCACGCGTGGCTTCCTCCCTCTCTCTCATTGGCCAGTCAAAACACCAAAGGCTTGCGTGGCAAAATGATAAAACCTGATTGGTTGTTACTTAAGAACGTGGGCCCCATATAACTTAAATTCAGAAAAAAATAAAAACAATCAGACTGGGCCTGTGCGTGTTGTTATACACAACCCTCGTTTCTGGCCCATATGCAGGTTTTGAACTAAAATCAGTTCATTTTCAAATTGCAAAATACACCCCCTTGTTTTATTTAATTAAATAATTTTAGTTTTTACTTTTAATTAAATATCAACCAATCAAAATCACTCAAAATCATTTTTCTTTTAGATTTAGGTTTTTATATTTTATCACTTAATTTCTGAATATAAAAAAAACATATTATTATATTAGTAGGTTAATTTATTTAGTATAATTAATTAGTTTAATTAATTTAGTATAACCTTAAAATCAAATTCCAAAAACTACAAAAAAATTAGTTTTAGTTTAAAAATTAATAGACAACTAGTTTAGACTTAATTTAGATTTAATTAAATTAGGTTAGATTTTTTTTATCATTTAGTCTTTTAATTAGGTTAAATTAGACTTTTAATTTAGTTAAAAACACCAAAAATAACTTAGGTTTAAAAACTTAGACTTAGGATTTTTATCTTATTTTCAAAACTTTATTTTCCCTTTATCATCCCCCTTTTCATTCCTCGATCTTATTTTTAACATAATTTGTTTGCTTTATTCAAAGTCCTGTAAATAATTTGTAATAGCTTAGATTTAATTCTCGCACGAGTAATGTAATAATTTAGCTTAGGGTTTTAGTTTTTGTGCTCCCGATTATTATTGTAATCCCCCTCCCGAAGCCATGTAATAGCGTAGATTTACTTTTCGCATTTTACATTCCCGCACTTTAAATTCTGTACATATAAAACTGCGTGTATGCCAAAGATAATAACTGAAGCGTTAGGTCACTAACTTCAAAGATAAAAATATCTGAACCAGAACACGATCACACTTGCACCTCTTAGGGTAATCCCTCTGTTACTCTTTTCAAAAATCAAATTCTACTGTTTCAAATGCAAATCTAAACTTTTGTTTACATCCGGTCAAAGGAGAATTTTCTAAAAGAAATGGGAAAGGACCTTATAAATTTAGGGTAGATCTCCTAATTGCTTGCTCAAAATCAAAACAACAAATGTCTCATATATTCATTGCTTTTCAAAACAAAACTTTCAAAAAAAGACAACATTTTGTATATATCCAAACAAGGATTATTACGAAATTAAAGATCTTTTTTTCAAAACATCTTTTCGAAAGATAAAACACTTTGTATACATCCACACAAGGATCATTACAAAGTCAATTTACAAAGGTATTTTAAAACCACATACAAGCATTTCAAGGCAAGACAAATGATTCAAAACAAGTGAGCTAAGCAATTAAGAGCCCATGGATAACCATGGATACAAAGGGGTGCTAATACCTTCCCTTTGTATAACCTACCCCCGAACCCAAAATCTCTTAAAGGTCTTTTTCTGTTTCTTTTATAAACCTTTCCTTAATTGGATAAAATAAAAGTCGGTGGCGACTCTCTGATTTTCAAAACTCAAAAAATAAAAGAAGAGTCAGTTCGTATCTCTCACGATATATTAAAATACCGAGGGCGACAGTACCAGAGCATCATCAGAGCATCTCTACATCATGAAATGTTACAGAACAAACTAAACGACAAAAGTCAGAGCATGAATGAATCAGAACATAAAATATGTATCAGAACATATGATATGTATCAGAGAAAAAACAATAATGTTTCAGAGCATATTTAAAACTAAAACATGCATCAGAACATATAAGGAATAAGAATGAGTTAGAGCATATTCTATCATCAGAATATCATAATATTCTTCCTTCTTGCTTTTGATCTTGAAGCTTCACAGCACTCAGCTTTCTTCAATTTCCATGAGCTTGATTCCATACAGAATTACTTTTCCCCATGTCTTTGCTTCTCATGTTGAGCTTTTAAGAAGATCTTCACTTCCTGCAAAACACTCAGAGACACAGAACTTGCAAATTCTTGTTAGAAATGTGGAGACTTACTCCCAACAACTGATAATATAAATCATATCATTTATCACATTTTCTCCCCCTTTTTGTCATAACATCAAAAACACAAAAGATTCAGATGAAAAACAAAACAATAATGAGAGAAAAGAAGGATAACTTTCATTGATTGCAAAAGGAGAATTGTCAGAAAGTACAAGGAAGATGCATAGAAGACAGATGCAAGAACCAAAGAAACAACTAAGACACAAAGGACTAAGACGACCCTAGCTTAGACATAATCTTGGCCAGCATGTCATGAATCCCAGGATTGCTCTCAGACTGCCTCTCCATGAAAGAGCGGAACTCAGCATTGGTGTCCTCTTGCTTGTTCATACGAGAAGCTAGCTCAGCTTGGTTCTTCTGAATAACCTCTAGAGTCTTCACCAAAAGAGAGGGTTCACCAGAAGAAGCTTCACAACTTCTGTTCAGAGGGACAGCATTCTGAACTGCAGCTTCCATTGTAAGATCATCATCTTGATTTTCCTCAACAGGAATAGACTTAGCAGGATGATCTTCAGAATCAGCTTCTCCCATATCAGGATCTTCTTCATACTCAGGAGCAGGAAGATCAGAGTCTCCATTCTCAAGAGCTTGAAGAATGGCAGCAAGATTCCTTGGGGCAGAAGGACCTTCAACGTCTGGCGGGTCAACAACTTCTGGAATGACCAAATTTGGGTCTTCCTCAGAAGGATTTTCCCTCAGAAAGTCAAACAAGGACTTAAAGTCTCCAGTCAGAACTGGATACTTAGGTCTCCATACCACAATATCCCTGCAAGGATTGGCTTCCATTTCCGCAGAAATTCGCGCTTCTACAAGTTCATCAATGAATTTCTTCTCTTCGAAGCAATATCTCCCTCCAAGACGACTGAACCAGAAGTCTTCATAGTTCCTCAGAATTCCACAAGGTTGTGGAGCACTTTCTACACAAATTTCCTGAAGTTCTTCAAAATAAGCATCTGCTTTTCTTCGGAAGATCCTCCAGAATTTTTGCATAGCAACATCATTTAATACAGCATTTTCAACTATTTTGAGAGTGTCAAAGACTCTTCTGATATCCCTCTTTACCATTTCATAGGTTACACCAATAGGGTATGCTCGGTGGGAGTTTATTTTGGTTATGGGAGAATCTGGGTTTGGGACAGAATAGGGTTGAGGCTCTCTATCCAGACGGAAGGATGATTCTGCTTCATTCTCAGAATCTAACACTACCAGCTCAGCTTCAGGACGAGGCTTGGGTGTGTAATTGCAGTCACGGAGCAATTGCTCATGTGATGCAGAATCTGGAATATCTGATACAGAAGGATTATTTTGAGAGGTGGAAGGAATGGGTTCATAGTTTGCATGAGGTGGGGGTTGAGAAATGGATATATTTGTGTGAGGTGGAAAGAGAGTTTGAAGGGGTGGTATATCAAGGACAGGGTTTTCAATGGCCTGGTCAGAAGCAAGGTTGGTTGTGGGTGGAGATGAAGGAATGGGAACATTTGTGATGGGTGAATGAGGAGGAGTAAGAGTTTTGGTTACAGGAGAAGAAGGAGGTGTGAGAACATGGATATTTATGGGTGATTCTGATGGGGCTTTTTCTGGTTGATTTACTGGTTCAGGGGTTTGAGCAACATTTATTGGTGCAACTTCTGAACGTAAAGCAGGAACAGAATTAGGTTCAGAGAGATGTATACCTTTGGACACCTTCTGAATAGCTTCAAACACAGCCTCCAGTTTCCTCTTCTTCTTACTCTTCTGCTCTTCCACAATCTTTGCCTTTCCAAGAGAGATTTCTCTTCTTCTGGTAGATTCCAGTCTCTCCTTCTCATTATCAACAGCCTTCTGACCTTCAACTACTTGAGTTGTTGGTCCTTGAATAATTTCTTTTGGCTGATTCACAGCTTCTGCTTGCTGATTCACAGCTTCTTGAGCTTCTTCTTCTTCATCCAAATTATTAATGATTAATTTTCTTTTTCTTGTCTCCTTCTTTTCAACAGCCTTTTCACTTTCCACATTCTTATTTTTCATTTTTCTCTTCTTCTTCTTCTTCTTCTTCTTCTTCTCAGCAGTCTCTTTTTCTCTATCTTTATTTTCAACTACACCTTCCTGCACTTCTTCAGCAACAACTTTTTCTTGAGCAGCTTCAACAGCATCAGTAGCAGCAGCTACACTTTGGACTACCTTTTCCTGGTTAACAGAAGGATGATTAAATTTTCGCTTTGTCCTTATTTCCTTCTTGACAACAGCATCAGGTGCAGCTTCTGAAACATCTTCTGAAGCAGCAGGCCTGGAAGTGGAAACTTTCTTGCGACCACCTTTAGCAGGAGAAACTTTGCCTTCTTCTTCCTTGAGTGAGTTTAGATATATAGTTCTGACTTCTGGCAGCTCACTTCTGAAGAAGGACTCAAAGTCAGCAAGAACAGGATCTCTTCTGCTTCTTGCTCCAGGAAGAGGTTGAGGGGTTTGTACGATAACATCAATAATACTCATCTTTCTCAAAGTGAGAGCATTCAAGCAACTTCCAGTATCAACAACAAGATCTTTGATGGTCCCTTGAGCTTCCAGGTCCTCAACAATCTTGGAATGAACCAGAAGATTTGTAATAATTCTTCCAAAAGGAATAATAGTACACTTCTTCTTTCTGAAAGCATTTCTGGAATCCCTCACAGCATTCCACATGTGGTTGAAGATTATGTAGATAACATCAACCTTCTTCTGAGTGGCAATGCAATACAGAATGTATTTCTACTCATTGTTGACAAAATCTGCAGAATGGGTTGCTTTCCTGTGATAGAAACACCCCAGAAGAATCTTGGTCCAGATTTTGTAGAGATCCTTCATGCCCTTGACACGATCAGTTTTCTTCACATCTTTATAGAGAGTAGCCAATACTTCATCCCAATCAGCCCTTAGATCAATTTCATGATCACCCTCAGGGTTTCTTAGATCAAACATCATTCTCAGGATGTTTTCAGTAACGACCACAAACTTCCCATGAACAAAGGACAGAATCGATTTAGGAGCTACAACAGCGTGCACCCAAAATTCTTTTACAAGATCTGGGTAAACTGGTCCACAGAACTCAGAGAATAGTGAAGTTCATCCTTGAAATATGATATCTTCTTTAAGATGAAACTCATTTTCTTCAATACTATCAAAGTCTACCATAAGTTCACAGATAACTTCCAACTCCTTTTTGGAAATAGAGCAGAAGATAACTGGAACAATTTCCTGATCTTCTTCTTGAAGATGGAGAGGAGCAGATGAACCAGCATTGAGAGATGATGAGGCAGCCATTGAAACAGTACTGAGATTGCAAGAAATATTTTTGGGTTTGCGCTTAGGGTTAGAGAAAAGGGCAAAGAGGTTACAAAAGTGCATGCACAAGGAGAGAGAGAATGGGAGCGAAAAAGATAAACGTTATGATTTGAAATATATTTATAGAGGCGGATTTAAAAAATGAATGCAATAAAATTATGAGAATGAACAGTTACAGAATCAAATGAAATCAACTGCATTAAATGATGAGTGGCGTTAGGTGAGAGAACATGGTAATTGAAATGACTTACACAGTTACCTAGGGCGGCGTCCCATCAGATTCACTCACGCTTTTACCATCCGTGCAAACACGTGTTCACCATCAGAAACACTTGATGACAGCTGTGTTGCATTGCATTTGCTTCTGATGATGAATAGAGCTTTTCATCTTCTGATTCTGGTCACTGATTCTGACTACCATTCTTTAGAAATGATCTAGTTCTGATAGGATCATCTTTATTTCCAAGGATCACATCTTCTGACTGAGCTGAGATGAGTCTAGAAGATCTTCTGACTGTTGGTTCTTCAGAAATTCTGAGATTCTCTAAAGATGCAGCAACTTGATCTTCTGATTCTTTGCTTCTGAGATTTTCAGCTTCTGAAACTTTGCTTCTTGGTTCTACAGCTTCTGATATATCAATATCTATATCTGCAAAATTCTCAAACTACTTTGGCTTTTCAAGACCAAGCTTATCATCAAATCTGATATTGATTGATTCTTCTACAACCAATGTTTCAATATTGTATACTCTGTAGCCTTTAGAGCATTCAGAATATCCAAGAAGGAAACATTTTTGTGCCTTAGAATCAAACTTACCAAGATGATCTTTAGTATTCAGAATAAAACAAACACATCCAAAAGGATGAAAATATGAAATGTTGGGCTTTCTGTTCTTCCACAATTCATAAGGAGTCTTATTTAGAATAGGTCTTATAGAGATTCTATTCTGAATATAACATGCAGTGTTTATTGCTTCTGCCCAGAAGTGCTTAGCCATATTGGTTTCATTGACCATGGTTCTGGCCATTTCTTGTAGAGTCCTATTCTTTCGCTCTACAACTCCATTTTGCTGTTGAGTTATAGGGCAAGAGAAATCATGGGCAATACCATTTTCTTTGAAGAACTCCTCAAAGAATCTGTTCTCAAATTCACCACCATGATCACTTCTGACCTTTATGATTTTGCACTCCTTCTCAGATTGAATCTGAGTGCAGAATTCAAAGAACACTGAATGAGACTCATCCTTGTGTTTTAAGAACTTTACCCATGTCCTGCGGCTATAATCATCTACGATGACTAATCCATATTTCTTCCCTCTGACAGATGCTGTTTTGACTGGTCCAAACAAATCAATGTGCAGAAGTTCTAACGGTCTTGAGGAAGAGACAACATTCTTAGATTTGAATGCAGGTCTGAAGAACTTGCCCTTCTGACATGCTTCACAAAGAGCATCTGATTTGTATTTCAGATTTGGAAGTCCTCTGACCAGATTTAGTTTGTTAATCTGAGAAATCTTTCTCAAACTAGCATGTCCTAATCTTCTGTGCCAGACCCATTGCTCTTCAGAAACAGACATAAGGCAAGTCACCTTCTGCTTCTCAAGATCTGAAAGATCAATCTTATAAATTTTGTTCTTTCTCTTGCCTGTAAATAGGATTGAGCCATCCTTCTGACTTACAGCCTTGCAAGACATTTGATTGAAGATTATGTCATAACCATTGTCACTTAATTGACTTATGGACAATAAGTTATGCGCTAATCCTTCTACAAGAAGTACATTAGTTATGGAAGGAGAGTTACCAATACTTATGGTTCCAGAGCCAATAATCTTGTCCTTCTGATCTCCTCCAAACATGACTTCTCCACCAGATTTAAGCACCAGGTCTTGGAACATAGACCTTCTTCCCGTCATGTGTCGCGAGCACCCAGAGTCCAGGTACCATGACATTTTGTGCTTTGTCTTCTTTGCTGCTAAGGATATCTGCAACAGAAATTATCTTCTCCTTAGGTACCCACAATTTCTTGGGTCCTTTCTTGTTAGTTTTCCTCAAGTTCTGATTGAACTTGGGTTTAGCATGATAAGTAACAGGAGGAACGGCATTATACTCTTTAGGTTTGGCAGCATGATATTTTTTAGGTTGTGTCACATGCTTCTTGGTGTGTGAAGTGTTAAAACTTTGGGCATGTGAAGTGAGCCTAATATCATGTGAGTGGCCATATTTGAACTGATCATACAATGGCTTGTATGTGATTTTCAAATCATCAATAGGTTCAAATTTTTGTGAGGTATCACCCTCATAGCCAACGCCAATCCTTTTGTTTCCTGAAACACCATATATCATAGAAGCAAGACGACTTCTGCCAATACTTCTAGATAGAAACTTCCTGAAGCTCGAGTCATATTCTTTCAGAATATGATTGAGACTAGGAATGGATTTTTCTGATTCAGAAGGAGATCCAATATCTTTGGATAATTTTAAAACTTTTTCCTTCAGTTCAGAATTTTCCACTTCCAGCGTCTTAGTTTCAAATTCAAATAGCTTTTTCAGCTTTTTGTATTTGATACTAAGATGAGCCTTGAATTCCAGAAGTTCAGTTAAACTGGAAACTAACTCATCTCTAGAAAGTTCAGAAAATACCTCTTCAGAATTTGATTTTGATGTAGATTCTGATCTGTCGTCCACTGTGGCCATCAGTGCAAGGTTTGCCTGCTCGCCTTCAGAGTCTGATTCTGATTCTGATTCTGAATCATCCCATGTTGCCATAAGACCTTTCTTCTTATGAAACTTCTTCTTGGGATTCTCCTTCTGAAGTTTTGGACATTCATTCTTGAAGTGTCTAGGCTCATTGCACTCATAGCAGATGACCTTCTTCTTGTCAGATCTTCTGCCTCCAGAAGATTCTCCTCTTTCAGTCTTCTTTGAACTTCTGAAGCTCTTGAACTTCCTTTGCTTGCTCTTCCAGAGATGGTTTACCCTTCTGGAGATCATGGACAGTTCATCTTCTTCTTCTGATTCTGATTCTGATTCTTCAGAATCTACTTCTTCAGCCTAAAAAGCGTTAGTTCATTTTTTATAATTAGATTTTAATGCTATAGACTTACCTTTCTTCTGAGGTTCATTAGCATCTAGCTCAATTTCATGACTCCTCAGAGCACTGATCAATTCTTCAAGAGAGACTTCATTCAGATTCTTGGCAATTTTGAAAGCAGTCACCGTAGGACCCCATCTTCTTGGCAAGCTTCTGATGATCTTCTTGACATGATCAGCCCTTGTGTATCCCTTGTCAAGAACTCTTAATCCAGCAGTTAGCGTTTGAAATCTTGAGAACATCTTCTCAATATTTTCATCATCCTCCATCTTGAAGGCTTCATATTTCTGGATCAAGGCAAGAGCTTTAGTCTCCTTGACTTGGGCATTTCCTTCATGGGTCATTTTCAATGACTCATATATGTCATAGGCAGTTTCCCTGTTAGATATCTTCTCATATTCAGCATGAGAGATAGCATTCAGCAAAACAGAACCATGATCAATGAAACAAATATGGCTAAGCACTTTTGGGCAGAAGCAATAAACACTGCATGTTATATTCAGAATAGAATCTCTATAAGACCTATTCTAAATAAGACTCCTTATGAATTGTGGAAGAACAGAAAGCCCAACATTTCATATTTTCATCCTTTTGGATGTGTCTGTTTTATTCTGAATACTAAAGATCATCTTGGTAAGTTTGATTCTAAGGCACAAAAATGTTTCCTTCTTGGATATTCTGAACGCTCTAAAGGCTACAGAGTATACAACACTGAAACATTGGTTGTAGAAAAATCAATCAATATCAGATTTGATGATAAGCTTGGTCTTGAAAAGCCAAAGCAGTTTGAGAATTTTGCATATATAGATATTGATATATCAGAAGCTGTAGAACCAAGAAGCAATGTTTCAGAAGCTGAAAATCTCAGAAGCAAAGAATCAGAAGATCAAGTTGTTGCATCTTTAGAGAATCTCAGAATTTCTGAAGAGCCAACCGTCAGAAGATCTTCTAGACTCACCTCAGCTCACTCAGAAGATGTGATCCTTGGAAAGAAAGATGGTCCTATCAGAACCAGAGCATTACTTAAGAACAATGCAGAATGTCAATTAGGTCTTGTCTCTTTGATCGAGCCAACTTCTGTTGATCAAGCTCTAGAAGATCCAGACTGGATAATTGCCATGCAAGAAGAACTTAATCAGTTTACAAGGAATGATGTATGGGATCTTGTTCCTAGACCAAAAGGATTCAACATCATTGGTACAAAGTGGGTTTTCAGAAACAAGCTTAGTGAGAAGGGAGAAGTGGTAAGAAACAAAGTCAGACTAGTGGCTCAGAGTTATAGTCAGCAAGAAGGTATTGACTATACAGAAACGTTTGCACCAGTGGCCAGGTTAGAATCTATTCGCTTATTAATTTCTTTTGCCACTCAGCATAACATCACTCTGTATCAGATGGATGTTAAGAGTGCCTTCTTAAATGGTTTTATAGATGAGGAAGTCTATGTCCACCAACCTCCTGGTTTTGAAGACTCTAAGTCTCCAGAACATGTTTTCAAACTTAAGAAATCGTTGTATGGATTGAAGCAAGCTCCTAGAGCTTGGTACGAAAGATTAAGTTCTTTCCTTCTGGACAATGGTTTCACTAGAGGACAAGTGGATACGACTCTCTTCTGTAAAACATCTAAGAAGGACATTTTAATTTGTCAAATTTATGTTGATGATATTATTTTTGGAACATCTAATGCTTCACTTGGAAAGGAGTTTGCTAAGTCTATGCAGGTTGAATTTGAAATGAGTATGATGGGTGAACTCAAGTATTTTCTTGGGATTCAAATCAATCAAACTTCTGATGGAACTTATGTTCATCAAACGAAGTATGTGAAAGAACTTCTGAAGAAGTTTAATCTTTCTGAAAGCAAAGAAGCCAAAACTCTTATGCATCCAACGTGTGTTCTAGGTAAGGATGAGGTAAGTAAGAAGGTAGATCAGAAGTTGTACAGAGGTATGATTGGATCTCTTCTATATTTAACTGCTTCTAGACCTGACATTCTATTCAGTGTTTGTTTGTGCGCTAGATTCCAATCAGATCCTAGAGAATCTCACTTAACTGTTGTTAAGAGAATTCTGAGGTATTTGAAAGGTACTACTAATGTTGGTTTAGTCTACAGAAGATCTAAAGAATACAACTTAGTAGGATTTTGTGATGCTGACTATGCTGGAGATAGAATTGAAAGGAAAAGTACTTTTGGAAGTTGTCAATTTCTAGGAAGTCATCTAATCTCCTGGTACAGCAAGAAGCAAGCTACCATTGCCCTCTCAACAACAGAAGCAGAATATGTTGCTGCTGCTGGTTGTAGCACACAAATGCTCTGAATGAAGAGTCAGCTAGAAGATTATCAAATATATGAGAGTAACATTCCTATCTGCTGTGATAATACTTCTGCCATATGTTTATCTAAGAATCCTATCTTACATTCCTAAGTTAAACATATTGAGATTAAACAACATTTCATTAGGGACTATGTTCAGAAGGGTGTTCTCTCTTTAAACTTTGTGGATATAGACCATCAATGGGCTGATATCTTTACAAAATCCCTTGCTGAAGATAGGTTTAAGTTCATTCTGAAGAATATCAGTATGGATTTATGCCCAGAATGAGAAGATGAGAAGATCTTATGTATAGTTAAATTCTGAAATGTGTCGGGACTATGTGTTTATAAGAAGTTTCGATAATGATCAATTAGAAGTTCTGATTCTGTTATTACTAACGTTTCATTATCTAAGTTGATTCAGAATCTCTTTTAAAGTAAAACAGCTGTCACCAGTCTTTCCAAAAAATGAACACGTGTTCACTATTTTTGGACAAGCATGCGTGCAGTTGAGGAGACGCCGCCCTAGGTAACTGTGCAAATCATTTCATTCTGTCACTTTATCCCTCCTAACGTCATTTCTCATTAAATGCAAATTGATGTCATGTTTTTCTGTAATCATTTCATTTAAACCATATTGCATTTATTTTTTTTAATCTTTTAAATACCTCTCTTCATCTTCATTTCATTTTTTTTCACTCTCTCTCTCTTCATTCGTCCCTCACTTTTTGCATTCATCACATAAACCCTAGTTTGTGTCTGCAACTTAGCATATCATCATGAATCCTTCATCAAACTCTTCAAACCAAGCAGAAATGTCTTCCACTCAACTGGTTTTGAGGAAGCGTGGTTTTGCTCCATTAAAGACCTGCTCCATTCCTACTGCAGAGATGGAAGTTCTTTGTGAGTCTTCAGTGGACTTTGAAAATCTGAGAGCACATGGTTTCAAACCTGAAGCAAAGACAATGGCACAAGGATGGTCAAACTACCTTGATAGATTGGTTGGCCCAATTTATCCGGCTCATGTAAAAGATTTCTGGGCTCATGCAACGGTTACTCCAACTGCAATCATCTCCTTCGTGTTAGGGCATGAAGTTATGATTACTGAGAAATTGATAAGGAAGCTGTACAACCTGGATGATGAAGAAGCATGTACTGGTCCACTTCCTGCCAGAGTTAGTTGGCCACAGGTTGAAGGACGAATATCTTATGCTACTGGTCTTCAATCTCACCAAACTGGTACATTAAGGGCGTTCTATCAAGTCTGGGCTGAAATTATTCTGGGATCTCTTCATCATAGAAGAAGATCATTATCCTCCATGTACATTAGTCCTGATCACAAATACACTCTCTTCTGCATTGGAAGAAGAATTGAACTGAACATCTCCAACATTCTGTTTCAGAATCTGAAGATGGCTATTGAAGAGTCAAGAGATGAAGAACATGAGAAGTATCCTCATCTTAAAAGAAATACTATTCCTTTCGCCAGAATGATCTCAGACATTCTGATAGAAAGTGATTTGATGGACTCTCTAAGGACTATTGGAACGTCCAAATTCTTTGGAGCCATTCAAGGGCATGTCATCAATGCTTTTGATCTGCTAAGAGTGGAACTTATCACGAAGGTAACTTCGGTTCCTGTAATCTCCACAGATATTCTGACCAGAAGAATTCAGGTGGAAGGCTTTGCTACCTTGTTCCAAGCAGAACTTCACAAGGCTGTTAAGCAATATTTGGAAGCTTCTATAAGAACTCAATCTTCTGTTGATCCTGCATGGATTCGTGGAAGAGTTCTTTCTTCTTTGGCTGACCTTCAGAAGAAGGTTCAGAAGAAGCAAGAAGCAAGGCTAAAAAGAAAGGCTCAAGAAGAAGAAGTCAAGAAAGCCAAGAAGCAAAGGGTCACCTTTGATCCTGTCAAAGTAAATTCCAAGGAATTTCAAGACCAACGCATCAGGGAGTCTTTTCGTGCTGAAAGAACTACAAATTTTCCCAGGCAAGTATACCAACCACCTCCTTCTGAACCTCAATCTTCTATCTAACCTTCTCCTTCTGAACCTCACAACACCTTTACCATTCCAAATCCTCCTCAACCATCTTTTTCTACACCTGTTTTGAACCCCACTCCACTAAATGTCTATCCTCCCACACCCACTGATATACCATCCTCATCAACCATCTCCACAGATATTCCATCCTCTTCAACCACAGCAGCTCCACCTTCTCTATCCCATCCCTTTCCTACCAGAAAATCCAACCCATACTGCCTTCTCTACCCTGACTACAAATTCACCTTCAATCCTCCTGAACCTGAACCTCATATCTACCTGGAGTTGTTCAGACAAGAAGTTATTAGTAGGCTGGATCTCTTGAAAGATGCCTTCTTCAATGACCTTGATGATGTTTCTACTAGAAACCTCTGGAGAAGCTTTCGCCGAGATTTTTAGGTGGGAGCTATGGCTGTTCAGAGGAGACTAGTGGCTGCTGCACCTGGTTATGTTGGATATCTTCTTGAAGTTGATGATGGAAAATATTTTCATCCTATCAGAAAAAGGAGATTTCTTGAGGAGAAGATGTTTGTTGATGAGTTGCTGGACAATCCTTGTAGGGATATTGTGGTTTGGAGACCTAAGTATCCAGTTCTGACTGGAGACTTCAAGTCATTGTTTGACTTTCTGAGGGAAAATCCTTCTGAGGAAGACCCCAATTTAGTCATTCCAGAAGTTGTTAACCCGCCAGAAGTTGAAGGTCCTTCTGCTCCAAGGAATATTGCTGCCATTCTTCAAGCTCTTGAGAATGGAGATTCTGATCTTCCTGCTCCTGAGTATGAAGAAGATGCTGATATGGGAGAAGCTGATGCTGAAGATCATCCTGCTGAGACTATTCCTATTAAGGAAAATCATGATGATGATCTGACAATGGAAGCTGCTGTTGAGATTGTTGTTCCTCTGAATAGAAGTTGTGAAGCTTCTTCTGGTCAACCCTCTCTTCTGGTGAAGACTCTAGAGGTTATTCAGAAGAACCAAGCTGAGCTAGCTTCTCGTATGGACAAGCAAGAAGACACCAATGCTGAGTTCCACTCTTTCATGGAAAGGCAGACTGAGAGCAATGCTGGGATTCATGACATGCTGGCCAAGATTATGTCTAAGCTAGGGTCGTCTTAGTCTTTGTGTCTTAGTTGTTTTTCTTTGTTTCTTGCATCTGTCTTCTATGCATCTTCCTTGTACCTTCTGATAATTCTCTTTTTGCAATCAATGAAAATTATCCTTCTTTTCTCTCATCTTGCTCTGTTTTTCATCTGAATCTTTTGTGTTTTCATCTGAATCTTTTGCAATCAATGAAAATGTGATAAATGATCTGATTTATATTATCAGTTGCTGGGAGAAAGTCTCCACATTTCTAACAAGAATTTGCAAGTTCTATGTCTTTGAGTGTTTTGCAGGAAGTGAAGATATTCTTAAAAGCTCAACATGAGAAGCAAAGACATGAGGAAAAGCAATTCTGTATGGAATCAAGCTCATGGAAATTGAAGCAAGCTGAGTGCTATGAAGCTTCAAGATCAGAAGCAAGAAGGAAGAATGTTATGATATTCTGATGATAGAATATGCTCTAACACATTCTCATTCCTTATATGTTCTGATGCATGTTTTAGTTCTAAATATGCTCTGAAACATTATTGTTCATGCTCTAATACATAATATATGTTCTGATACATATATTATGTTCTGATTCATTCATGCTCTGACTTTTGTCGTTTAGTTTGTTCTGTAACATTCCAGGATGTAGGGATGCTCTGATGATGCTCTGGTACATTCAACAATGTTCTGATACAATCTAGCATGCAAATGATTCAAGAAGAAATTCAAGCTCTGAAGCTGTCCTATGGAAGCAAGAAGCAGAAGCTATGAATGTTCTGAAGATCTAAGCATATGTGATCGTCTCAACTGAAATGGAAAATACTCAGGGAAGTCCTTTATTTATAAATTTCTTCCAGTATTTATTTCAGGGGGAGATTATTTATCTCAGGGGGAGATTGTTAATCTCAGGGGGAGACATATTCACACACTATGTTTATATGCTTATGCTATAACTGTGTAATTTCTTTAGCCGTCTGATATTCTGATTGCAAATTCATATCATTTATATATGTTTTTGTCATCATCAAAAAGGGGGAGATTGTTAGAACAAGATTTGTTCTGATCAATATTCTTAGTTTTGATGATAACAATGTATATGAATTTTGTATGAGATAATGTGGTACTCTAATACTATGCAATTTCCATTTCAGGAATTATATAAAGAGTATGCACAAAATCAGCGCAAGAAGCACTGACTCAGAAGGTTCAGCATGCAACATCAGAACATGGTCTGGCAAGACATCAAAAGATGGTCAAGCAGAATCAGAACATGGTCTATGGAAGCATCAGAAGGACTTGAGATCAGAAGCAGAAGCACTAAAGTTCTCATGGTATCACGCTAAGAAGCACTTCAAGGTCAGAAGACAAGAAGATGCTCTGCACCAAGCTGTTTGACTCTGATGATATTCAAACGTTGTTTACACAAACATCAGATCATAAGCAAGTACAAGATGGCAGGCTACGCTGACTGACAAAAGGAACGTTAGTAGCTATTAAAGGCAACGTCAGTAGACACAGCGAAAGCAAGGCTCGAGGTAGTTGACAAAAGAGTGAAACATTAAATGCAATGTTGTACGGATCACGCGAAGCATTAAATGCTCCCAACGGTCATCTTCTCAAACGCCTATAAATAGAAGTTCTGATGAGAAGCAAGGTTACAAATTCTGAATAGAACACTTGCACAAATATACAGAAACGCTGTCAAATTTAAAAAGCTCTCAAACTTCATATTCAACCTCACTACATTGTTGTTGTAATACATTAGTGAGATTAAGCTTAAACTTAAGAGAAAATCACAGTTGTGATAATAGCTTTATAAGAAGCATTGTAACTCTTAAACAAACTTGTTTACATTAAGTTGTAAGAACTAGAGTGATCAGGTTGTTGATCAGTATACTCTAGAAAGTCTTAGAGGGTATCTAAGCAGTTTGTTCCTAGAGTGATCAGGTTGTGATCAGTATACTCTAGAAGACTTAGAAGTTGTCTAAGTGGAAAACCATTGTAATCTTGTGTGATTAGTGGATTAAATCCTCAGGTGAGGTAAATCACTCCAAGGGGGTGGACTGGAGTAGTTTAGTTTACAACGAACCAGGATAAAAATCATTGTGCAAATTGTTTTTTATCTTACAAGTTTTAAAAGCTACACTTATTCAAACCCCCCCTTTCTAAGTGTTTTTCTATCCTTCAAAAGCACCCATGGAGAAGGTTAGAACTTGTTCTGAGAAAATCCTGAGTTTAGTAAAGTTTGTTGCTTTGTATTTAAGTCCCTCCTACTGTGCTGAGACGAAGATTCCATCTTCCCCTCATCAGGTATGAAGAACTTAAATAAGGGTAGATGTTGTACCCCAATTTTGACCAATAAGATCCCACCATATTTCCAAATATTAGGATCATTGTTATCATCATGCATATCATTTGCTAACCAAAAATACAAAAAAAATTGTTGCTTGTTGCTTGTGTCCTAAGACAGGAGACTGATCAAATAAGAGACTGAGCAAATTAGGGTTTTAAGGCCCACAAGGAATTTCAAAATTCTAATATGATTAAAAGGGTTCTCTCATTAATATCCAAGTCCAAAGATGGCCTAATTCAAGATCAATCACTTTCAAGATCACCTGAGGCCCAAATTAGGGTTTTGACCTAATTCCACTAGAAGATTGACTTTTAATCAGGACATGGATCCAAGACTCAAACCATGATTCAAAGGCATCCAAATAAACATTATAATCCATTCACATCATTCATTTGAAGAGGAGACCTTGATTCATGTGGAATCCACAAAACTGTAATTCATTTGGAAAAGTCAACTGTGTGGGTCAACCTTTGACTTTTGAGAAAAATTGTCAAACATGAACTTTTAAAGATCCAAATCATCATCATATGATTATAGAAGACATTTTACCAAGAGAAATCAAGAAAATTCATCAAAAATCAAAAAGTCAACAAAAGTCAAAATTAGGTTTTTTAAGTGATTTTGACCTCATTTTGGGAACTTCAAATTTCACCTACACACTCAAAAATCTCCCAACATGAAAGCTGTATATCTTGATCAAATAAACAACTTTGTCACATATCTCATTTCAACAAAAAAATGATTATTTTGAGAGATGTGAAATTATGAAGATCATGTTGAAAAAACATAGAAATTTTTTTAGTGTTTTCACTTGAAATTTTCCTAACTTTGTGGCCATTTTTCCCCATGATCCCAAAAGAGTTTGAGGAAACTTTTAACAAGTGAATTGAAGTATGTAGCAAGGTCTTTCCAAAGAGACCATTAGCATGAAATTCCATAGCTTGAGCTAGGAGATATGATTTTGTCAATATGGCTCAATGGCACTTGAAAATGAAGAAGAACATGAAGAACAAAGTTTGAATTTGCTCCAAATCTGAAAGAATCTCCAAAGTACAAGTCCTCTAACCTGTTTAAGAGTCCATAATCAGATATTTACACACGCGTTTGCGCTATGATCCACATGCTTAAGCCATTACACAATGAATCATTCCATTTTAAGCATAAAGATCACACTTCCATTCTTGTAAAGGGGTTTTAATCCAACCACTCTTACATTGAGCCTTTAAACATGTTTCCTTTGCAACAAAAGCAAATTGAAATTAGCAAGCTAACTCTCTACAATCAGATCAAAGCCTCCCAAGCATGCTTAAAGCTATGTACTTTCCATGGAAAACCACTTTTTCTCTTTTCTTCATGAATAAGCAACCAAGTACAAGTATCACATGGGAGCTCAATTCAATCTGATTATTCCCTCCATAAACCCTAATTCATGCCTATAAATAGAGGGTATCACTCCATTGATCAAACACACAAGAAATCCCAAAGTCACTCTTCATTCCAAAATCCATTTTTTGTGTCATTTGCACTTTCATAGCCATTTTGAGTTATAGAAATTCTGGGTAGAAACCAACCTTTCTAACACCTTCTATACACTATATAGAAGTTGTTGATCATCTCCAAACACTTCCCAAGCACCCCCAAACTAAGAATCACATCTATACCTCCATTAAAGCTTCACCAAAGGCCTTATCATTCCAAACTTTGTTCCATAAATTCACTAGCCAAAATATCCATTCAAACACCATCATTATATCATATGGAAGTTGTTTGAATCGTTCATTTGGAGCCGTAACACCTGGAACATCAGATTCCATTTTTATTTTCTTGTTTTGTAGGTACAATCGAGTTCCAAGTTCCAGAGGTCCTGACGATAATTAAGCATTCGTTTAGCTTCCCTACAACATAAGGACGCTATCCAGATCAAGAAATAACTTCTGTAACACTCACGGGTTCAGGTTGATCTTGATTTTTAGAGGTAAGAAGCTTGAATTTGAGCTTGCTCATTTAGGCATCATCCTGAACAAAACTTGTTGTCATTCCACTCAGAATCATGTAGGATTAATAGCCCTAAGGTTTTAGGGCCTAATTGTTTGTATCAAGAATTTAATTTGAAAAACTATTTTTAGGGTTCATATGAGTTTCCCATAAATTCATGAGTTAGGTTTAGAATTGATTGTTGTTAATCATGTGGTTGGATTCGCGTTCAAAAATGGATCAGGTTCCACCTTTATTTTGATAAATTTGACTAAGATTCATGAAAGTTTGAAAATCAACCATGGAGGTTGTTCTTCTTGCTTCACGAAGAAGATGAAGATGTTGAGTGTGTTTAAATTTGAATTCAGGCGCGCAATTTTTATAATGTAATGTTTTAGAGTCATTCCTTAAATGAATTCATCATTTAGCTCATTTGGCAAGTGTGTTTGTGTGAAGCGTGTCTATAGGGACTGGGGTTTAAATCCCCCTCGCCCCAGACCTTTTGCTTTTATTTTCTTTACATGTTTTGATACTTGTTTTTACTTGATATTAAACTGAAGGCACCATACTATTGTCGCGCGCTCGCGAAAAATGAACAGAGTTGCCACCAATATATTTATCCCATAAGGGAAAGGAATATCAGAAAATCTAGCAAAGGAAGGAACAGGGTCTTGCGACCAGAGAATCTAGGTACGGGAGTCGGTTACGCGAGGGGAAGGTATTAGCACCCCTCACGCCCATCGTACTCGATGGTATCCACCTGTGTTTGTTTCTATCTAAAGGGTGTGTACCATGTCTATGTCTATATGCGAATGAATGCAAAATGTAGGGAAAAGAAATAATTGTACTCGCACGGGCCCTACCCCGCTGCCTACGTATCCTTTTCAGGAATCAGAGTTACCGTAGCTCGGCTCAAGATTTTCTGTTTGTTTTTGTGTTTTTTAATTGGGCGGAGTAAACGTCCGCGCTCTTGCATAAGGGATTGACCTACGATGCGTTCGAGCGGAAATAACATTTCCCTTAAGAAAGAAGAAAAAGAGAGATTGGTTTGTGTCTTTTAGTGTAGGTAAGTGATGAACAGTTCCCACTACGGGGCCACTCACCAACTTCCCTACTTTGTTTTAATTTTGAACCTTTATTAGGTGTTTTAAGTGTTTTTGGTTGAGTATTTTTTTAAGGGGAATTTGTTTTCGATTTGAATCACATAAAAGTGTATAACGGTCGAGAAACAGATTAGGGAATGAATCCCACTCATCTCTCTTCCATTATATAGTGATCGAGAAACAGATTAGGGAATGAATCCCACTCATTTCTCTCCCACTAAGTGATTAAGAAACAGATTAGGGAATAAATCCCACTCATTTCTCTCTCACTATTAGTAACGTGTGATTCGCGTCTTTTATTTATTAAGTATTTTAAAATTCGAAAGGATAAAAAGAAATGCAAAGGGGAACTAATTCTAGATTTTAATCAAAGTTGTACGAAGGAAACAAAATAGTAGAAAGAACTATACAGTTTATTAAAGGAAAAACCACACATGGAATATGT
Organism: Vicia villosa; assembly: GCF_029867415.1. NCBI lineage: Eukaryota > Viridiplantae > Streptophyta > Magnoliopsida > Fabales > Fabaceae > Vicia > Vicia villosa. The sequence goes on along the minus strand of NW_026705999.1, from coordinate 14,330 downwards.
AAAAGAAATTCAATATACGGCAAATAAAATTGAGAACTATAACAAATAAATGGTACTCACAAACACACATATATCAATTAATTCTATAAAAAAAATCAAGACTAAAACTAATTCCTAAGTCTATTAACAAGATTATTTACAAGTATTAAAACAAAGAAATTCAAACATATTGTAAAGAAAAGGATTTATTAAAAGAATTAAAACGATTAAGAAAAATTAACAAAAATCATGGTAATTATTTAATCAACCTAAAATATCTAAAAAAACAAATTTTATGTACTTTTTTATATTTGAGTCAAAAGGAATTACGAGCTGAAAGCAAAAGAAAACAAAATTAAAATAAAAGTCTAACATCTAAACTGCAGGGGGTGTAACAGGGATTTTATTTATGAACTGAAATCAATTAACAGCAATCCTGGGCCAACAATTAGGGGGTGTGGAAAGCACGAGCGTGCTAAGGCCCAATCACGTTGTGGTGGTGTACTAGTAACAAGGGAGTGCAACTTCAGAAAATAGGGTAAAGCCCAAAGCAGGAGACCCAGTGTGCACTTCCATTTGATCCATCTTTTATTATTTCACTTTCATTTATTTTGTCCAGCATTTATTTGATTTTATCACATAGTTATTAAAACGTGACATAAAAAGAATTAACATGTATCAACTGGTGCACCTAGTTTAAGTTGAATAAGACAAAAATTCACTGTTGGCCCAATCACGTGCGTCCACATCAATTTCCACTCATTTTTAAAAACACAAAATGCCAAGCAAGTGGGAAGGGAAACCAGTAACATGTTGCCACATATGCCAAACGGAGGGAATTCCTGAGGAACATGCAGACGCCGGAGCTAGGGCTCCGGTCGTCTTCTCCAACGGTCTCACGGCGGAGTTGCGTACAAATTTTCTAGAAATCAACAAAATTGACACCTTTCCACTCGGTTTTCAATGCTGAGTACGGATCTGGTCTTAGATTTTATTAATTCTTCTTCTATCTCTGAAACCGCGCCTATTTTACACACTCTAACATCAACTAAATTCACAAAAAAACACACTAAGCATAGAAGCAGGTTCGCACTCATTCATAGCATTCAAATGCGTGGATTATACGAGCAAATACGAACCAAACATTCAAAACGAAGCATGCACAGAGATGAATACAAATGCATCAATATATGAACCTGATTATGTTGCTAACATGCTGAGAAGGATTAAGAAACATACCTGATGCAAATCTCGAATTGAAGCATAAGCAAAGAAGATCTTACGCGTGAATCTTGCGGATGGAGATGGTGTTACTTCGGGATATCGATCTGAGTTGAATCTTGCTAAGAACCGCAAGCCACTACACTGATGGTGGCCATGGGACTTGAATGGAGATGGTGATGACGTTCGAATCTAAGGAACGAGATGATGATGGAGGTTTGCAGTAGTAGGGAGATGATCTTGAGATGATGGATGGTGAAGATCAATGGAGATTGAGAATTGGTGAGAGAAGGAGTGTGATGCGGATTGGATCTGGCAGAAGAGTGATGGTGGTTATGGTGGAGTTGTGAGTTGATGAAGATGAAGGTGAAGTTGGTTAGTGGTGGTGGAAGGTTGTTACAATTCAGTTATGGCGGTTGATGGTAAGAGAGAGATAAACCGAGGGTGAGGGAGGAGAGAGTGAGGTTGTGATCTTTGAAACTGAGAAAATGAAAAAAAAGTGTGTAGCGTGTGTGGCTTTATATATTGTGCATGGGTTGTACGGGAATTATAGTGTGGGTGAGTGTAGTTTAGATTTTCTCTATGCATGGAAATTTGTAGTAGAACCCTTTGAATGTGCTTGGTTTTATGGAGTAATAGTTGATGATATGGTCATGCACATGAGCCCTTAAGTAGGAGCTTGGAAAAACCAAACATACCTCAAGTGATAACTTTTCACACACATAGATTCTTTTCCAATCCACCACTCAATTTAAGTTTGGGGTCATTAGGAAGAGTAGATGGAGGGGGTGATTTTTTGTGTTGAAGATTTGTTGAGATGATGATTGGAGGAAGGAGAAAACGACTTGCACACAATGTGTCATGACTGGCCTGGATGCCTGCGCATGGTGACTTCACTTTGGCTAGCCATATTGTAACTTTCAAGCAGCCTACTCCAAGGCTTCATATCTCAATGATTACACGACCAAAAACGATGATATTTTATTCATTGGATTTAGGGCATGGAGAAGAATAGCATGATATTAGATTAGACTCCTCATAATGTTTGTACCTCTCTAAATTTGGACCTAGATCCGGCATGCCACTTGTTTGTTTAAATGCTTGCGCGTGACTCAGATTCTTGCCTGGCCAGATGCGTGACTTAGGCTTAGCGAGGAGGTGACTTTGGAGCTTTGTAATCTGTTCAATACTCACCTAATTAACTTGCTTCTTGGCTTGTTGAATAGAGGGTATGGAGGAGAAGAGAATATTACCATGTTTGCACCTTATGGATCATTGTTTTTCTTATAATCAGCTTCATAGTTGGCACGCCACGTCCTTGTAAAAATGACTGCGCTGCCCAAAATTCCTGCCCAGCCTCATGACTTGTGTTAAATGAAAAGCTCCAACTTTGAACCTTAATATCTTTTCAACCAAGCTTCAAATGGAAAAGTGTCCAACTACAAAGTTGTTCTCCTCCATGAGAGGAACAACTTTGATATTGGAAATTTCTCCAAAAAAGTGTCATTTGCCACGTGTGAACTGATGGTGAAGTGGACTGCTCATCAAACTTTTAAGGCCCAAAATATTTTCTAAGTATGAAAACTTTCCTGTTTTTGTTTTTTTTCTATTTTTGGTAACCTTTGTCAAACTCTCGATTTTATTCATTCTTTGACTTTTCTTGACCGATTTTTCACCAAAAGTCAATATTCGAGTGATTGACCCGATTTTGACCCAAACTTCCACTGTTCTGATTTTTCTCTGACTTTAATGAAATTCCCGATTAATCAGTTTCTAGCCAATGGAAATCAACTAAACACCTCCACACAATCATCATGCCATCTCCCTTCATAGAATCAGCTCTTGATCAATGTATTGACCAAAAAGTCAATTGCGTTGACTTTGGTCAAGAAACCCTAATTCAGGATAATCAGATGAACAATAAGCTTGTATTTTCTAACCAATGCCTTGAGCTGAAGGTGAGAAACCCTGACTCAAGAAAGCCCTTAGAAGGATGATGCCACAAGGCCAGACCTCGGATCCTTATATTTAATCAGAAGTTCTTTGTGCCAGGAGCTCCTTTTTGGAACAGTATCCATGATATGGATGCATGAATTGGGCCATGACCTAAATGATGTATGTATATGAATTATAAGCCAGATAAATAAGGGTAGGACAAATTTGGGGTATGACAACTATCACCAAGTGCGATCTGGTTAGTTGGTGTATGTTTTGAGTAGTGAGCTTAAGGGCGTGGGTTCAAGCCCTAGTGTCCACAAAACCAATTTTTTCTATCACTTATCCATTTTGATTTTTCTTCAACTTTGAAAAATATTTTAAAATAGTAAACTTGATCATTTTAACTCCAATTTTTTTGTGTTGCTTATTTATGTTATATATTTTCATGTCATAAATTAAAAATCCAAAAATAATTTTTTTACTTCATTTAAAAATAAAATCAAAAATAGGTATTTAAGTGTTAAAAATCAACAAAAATCATTCCTTTTTTGAATATTTTCTTTAAATTAACTTTGTGTATTTTTGTAAATATATGTTTAGGATTAAGATAATGTGTCTTTGACTTTCTCATGCACCCTTAGACCAATTCTCCTTTAGAATTTGGTATTTAATCATTAAATATTAATTAGGTTTAGGTGTTAATTTCAAAAACCCTAATTCAAAAACATGTTGATCTTTGTTTATCCATGATTAAATGAACTTGTTTATCTTAATCATTGTCATTTGTACATATACTTGTTGATTTTCATCCTTGTGTTTTGTACTTGTATCCATCATATTGTCTTTGTGTGTGTGTGTGTGTGTGTGTGTGTGTGTATTGTTTATCTAACCATATGCATGAGATTCATGTTCATCATCCATCATTCATTCATACATGAAATTAATCCAAAGGTATAATACCCTTGCTCATTATCATTGATGATTATCATACTCACTTGTTAACCTTTTGTGACACATATCATTACACACACTTGAGGTATCCTTTGATTGATTGCTTAAGTTGTTTGTTGAAAAATCTAAAGGAATGGGAATGGTACTTACTAAAATTGTCAAGGTACTCAAACTCTTTTCTAACTCTCTTTTATTTTGTGTTAAAGTATTGTTAAAGTTTTTCACTTGTTAAAAATGGTTTTGTATTGTTAAAGCTCAACCTTTTTAAACCCACCCTTGGTTTTGTATTGATAAAGCTCAACCAACCTTTTGTTTTAAAACCTCGACACTAAAAGGAGAATTATTCCTGGTGAAACTACTATTAGTCCATTAACCTTATATTGTTAAAGCTTGGTCCATTTTATTTAAAATGATTTTGTATTGTTAAAGCTTAACCATCCCTTTGTTTTAAAACCTTGGTACTAAGAGAAGAATTATTCCCGGTGAAACTACTCTTAGTCCATTGACCTTGTATTATTAAAGCTCGGTCCTTTTTCATTTTTAACTTGTTAAGTATTGTCAAAGCTTAACCCATTTTAAAAACCCGTTGAGTATTGTTAAAGCTCACATCTAAAAATATTTTGGCCACTTTGGTCCTTTTATTTTCCTGTTAAGAGGAACTACAAAAGCTTTGACTTCCCTATTGTTAGAGGGGTATGTAGGCCTAAGATGCGATGTCTTATCGAGCTCACTTTCAAAAACTTCTTTTCCCATCCCCAACTCTTTTTTAAAACAAGTTCACATATGCTTTTCAAATAGATGTACACAAAAAAAATAACATTTGCAAAGAGGTTCCCATGGGATACCATGGACATGAGGGGTGCTTAAAACCTTCCCATTGTATAACAAACCCCGTTACCCAGATCTCTTATAAGTTTATTAGTTTTGATTTTAAAAACTTTTGTGGGTTTTTGTGGACCTCCGATTTTTTCAATACCGGGCCATACCTCTGTTCTGTAGAGATACGTGAACTGACTCTTTTTTGTCGCTTAATGCTTTCGCATTTTTGAAAATATCACAGAGTCGCCACCGACCTTTTATTTTATCCAATTAAGGAAAGGTTTATAAAAGAAACAAAAAAAAGACCTTTAAGAAATTCTGGGTAAGGGGGTAGGTTATACAAAGGGAAGGTGTTAGCACCCTTTGTATCCATGGTTATCCATGGGCTCTTAAGTTTGCTTAGATCAATTGTTGGTCGATCATCTTTTCAATTGCTCTGAAATTGCTCATATGTGGTTTCAAATACCTTTGTAATTTGAATTTTGTAATGATCCGTGTGTGGATGTATACAAAATGCTTGTTTATCTTTCGAAAGATGTTTTGAAAAGAACGTTAACTTTGTAATAGTCCGTGTTTGGACGTATACAAAGTATTGTCTTTTTTGAAAGTTTTGAAAAACAGCAGTGTATGAGAATATTGTTTGTTTTGATTTTTGAGCAAGCAAACTAGGAGGTCTACCCTGAGTTGTAAGGTCTTTATCCTATTTCCTTTAAAAATCTATCCTTTCATCGGATATAAAAGCAAGGTTCGATTTTGTACTCGAAACAGTTGAATTTGACTTTGATTTTGAAAAGAATGAAAAAGGATTACCTGAAGAGGTGCAAGTGTGATTGTGATTGGATTCAGATATTTATCTTTGAAGTTAGTGATCTAACGGTTCAATTTTATCTTTGACATACACGCAGTTTATATTTGCTGGAAATTAAAATGCGGAAATGTAAAGTGCGGAAAGTAAATCTACGCTATTACATCGATTGTGCAGGAAATGTAAACTAGCCTATTTACATGAATTTGACATCCTATACATTTATCTAAGAATTTTAAATTGCAAGAAAAATAAAGGGCATGTTTTTGGATTTTTTATGATTTATTTTAATTATAATTAATGCATAATTAATTAAATTAAAATGAAGAAAAATGATGAAAATAGATTTAAACCTAGAAATAAGTTCAAAATATGTGCAAAATATTTGTCAATTAATTTTAAAACAAAACTAATTTTTTTGGGTTTTTTGAAATTGATTTGAAATTGATTTAAGTTAATTAAAACATAATTATGCAAATAATTATACAAATAATTAAAACTTAAAAAGAAAATTATTCAAAATATGTACAAAATTAGTTTATAATATATAAACAATATTTAATATAAAGAACAATTTTTTTTGATGGTTTTTTGATTGGTTAGAATAATTAAAAAGCAAATATATAAATATATACTAATTAATTATGCAAAATATTGAAATTTTGAAGGAAAATAAAATATTTTTGTTTCAGAAAATAATATATTATTTTAGAAGTCTAAAAATATTTTTTGTGTATTTTTTGGATTTTTAAAACTATTTTTAATTAATTTAACAAAGAAATTAAATAAAATAGAAAATAAAATAGAAAATAAAAGGATACTGATCCTGTGTGGCAATTAGTGAGGGAGCATGGTGGGGAAGAGTGATCTGGCGCGTGGGATCTGATTGGAAGTGAATCAGAGGGCTCAGATTTTGAGGAGCATGACAAAAGCATAGACAGCGCAACACAGGATCCAAGAATTTGAATAAAAGCTGGCGCGCGCATTCTGACCAACCAGGGCCTGCCACGCCTTCATCTTCTTCCTCTCTCCGTTGCTATAGGCTCTGCAACTGTAGGTAAAGCCTTTAGTGACGGTTTTCGTCCGTAGCTACAAGACCTGCACATGTCAAAATTTCATACAAGCAATATAAATTACTTAGGAGACCATGGTTAAGCTTAAAATCGTCCCCTGAGTTCAAATATGTCATTGGTTTCTCCTAATTTTGCCTAAATCAGAGGATCCCAAATTTTAGCTTAAGAACCCTAAAATGGCATCTTCGTGTGTAAGTATCTAAAACTCAATTAAAGCTCCAGAAATGATCTACACACCACACCAAGTGCAAATATATGTCTACATCGTGTTAGATATGCTTAGGTTATGAGACACGAGTCAATTTTAGTTTGGATGAATCGAGACCTGTAGCGTTCGATTCAAGGAGTTTCAGAGCTTGCAAATGATATGGATATGTTCAGTGAAGCTCAAGGAATGTATTTGAGTGTTTAGTTTGAATGGAAAGTGACTTAAATTTGGAATTCGAATTTCAAAATTCTTTGAATATTTTGAGAGATTACAAGTGTGTTACAAGCAAGAGTTTTGCTCTCTGATTCGTGTCTCCTAGTTACTGAAGTGCTATAGCCTATTTATAAGCATTAGAGTGCTTAGAAACTAAGCCAAAAGCTTTGATGAGTTTTTTGGAATCTTGACTTTTTCAACAATGGTGGCTTGGCATTTAAGCTACTATGCCTTGATTTTCTTCTCTCCCTCTGCTGTACTTTGCTTTGGGACAGAGTTTGAATGAGTCACCTTGATGAGTCATGCTTGATTTGCAAGCTAACCTTTATCCATGCATTTCCTTTTTTAATTTAATCTTAAAATAAGAAAAAATCAAGCAATCATGGATGAAAAATGTTATGGGCTTAGTCTTGGTCGTGGGAGGCCCATAGCAACATGGAAATGATGTTTGAATGCTGAAAACTTGGCCCCATTTGGAAAAAATACATTTTTGAACAATGTTGATTTCATGCATTTTCCCAAAATTTAGCCAACTTCAACAAGGTGTAAATCCTTCAATTTTTGTCATATGAAGGAGATCTTGCACTTTTTGGAAACCTCAAAGAGTCCTCTAACCAATGCCTTTGGTCTCATGTCAAAATGATTTTTGAAGCTCCTTGTGTGTCCTTTTGAAAAAAGTGTCTTTTTGTTGACTTTGAAAATGACCTGTAATGTCTTTGATCATATTTTTCAAATGGTGAATCCCATGACCATGGGATCAATGGCATTTGAAAGATAATTGAATTTCCTTCAAAACAAGCTTTGGTTTGAATTTTTTGGATGAAGGATGAGAGAGTTATGATCAGTCAAAGTTGAGTTGACTTTTTCAGGTAAAAACCCTAATTTTGAATCTTAGGGTTTTGTTGATTTTTGATCTTTCCTTGATGAATTATGATCATCCAATGATCAAATGATGAATCCTTTGACAAAATATGGATTTTGACAAAAAAATTTCATTTTTGACTGTCTGTTGACTTTTTTGGTCAAACGGGTCGTCTGTTGACTGTTTGAGCTGCTGACGGTGCGTCTGAGTGAATTGAAGTTTGAAAATTTGTATGATGGTACTTTGAGATGTATGGATGTGTATGAAATCCATTTGAGCTCTCAAAAACTTGTTGCTCCTGTAAAAACAAGAAAAACCCTGATTAGGGACTGTTTGTGTAGGAGACAGTTAAGCGTACCTGATTTTTGTGCAGTGTTGAGTCTCTGCTAATCATGTGATATTCAGAAGACTTCTTGAACAAAAATCTTGGAATTTTGAATTGTGAAAGATTGATTTGATTGATGGTACAAAACACTGAGAATTGTACTGCCAGCAGCTGGCTATCAACTGACTGTCCAGGTATTGAAACAGCAGTTAGGATGAAAAATCAACAGTCAAAGTTAATTTTCTTTTTTGTTGTTTTTGTTTTATGTTTTTATGTGAAAAATGAAAGTTTATTTACATGACTTGTTAGGAAAACACATACATAATAAATAACTAATATTTACGGTATGCGGGCAAAATTACCGCTAATAACCCTGAAAATCATTTAATGCACAGAAATAGGAATATTTGACTGGCAGAAAACACGCAAAATATTATCTTAGTAATTAAGCAATATTATGACAAATAGTACAACATTTAATACTGACAGTACAAATATCTTATACTATATTGAACAGTACGACGAATGAACGGTACATTTAAGAAATACGAAATACGGCAAATTTTAAGAATGACGATTAATGACCCATGCTATGAACAATAACATGTAGATGATTGGGAGCATAACCATTGCAAGTCCACACTCCTCAGGACTATGCATACAGAAGAAAGTCATGATCACCGTAGCAATGGTGATGACTGCAAGAAGTAGTGTCTCTATCCATTTTGCCATTCTTGTTAGGTAAGAAAAGAAGATGGATTATGAAGTGGAAATTTGAGAAATGAATTAGAATTTGATGTGAGATTTTTATGGAAGAAAATGAGAGGTATTTATTGAATGGAAAGAAGGAAAGAGACGTTGGGGAATAGTGTGATTCCGTACAAAAGGAAAATTTGAGTGGAAGTAAGATTTGAAAGAAAGTGGAGATAGTGTTGGAAAAAAGAGAGATTTGATTTTTGAAAAAGAGATTTGAAAAGATTTTTGCAAATAATGGAATATAGTACAAGAATTAGTGGGAAACAAAATATAATAATAATCTACTTGTTACCAGTACAGTCTGAGTTTCCTGATTCTGCGCCTGCAAAAAGATTTAACTCTGTACCAATTGTGTCAGTACTATTTATCTGTAAATAAATAAATAGCATGTGTGAAGTAATAAACAGTATTTGGCGTTTGCGTGAGAATAAATTCAACTGCAAGCCAAATTACTGTATAAGAAAGATTCTAAAAACTAAGTGTTTCATATGTTAGGATATTTGTTGAAATAAAAATCCATGATTATATGAGACCCTTAATTTTCAGATTGGAGTTTTCTTGAAAAATATGTGGGCAAATTTTGGGGTATAACAGTTGCCCCTATTCAATCTTCTTAAACCTGAAGAGATTGTTTGAAATCTGAAGGTAGAAGATGATTAAATATTTAGATGCCCTGAAAATTTGCACTTACCTTGATCAGAAGAGATGTTGGAAGTTGCATTTGAATGTCGTCTGCGAAATGTTGTTGGCAGATTGAAACATTACCTGAGATGGGCTTTCAGATGCCACCTGGTAAATGTGTTGATGGTTTGTTCATCAGAATGAATCCATTGATTATATCTTGATGAAGGATTTGAAAGTCTTTGTGTTGACTGTTTCGGAACCGTCCAAGGTTACCGCTTTAAGTCTTAGAAGATAATTGTTACGGAACTTGTCCAAAGTTTTTCCGCTTTAGATTTTGGAGGTTGATCCTTGTGGAACCGTCTGAGGTATCGCTTTAGATCTGCAATGTTAAATCGTTCTGGAACCGTCTGAGGTATCGCTTTAAATCTGCAACGTTAGATCGTTCTGGAACCGTCTGAGGTATCGCTTTAGATCTGCAACGCTAGATCGTTCTGGAACCTTCTGAGGTATCACTTTAGATCTGTGATGCTAGTTTTTGAGTTGGTAAGTGATCAGAATGAATCTTCGGCTTGATTATATCTGAGAGAACCGTTCATGGAATTCAGGTGAACACGGCATGTGATTGAGAACATCTTTGTTGAAGATATCTGCCTACCTGAAAATTCAAGTTAGTGATATGCAATGTTTATGATGCATGTAAATGTGAGATATTCCCGGAGAAATATGCATGTGATGCTGTGTATGAATATGCGCATGAATATGCGCATGATGCATGATGTATGAATGTGATGCGTGTCAAGCTTCTAGTTGGAAAAATAAATTCCCACTTAGTCAGCTGGACATGAATGTATTGTGATCGTTGATGATCTTTTGTCTTGTTTGAGTACCCTCGTCTGGGGAAATTCTTTGAGAACCCGGGTATCCCGTTGAAGGATCTTTGACTACTGCTTGGGGAACCAAAGGTAACTGGAAGTTCTGATGCCCTTTCAAATGGGAATGAGGAAAATGCATAATCCTCCGATGCACTATCTGACCAAGTCCGGGTGCGGGGATCACACCTTCTGAAGATAGTAATCTGGAACAACCCTGCTGGGGAATAAGACTTCTTTTGAAGAGAAAATCTTTTTGAGGAATTTGCTGAGAAATGCGTTTCTCTTGGTGATTTCCTTCTGATGGAATGATGTCCAGCTGATCGGGACATTTCCTGAATGCCATTCCTGTTTTTCCTGGTAAACATCAATCATATTCAAATGCATATGTTCATTCAAAATTATCATTGGGATGCTTACGTATTTAAAACAGAAAAAGTGAAAATAGTGATTTTTGAAAGAGCTGCATTGAAAAGAGCCATGATAGGCGGGTTAGCACAGGAAGACAACAATCCTAGAAGTAGGAAACTGTCAGAAAGTTTTGAAAAATATTTATGAAGATAAATAGCTATGTGAAAACGATCCAGTCAAGTTTCAACTCTGCTATTGCCAATCTGTCTTCGAGCATCTCATCCCTCACTTGTTGGAAGAAAGTGATTAGACTGATCGGTGTCTTTGAGGTGTTGAATCTTGATGGTGAGTAGGCAGCTGAACGGAACACAGTTGTATGCTTCATTCCCTAACTTTTGCCTAGGCCGCCCTTTCAGGTTTTCAGCCTACCGGGATAGTATTTGTTTAGTCTCTAATTTTTGCCTGGACCGCCCTTTCGGGTTTTCAATCCACCGAGACGCTCATTTTTGCCTAAGTTGCCCTTTCAGGTTTTCAACTTAGCGAGCTGTTTTTTTTCTTTTTTAAGAGAAGTATTTTTTGACTATGTCAGCATTCACAGGGTGTGGGAAATCCTCGCCATCCATGGTGGTAAGCAACATGGCGCCGCCGGAGAATATTTTCTTGATTATGAATGGTCCCTCGTAGGTGGGAGTCCATTTGCCTCTGGGATCACCTTGTGGTAAGATGATGCGTTTGACAACCAAGCCACCAGTTTGGTATGCTTGACTTTTGACTTTTTTGTTGAAGGCTTTGATCATGCGCTTTTGGTATAGCTGACCATGACAAATAGCTGCGAGCCTTTTCTCATCAATCAAGTTTATCTGGTCCAACCGTGTTTGAATCCAATCGTCTTCGTCTAGATTGGCTTCTTTCATAATCCTTAGGGAAGGAATCTGAATTTCAATTGGAAGAACTGCCTCCATACCATAGACTAAGGAAAATGGAGTTGCCCCTGTCGAAGTACGCGCAGATGTGCGATAACCATGAAGAGCAAAAGATAACATCTCATGCCAGTCTTTGTAGGTTACTGTCATTTTTTGTATGATTTTCTTGATGTTCTTATTGGCAACTTCCACCGCGCCGTTCATCTTTGGTCGGTATGGAGAGGAATTATGATGTTTGATCTTGAACTGTGTGCAAAGTTCAGTAATCATTTTGTTATTTAGATTTGTGCCATTGTCCGTGATAATCCGTTCAGGGATGCCATACCGACAAATGAGATTGTATTTGATGAACCGGGCTACCACATTTTTGGTGACAGAAGCAAATGAAGCTGCTTCTACCCACTTTGTGAAGTAGTCAATAGCGACCAGGATAAAGCGATGTCCGTTGGAGGCAGTAGGTTTGATTTCTCCAATCATATCAATACCCCACATTGCAAAAGGCCAAGGAGCCGTCAGGACGCTTAATGGAACTGGAGGTACATGTACTTTGTCAGCATATATCTGGCATTTGTGACATGTTCGGGAGTGATGATGGCAGTCTGTTTCCATGGTAGACCAGTAATAACCTGCTCTCAGGATCTTTTTAGCCATTGTATGTCCACTGGAATGAGTACCGAAGGTACCATTGTGTATTTCTTCCATGATATGTTCTGCTTCCTTCTTGTTTACACAGCGAAGTAAAGTCGAATCATGGTTGCGTTTGTATAAGGTTCCATTGCTTAGAAAGAATTTGGCAGCAAATCTCCTTAGAAACTTTCTGTCATTAATGGATGCCCCTTCAGGGTACTCCTGAGCTTCGAGATATCTTTTTACCTCATGGAACCATGGTTTTTCCTCGGTTCCTTCGGTATTGATCTCATTGCAATAGGATGGTTCATCTTGCCTGTAGATGGTGATCATAGGCGCCTCGTTGTCCCACCTGACTTTGAACATGGATGACATGGTAGCTAAAGCATCAGCTAGTTGATTTTCCTCGCGTGGGATGTGTTCGAAAGTGATTTCTTCGAAGTGAAGAATCAAACTCAGCACATATTCTTTGTAAGGAATTAGATTCGGGTGCTTCGTGTCCCATTCCCCTTTGACTTGGTAGATTACCAAGGCCGAGTCTCCGTAGACTTCCAGGAATTTGATTCTTAGATCGATTGCAGCTTTGAGACCCAGAATACATGCTTCGTATTCGGCTATATTGTTAGTGCAATTGAAGCATAACCTGGCAGTGAATGGTGTATGACCTCCTGTGGGGGAAATGATCACAGCTCCGATGCCATTGCCAAGTGCATTAGAAGCTCCGTCAAAAACCATAGTCCACCGGGATCCTGGCTCGGGTCCTTTTTCTGGTCCTGGTTGTTTGTAGTCATTGACTAGCATAATGTCTTCGTCTGGGAAGTCAAAGTTCAATGCTTGATAATCATCTACTGCTTGATGAGCCAGATGATCAGCTACCACACTTCCTTTGATTGCTTTTTGTGAAGTGTATTGAATGTCATATTCTGTTAAGATCATTTGCCATCTCGCTATTCTTCCAGAGAGAGCAGGTTTTTTGAACACGTATTTGATGGGATCCATCTTGGAGATTAGGAAAGTGGTGTGATTTAGCATGTACTGTCTTAGCCGGCGAGCTGCCCAAGCTAAGGCACAACAAGTTTTTTCGAGTAGTGAGTATCTTGTTTCACAATCGGCAAACTTTTTGCTAAGATAGTAGATTGCGTGCTCCTTTCGGCCGGATTCGTCATGTTGCCCTAGTACACACCCCATTGAGTCTTCTAACACAGTTAGGTACATTATCAGAGGTCTGCCTTCCATAGGTGGCAACAAGATTGGAGGTTTTTGGAGATATTCTTTGATTTTGTCAAAGGCTAACTGGCATTTGTCATTCCACCTTTCCACTTGATCTTTCTTCAACAGTTTGAAGATCGGCACACAAGTAGTAGTCATGTGGGCAATGAATCGGGCGATGTAATTTAGACGTCCCAAGAATCCTCTGACTTGTTTCTCGGTACGAGGTATAGGCATTTCTTGAATGGCTTTAACCTTGGCGGGATCAACCTCAATACCTTTGCTGCTGACGATGAAACCTAAGAGTTTGCCGGATCTTACTCCAAAGGTACACTTATTTGGGTTCAGTCGCAACTTGTATTTCTTGAGTCTGTCAAACAGCTTGTGTAAATGACCCAAATGTTCTTCCTCGGTGTTGGATTTTGCAATCATGTCATCGACATACACCTCTATTTCTTGATGAATCATATCATGAAATAGTGCTACCATTGCACGTTGGTAGGTTGCTCCGGCGTTTTTCAAACCAAAGGGCATTACTTTGTAACAAAAGGTTCCCCAGGGTGTTGTGAAGGTGGTT